>NW_028324303.1:15460491-15797491 GCF_058129835.1 Hydra viridissima
TCAGTGAGATATTTTTAACATAAAAAAGTAGTTTTTTTCAGTGAGATATTTTTAACATAAAAATAATTTACTTTTATAACTTCTAGTGTCTTGAAATATGAATTGGTGATGTGTGACCACCTCTTCTGATATTTTATTTTAAGTTAAACCCATAACTAAAAGTTATAATTTACTTTTATAACTTCTAGTGTCTTGAAATATGAAGTTAAATCTGTAATTAGATTTAAACTGATCCCCTAACAAAACTTTTACACATTTAAGTAATTCATTCTTTACAAATACTTTTTGAAAAAGTATAATAATTTAAAGTCGGAAGGGGCATATATAAATCCATACATCAGAAAGGGTGATGCTTTGTTAAATTGTTATATTTATAAATTTTTATTAAGTTATATTGTTAAATTGTTGACAGTAAGGTTTACAACAAAATATTTAAAAAAATAAAATGTTTTAATAGAGAAGTTTTACAAAAAAAGATTTTAATCAGTTTTTGTCTACTTTGTTTTCTGGTATTAGTTGAAATATGTTATTTGGTATTTGATATGCATTTCTATGATTTGATTATATTTTGATTGTTTTTACAGATTCATGCAGTCACTGCAACACCAGATAATGCCTTTAGACTATTAAATGTTTTTGAATATATAACAATAAAAGTTCCTCTACCTCCGACTTTATGTAAGTTTTTTTGTTGTTTAAATAATAAGTTTGAAAACATTAGTTTTTTTTTGTTTTTTTTGTTTGTTGAATCTTTTAATACCATAAATTTTTTAGCCCCAACAGCCAATCCAAATCAAGCAGTTTCTAGAGATAGTAAGTTCACTGATTTTCTCAAATTATATTATAAGTAGCAAATTATAAGAATTTACTACCATTAATTAAAGCACTCTTTTTAAATAACTGGTGGTCAGAATGTTTTGGGATAAAGGTGTAATTGCAATTTGCAGAAGATATGGTAGAAAGTGGTAGGAAAAATCCAGTTTTGTAGTTTGCCTCTATGACGCAGTTAATGACTTTGAACCAGAAATGTTTGTAAATATAATTTGAGTAGAATTTTTATGAAGGTATTTGAAGGCTTTTTATGGACTATCAATGATTTTATGGATTATTATTGATTATAAACTAAAAGCAGATAAATTTGCGGAGGAGAGCTTTATTATGTTAGAGAAGACTTATAATTTCAAAGTTGTGTTTTCTGTGAGAAAGCAAGAAAACTTAAAATATTTGTTTCTACATCACTTTTCACTTTTTTCATGAAACCTTTTCACTAACTTTTTTCAACAAACATACACTGTCACACAACTAACAAAACTGTATTTTGACATTATTGAAATAGGTCTTTATCTTCACTTTTTCACCTTTCATAGTTCAGATAATATTCAAATCAATCTTTTAATGTTTCTTAATTCTATTGGTTAACTGTGCTTTATTCATAGCAATTCAGCCTTCAATAAACTTTTTGTGCTGGATACAAGCTTCTTTAACTCATCTCAACATTTTTAGTGAAAGTTTTTCATTTGAGTTGCTGTTTCTTGTCCAGTTTGGGTGACCTTTTCTTCACTTATCATTACATGGTAGTCCACTTTTAAAGCATTGCACGGTGATTCAAAAGTAACAAAAATGGCAGTAAACCAGAGTTAGTATTAAAAAATCTACCCAACAAAAACACAAATCATCTAAAAGTGGGTATCTTTGATTTTTTTTTTTAGAATTTTTGCTATAAAAACCCAACTTTTTTCACCTTCAAACTGAAAGTGTTTTTTTGAAGGTTCATACCAATAACACAAAAATAAGGATTTTTTGGGATTAAAAGTCTATGACCTTTCAATGCATTCATTTTTATCAAAAGGTTTTTATGCATTATTTTCCAAAAAAAATGTTACAATTGTGTTGTCTTTTGTTAAGAATCAAGTCATATTTTGAGTTTCCAGCTCCAATTGTTCCAGAATACTCTTCTTCATCTTGTAGGTAAACTAAAAACATTAATGTTTTAGTTTTACTGATATTCAAATTCAAAGCAGAGTTCATTTCATACAGATTTTTTTAATTTTATTTAGCTGTTTGTTTATTCACTTATTTGTGTGATAGTGGATGAAAGAATGAGAAAAATAAGAAAAATAAGAAAAATAAAATCATAACCATAATAGTGGAGTTCTATTAACATAAAAATGTTTTATAGCAGCAGATTCTTTTATGTGTACAAAAGTACAAAATAGATTTGCTATCTAACATCAGCTTCATTTTTAATACAGAAGCTTATGATTGGAATATGTTATGCATATCTAGAATGAGATTTAAACAAATTACCAATCTGTATAAAAAAAATTTTTTAACTCAAATTTTAGGATAGTTTTTTTTAGCCGGACATTTTGCTCCAAAACTTTCTGACCACCGGTTAGTCAACCTACCTACTATTGTGTTTAAGATGTTGTGGACAATTTTAATACATGTTTTTTTAGATGCCTTCATAATAATAGCAGCAATACTAGTTCCTGTTATTTTAATTTTTCTTACTTTTGTCACCATGGTTGTAATAAAAATCCATCGAAAAAAGGTAGTAAAGCAACCTAAATGGAACTCAGATCTTTATGCATTGAAGTGAGTAGAACATATATATACATATATACATACATACATACATACATACATACATACATACATACATACATACATACATACATACATACATACATACATACATACATACATACATACATACATACATACATACATACATACATACATACATACATACATACATATTTTCTTTCAAAAGATTTTTATTCTTTTGCTATAAGTACTCTGTTTCATTATATATATGATTACCTACATCATTGTATTATTGTGAATTTTTTTAGAAACTACTTCAGTGACCAAATTGATGAAAAATCAGCTGATGAATGGGAGATTTTTCCTGAAAACATTGTTTTGGATAAGAAAATTGGTGAAGGAGCTTTTGGTACTGTTTTTATTGCAAAAATCAATGCAAAGATTGTTGCAAAGACAAAATATGCGAAACAGCAAGATGGAGTTGCTTTACTTAACAACGCAGAAGATTCTGCTACTAATGTTGCAGTGAAACTTTTAAAAGGTTATTTTTTGATTTATTCCCTTTGTATCAGTGCTTGTGTAATGATTGCAATTTTATCACTGTACCTTTACTTTTGTAGATGGTGCAAGCCAAGCAGAATTTAACGATTTTCGTGAAGAAATCAATCTTATGAAAGGAATTGGCTATCATAAGAATATTGTGAATATGATTGGCTGCTCTACCATAAAGAAGCCATTGTGCCTTGTTGTTGAGTTTATGGAAAATGGAGATTTGTTACATTTTTTGAGAAATAGACGTGCAAAAGTAAAATGTCTTTGTTTTTGAAGTTGTTTTTCATATATATAAGTTATACTTGTACATCCTTCATATCTTTTTAGCTCGAATTGCTCTTTAATTAAATATAGAAAATTTTTTTCCAGGTTTGTGCATCAAAAACTGATGGAGGGTCATCTGTAAGCTTTATGTACACACCAAACTATCAACACTCTCTTGAGGTTTATATTGTCAATCTTGGAATTGATATTGTTTTTATAAAGTTTAACAATTTGAATAAGTAAAATGTAGTGGTTGTTGAGTTTTCGGTTAGCAAATTCTCTTTAAAAAGTTTTATATATATAGTGCCAAACCTTTCTTCTGTAGACGACATTAATAAGTGAGAACTCCAACTCAGAATTAATGCCAAATGAAGTACCCTTAGATAAAGTTGGTGTGATAACTCCTGATGATCTGTTAAGTTTTGCATGGCAAGTGGCTTCAGGAATGGTATGAATAATATTACGCATGTTGGTTTTGTTTTTATGTTTTAATGTCTTGGTTGCTATTTTCTTTTGAATTTAACCGCTTATTTAACTTAGGAGTATCTTTCATGTACTAAATTGGTTCATCGAGATCTTGCAGCAAGAAATATTTTGGTGGGCGCTGAAAATAAAGTAAAAATATCTGACTTTGGTCTCTCAAGAAAAGTCAGTGATGAGTTGATATACATGAGCAATAAAAACCGTCGTTTACCGGTCAAATGGATGT
Source organism: Hydra viridissima (assembly GCF_058129835.1). Lineage (NCBI taxonomy): Eukaryota > Metazoa > Cnidaria > Hydrozoa > Anthoathecata > Hydridae > Hydra > Hydra viridissima. The sequence goes on from NW_028324303.1 coordinate 15,464,567, forward strand.
CAGTTGAAGCCATATCTGATCAAATATTTACAACATGTAGTGATGTGTAAGTAATGTTATATTTTCAATACCGTTAAGTTTTCAAAGAACAAATCAGAGATAGTGCAAGTCGTCCATTAAAATTTATTGCATTTTCTTTAAAATTACAATAATCGCTTTTTTTTTTTTTTTTTTTTTTTTACCTGTAAAACAGCATTTTCTTGTAATCTTTTAAAATTTTTACACATGTGAACCCATGTTTTTTCTAAAATTTACGACTTTGAAAGGTTTCGTTTCAAATAACTCTTTATGGATGTTTCAGGTGGGCTTATGGTGTTGTTTTATTTGAAATTGTTACGCTTGGTAAGTGTGTATTTACATTGAAATTGTGAAGTTTAAAGATACTAAATGTCATGCGCACATTTTCGTTTGATTAGTTCACACTTGCGTTCCTTTTTACAGGAGGGACACCTTATCCCAGCATAAATAATCGCGAGCTTCTCGGTCTTTTGAAGTCAGGTTACAGAATGGAGAGACCAGAAAACTGCGCTGAACCTATGTAACCTAAATCATCATATTTTTTGATGTTTTTTTGTTTGTATTTTGTCGATGATAGAAGCAATTATTTAAGGCCCCTTATTTTTCTTAACTCTAAGATTTTACCTGATCATTTTTTAGGTACGACATTATGTTGCATTGTTGGAATGAAGATCCTTTACAACGACCTACCTTTACAGAGTTACGTGAGCATCTTGAACAAATTATGTCTCAAGGTGATCGTTATTTCAGCTTTGAAATTGACGAAGAAAACACTTATTATAATGTCGCCTCTTTCAAGAGCCTCTCATCTGAAACAGGTGATGACGTGCTGGAAGAAGACTTCTTCCAAAAACCTATGCAAGTAAAATCAGTCGAAGAACTTAAGAAACTGAAAAACGAACCGATTGCTGTGGTGGATGAGAGATACACAGATCCTGAATCTTTGAAACTAATTGTAAATCCTATGCCACCAGCTGGTCTGGTTAATTACGTATTTGATAATACGTTACCTCAAATATAGGTTCGTCCAATCAAATGTAAGATTATGTGAACTTCGTTTGAAGGTTTTAGTTTTGCCTAAGTGAATGTAAAAAGTTTTTATCAGATTTTAATTCATTTAAAGACATAAGTTTATAATGATTGAAATGGTGTATAAATTTGAAACTTTGTCCAAGTGAGTCTAAAAATATGTGATTTTACTTCATTTGAAGGCTTTAGTTTATAATGATTGAAATGGTGTATAAATTTGAAAATATTTTTACTTTTATCACGAATACAATTATTTTTATCTTGACTTTTTACGGTGGTTCTAAATATCTTGTATATATAATGTTTAGTTTTCTATGTCAGGTACAAATTTTGAGATATGGTTATTCGTGAGTTTTATGAAAATTTAAGATATTTACCTATGATTGTGTTTTATGAATTCACACATCTCAACCTTTTAGTAGTTTCAAAATATGTCTTTTAGATCAAAACATGTCAATATTTTAATCAACAATAATAACATCGGCGCTCAATGTCGCTGCGAGTGACATTCTTTTAAAGATTTTGTTTGGGTTGTCGTGATAGAGCATCGAGCAGTTATCCTCCATCATGCTTTTCATTCAATAATCGTCTTTTTCGTCGCTCCCTGTGCTGACATTTTAAGCAGAAATTTTCAATCGGGAACGTAAAAAGTAGATCTTTAAAGACATGTGATATTCCACATTCCAAAAAAAAAATACCTACAATGCCTGGAATTTATGTGGGATTCATGTGGGTTATCCCAGCTGAATACCAACTGGGTCCCGTCTGGATCCCGCGGACAAAAACTGGCGGGATCCGGCAAAGTTACCCGTACGGGCCCCAGCCGGGACCCACCCGTGTACCTTATGGGCCGGCTAGCTAGGTGGTTCTTTGGTAAGTTTTCGGTCCAGCACGGTCCAAATATTTTCAATTGGATTCAGATCAGGTCATCTAGCTGGCCACTGAAGCATCTTGATATTGTTTTGCTGAAACCATTCTGTTCTCACTATTTAAGACGGTGAAGTTTGATTCATCACTAAAAACAATTCTAAATTCATAATTAATCATTTTTAAAATTGCTTTACAAAATTTAATTCGTTTTAAATGGTCTGTTGGTTTCAACAATGGCTTACTGGCAGCAACATAGCACCGCAGTTTACGGTCTATTAGTCTTCTATTAACTGTTTGTCTTGACATTTTAATTCTAAGTGCCTGGTTTACTTTTGTGCAATCTTTTTTGCTGAGTATTTAGGATTTTTTCTGGCGATTCTGTAAATAGAATTATCATCAGTGACACTTGTCATTGTTGGTCGTCCAGAACGCTTTTTGTCAGCAGTACAACTCGTTTTGTTAAATTTGCCAACAGTACTACTAACACATGAAGGTGAAATACACTTTAAAATTCGAAATATTTCAATATTTGAGTGACCTCCAATTTTAGGGCTAATAAAATGCTATTTGACTTCTTGATTTATAGCTTTTTTTCCCATGGCAAAGTTTCAGAGAAAAATTAAGCAAAAAAGATGAACTAATTGAAAACAAATTTTTAAAATCTCAATACCATAACGAACTTTTAAAATACCAATGTTACTTTTTTTTAATATTTTGTTAAGAAGGAGAGTTTAATTTTCTATAATGCAACTTTTTCCGCAAAAAAAGATAAAAGCTCTTCTTCAAAGCTTTAAGGAAATTAATAGTTCCTTTCATTACACTTATTTAATTTTTATCCTAATATATTTTAAATATTCTATAAAATAAATTTTGTATTTGAAATAACTAAAAAATTTTATCTTTTCTTCTATTTTTTAAGCTTTAAAGAAAAAAGTAAATTTAATTCCGATGCGTGTTAAACTTTTGAGCAGTGTTGTGTATATATATATATATATATATATATATATATATATATATATATATATATATATATATATATATATATATATATATATACATACACACACGTTTGTTTTTCCAAAAAAGCATCACAGGAACGAGGCATCGAATCTACTAAATTAATAAGAACATCTTAAGGAACTTTATACCAACATTCTTTAATTAAAGCAAATATATGGACTTTGTTGGTTGGTTTTTTTACTAACTAATTGCCGGTCAATGTACTCCCAAAGATGCTCAAGAGGATTGAGATCTAGGCTCTGTGAGAGCTATTCAAGAACTTTGATTTTTTTGTGATTTCAAATAATCCTTAACAGATCTGGCACAAGTTTTGGATCATCATCTTATTGTAAGATCCATCTGTGAGTAATATTATTATTTACATGTGGCAGCATAACATTCTTCATGATGTCTAAATAAACTCTCTGGTGCATAACAACGACAAGCATTCCAAGGGATCCACGTTGTAACGACTAAAATATCCCCAAACCATAACATTTCTCCGCCATGTTTAGCACGTTTAGCATACCTAATTCCGTAACTACTGAATAGCTTAAACCTTGATTTGTCAGAGAAAAGAATTTGACCTTGTGACTTTTGGATAGTTTGTCGGTCGATATCTACAAATTATCATTCCTTATTATAGTCGTTTTATAAGATAATTACATTGTTTTTTTTTTTTTGAATAAAATTTATAAAATTTTGTACAATTCATTAATTCAATATTAAATAAGTATTTGAATTAGGAGACTGAATTTTGTTTTGAAATATTATACTTTTGTTTTAATATTGAAATCAAACAATTAATTTTCCCCTTGGGAATATTAATGTTCCCCTTGGAAATAGGTATAAATATCATGGTTATATAGCATCTCTTTCTCTTGCAGTCAACTATCAAACAACAACAGACTCGAGCACTTCATCTACTGCTAGCTGTGATTTACGAATTTTTGTGTGTTTAACTGTATTGTATATTAATATTTATAAGAAATGATTGAAATCGTTTTACAAGTCCATTCTTAAATAAAACAGCATGGAGTTCAACGGAGAGATATTCAAAAAGTCCACGATAAAATTTTCTAAAAGTCCACGACTGATAAAAATCAATTTAAAGGAGTCCACAAATTGATATCGCGGTATATAAAGAAAGAGTCGAGATCACTAACTCAGGTCAGTTATTATTTAGTTATTGAGATCACTAAATCAGGTCAGTTATTATTTAGTTATCGAGATCACTAAATCAGGTCAGTTATTATTTAGTTATCGAGATCACTAAATCAGGTAAGTCAGTTATTTGTTGATGAGAATTTTTTTTAAGATATATATTAAGGTTTATTTGAATTGAATGGCTTTTGGATAGTTTTTCGGTCGTTAGCTACAAATTATTATTCCTTATTATAGTTTAATTGTTTACATGATAATTACGTTGTTTTGTTTTGAATAAAATTTATGAAATTTCGTTCCATTCACTAATTTGAGATTTAAATATTTGATTTAAGAGATTGATTTTTGTTGTACTTTGTGAGTCCCAGAAGAATTAAATTTAAATGTAAGTTGAAAATTAAACGGAAGTCAAGCTTGGAATATGAATAACGTTTTGGAAATAATAAAGAATGATATAAGCGCCAGAGAAAATAAACGTAGTAATTATGAAAGTTTTAGAGTTCCAATAACAGCAAACACCCAACACACAAATGGAGCAGATAATCAGCAAACACCCAACACACAAATGGAGCAGATAATCAGCAAACACCCAACACACAAATGGAGCAGATAATCAGCAAACACCCAACACACAAATGGAGGAGATAATCACTTTAGTAACAAGTTTAACCAGAGTAATAGACAAAATATTTTTTTGTGTAATCAAAATTTTTCTTCAGATTTAATCACATGTGTTTGCTGCTTAAAAAATTATAAATCTCATTGTCCTAATTTCTAAACCGATGTTTTAGCTAGGAAAAATATTTTTATTGGAAAAAGATGTTGATTTCGTTGCCTAAAAAAAGTCACTCAAGTAAAAATTGCAGATCAAATTTTCGATAGTTTTAAAGAGAATAAAAATAAATTTGTAAATAACTCAAAAACAGGACAGTTAACAGCTTTTGGTGATGTTTCTAAAATAATTTCCGGTTCAACTATAGTCGTCTTCTCTTTGATAACTGTTCCCAATTGAGTTACATTACGTCTTCATTACCTAAAAAATTAAATTTAAAAACGATTTTAAAGAAATTAGTTTAAAAACATTCGGAAATAATAATGCAAGTGAAGTTTTAGATAGAGTATGTTAAAAGCAATGACGGAACTTATATTGAAATATTATGTTTTGTAAATGGCCAATAGAAACTGCGTGTAATAATTATAATTATTTAATGTATCTAAAATTTGCAGATTATCAAAGAGATAATGAACATTTAGAAGTCGATATTTTGATAGGTGCCGATTACCATTGGCCAATAAAGGAAGATAAGGTAATAAGAGGATTTGAAGGCCCAATAGCTTTAAAGTCTAAGGTAGAATACATTGTCTGTGGTCCAGTTATAGTTAAGAATAATGATAAAGTAGATTGTTCTGTTCTGTCTTCGTACGTGTTAAAAGTCGAAACAGAATTATGTAATGATAAGACGTTTTTAAGAGAAAAGTTTTCAACAATTTGCAAATTTCCTATATTTCTTCCGAAAGAAAGTCGTTTCACTGAATTTATTATTTTAGATTGTAATGAGTATATTGCCAACAGTTGGTTAGCAATTATTGATTTTAGACCTAATAACTGTTTCTTTGGTCTAAAATGACAATTGCTAACCAACTTGGCAACATAGTCAAATTATACAAAATAGCCAGTAACACAAAACTAACTTTAATGTTTCCAAGGCAATTTTATTTTTCTTCTCATCGGCTACATCCAAAATAGTTATGAAATCTATCCAATAGCTTTACTATCAATACTTCTGTATCTTGTTTTTGATACTCATTACTTAATATTTCCCCTACACTTAGCTTACTGCCGTTTGGTCTATCACGGGTAAGTCTATCAACCATTTGAGCTATTCGCCAATTAAAGTTATCATTACTTCCGTAACTGGCGTATCTTCTACTATATCGTGCAAAATACTTGCTACTATTGCATTAACTATTAGCTTATAATCAGATATCATGTAAACTACATATAAGAGATGAGAATCATAGGATTCCCCACTCTTCCCTTATTGTTCATCATGATGCTTTCCAGCCCAGTTTATAGCCTTATCTATATGTTCAAAATCAAGGTTATTTCCTGCATCTAATATCTTTAGCTTTATCAAAAGAGGCATTATGAATTGAAAATTTGTTAGAGAAATCATATCCATGATTCATTATTCTAGTTAACTTAACTTTGAAAAAGACGCTTTTTCAAAATTAGGTCAACTTGAATACAGAATCAAGAAAGACCGGGTTGACATTTACAAAAATGACAAATTAGTTGCTCAGGTGAAAGATAATTATCTTATCAACAGTAAATAAGTAAAGCTGGTACGAGTAGCAGCTGCAGAAAATAGGTTATGTTCTAATTTAAATTATCGAATAATTATAGCTTGTAGTTTAATGAAAACTCGCATTTTAAAGTATTAAAGTTTGTTATAAGTTGTGTCGTACCTAAAAACTGCTTTCTTTCTTTTTTTCTTTTTTATTTAACAGTAGTAATTATCAGCAATACAACTATTTACCGCTTTTTAACATGAACAACAAAACTCCTTCATAAAAACATGACTTCAAACTCGTTACATTCTGCTAAAATGCATTTATCATTGGATAAACTGGGGCAGAATACAAACGGTAATATAAGCTAATTCATACTGATGACTGGAATAGGGTAGAGCAGTAATAATACTTTTTAAGGATTGCGCATAAGTAAAAATTAAACAACTGTCTAAATTAAAAAGGGAAACTATGAATAAAGTAGAATCGATCTTATTGCAAATCAGAGAGGATATACCAAAAAGAAGCGGAAAAGGCTACTAATCTAATTACTTCCTCGCCATAGCAGAGGGTAAGAAAATATTCCTTGCTGGTTTCGACAAATTTACTGTCGATAAAGTTGTCGATAAAGATAAATTGTCGATTTTTTCTTTGACTTTAATGTCTTTGCAAATGTTAGCATTATCCGTGATAATTGAGAGCTTACGATAAGAAAACTGCAACGGCAACTTCTACAATTTATGATAAATATTTGACACTAGGCATGCGCAATGAATGGGATTCCCTGAAATGCCGTTTTAAAACTTTTTACGCAATGTCAAAACGTTGAAATTATGAAAACGGCTTATAAATGGATCAAAGTGGTACTTGCTCCAAAAGTGTAACAAAGTAATTATTTAATTTCTGATACAAATTTAGGATATATACATAAGTATAAATACATAAATATATATATATATATATATGTATATATATATATATATATCTATCGAGTATCATATCGAGTAGTCAACATGAGTAAGAAAACCGTTTTAAAAAAATACACAGTGCTTCTACCGGAGTAACTTTAAACCCGTTATAACATACAAACTCTTGAGGCAGTTGAAGTACATTGAGTAAGTGATATATATCACTACGTAGAAATCTAAATTCACTTTTGCATTCATCATCAGACATGATTTCTAAACAAAATTGCTTATAACTCCGAAACGGTAAATCTTAGACAAATTTAATTTGTACAGTAGTAAAAATTCCTTGTCATCTATGATATTTGATTCTAATACAAGTAATAAACTATTTCTAACATTTCTTAAAGGAGCCATTTTTAAATTTTTTTTGTTTATTTAAAGATGTTTTCTTTTTTTTGAAGCGGAAATTCGTAACTAATTTTATTGGAATACCGCAACTGCAAGTCGCAACCGCTCGATCCAGACCTTTGTCGTCTCCGTTGCCGTTGCAGTTTTCATATCGTAAGCTCTCTAATATAACGCCGTTTGTCAGTTAAGGACACTAATGTTTGCAAATCTATTTGGTAAAGGCATTTTTAATCATGCTTCCAGAATACTCTAAAAATACGACCTTAGTACTACCCGGAATACTATTACTGGTACCCGGATTTATTTATTTTGCATACGACCTGTGACCTTTTTTAGACCCACCCTATTATATATCAATATTATTGCTTACCCCCATTTTATCGCTATATAAAAGTTTATCGGGTGATATATTGTTGACTAAATTTATAAACTCCTCTCTTGCTTCCTAGCTCTTTCCTTTATATTTTGTCCCTTTATTTATATGTAATTTCCATCCTGCGTGGTATATCATAAAAAGTACTCATAGGTATCTAGGATGCAACCGTATCTCTTATATAAATACTTTGACGGTCAGGATTTTCCTCCAAGAACTCCAATGCAATTTTCTTGTCTGAATACAGTACTTTCAAAAAGAATAGGCGCAGTAAGATACTTAATTTAATTTTTTCTCAAACATCATAAAACAGTAACCATATTTGCTAAAGATTAAGTTTTTTTGCACGACAGGAAAACTTTTTCTCTACAACTAACATAGCAACAATATGTCAATAACAAGTTCACTTTATGTTGCTTTTTCTATTAATTTAGTCTCATCAAAGGAATACAAAAAGCATACCTGAAAATGTTGTAAAAAAAAAAATAGGCGTACAATCTTTTAAATTGATTTCCCTTCTGCTTTACTCTCAACCCAACTGTTATTCGTAATTATTTTGTTAATTTATCCGTTAGTATGACAATTTCTTATAAAAAGGTATCATAAAACTGTTTATGATGACCAGTTTAGTCACATTAAAGTCTTTTTGAATATTTTAAAAAGAAATAAAAGTTAAGATACACAGAAATGGGTCGAAAAGCAGTAAGCGAAGCAACAAAGTGGCAAATAATAGATATGAAGGATAACTCGATGATCTGTAACAGAGCAATAGCAATAAGATTAAAAATTTAGAGAATTGCGTCAAAAATACCCTTTAAACATTTAAAAAGATAAGTGGCATCCAAGGTCGTGCAGGATCCGGAAGGTTAAAAAAAACAACTACGGAGCGAAAAAAAAGTCTTAAATTTCGTCGAGTAAGAGTCAATCCAAGGTTTAGTTATCGTGAATTTACCAACCAATCAACGAAAACCGTGAAAAACCTCTTTTTTCAAATACAGATAGAAACACTTATGAAAAACATTGGTGTTTATGCAGCTGTTAGAAAACTCATGCTGACAGCCAGAGATCGACTTACACGACTAAGGTGATATAAGGAAAGAATAGAGTGATCTTTGGAAAAGTGGAAGCAAGTAATTTTCAGTGATGAAAATAACTTTGAAGTTGTGAATAGAAAAAGCAAAGTTTTTGTTAAAAGATTTATATCTTAAAAGTATAGTAGCTAATTTTAACGGAAAGATTTGTGTGTGTAACATTTATACAGGCAGAATCAACCAACACACCAATATAAAAGCGCCAGAAAAATGCATGGTTCTATCAGGAGACATGCCAATTGATCAAAACGAATGGTAGCAATTCCAACAAAACATAGCGTCAGCCCATACAGCTGGTAAAGTCAAAACATGGATAAAGGAAAACAAAGTAGGTTTAACATGTGACAACTAAAAATCCGGACAAACTTTGTAACTTCAATATATATAACTCTAACAATCTTTTATAGTTTTATAATCCTACCTATTATGTTGCAAATTTAATCCTCTAAAACATACTGTAGTCTTTATTTTTTCAGAACTTACTTTAACATCTGTTACAGCTTGAATAATCCAGACACTCCGAAAACCAGTGCACACTTTTTTGAGCTTTCATCCAAAAGAAGAAAAAAGCGTTTATTGTTAATCACTTTCGCATGGTAAATGTCCCAAAAATGACCATCTACGGTATATTGCAACAAAAGGAGAAAAAATTGACCTTGACTGGTATTTTCATCATTTGAGTCAACTCGTTTTAGAGTTGGCCGAATTTGAAAAAACGGACTGTTTGAAGACATATATAATCGAAAATAAGAAAAGAACTTATAGAAGCTTATAAATACATTTCTTTTTTGACGGACATAGAAAGATTTTTGATTTTTAAGCCGGAGTGTATATTTTAGCCCAAAAGTTACCATCTTCACAAAAACAGGTTTTCGAGCAATTACTTAAAAGCGCATTAGCTGTATGGTTTACATTATGGACTACTGATGCTCCTTAAAGACCTTTTGAGCAATTAATGCTTATTAAAGACCTATTAAAGATGGGTGGCTATTGATGGAGCATTAACCGGAGCGATAAACAGAGATCTTGGTTTGTTGAACTCACAGAAGATAAAGTTGAGGAAAAAATAACTTGCGTTCTGAAATATATGGTGGCTCTATAGATATATCAATCGAAGTATTTGACGCTTACAGTCGTTTTTCCAATCATTACGGCATTCCACAAAATACCGAAACATATCAGGATAAAATACCGAAAAGTTTCAGGATAAGGTAGAGATGGCGAAAAGGTAATGTTCAAGGTATTTCAAGCTAAAGAAATATCTGCTATTGATTTTAGTTTGTAAATACCTCAATGAGCTGATTAATTATTAACAATGTTTCTGATACGCATAATGGTTTGCCTGCTTGTATCGAAACTTCTTGCTGTAACAGCTGATTGGTTTTCCTGCCTCTAATTGCTGTGTGACAAGCTGCCTTTGTGAGCACAATAAAACTTTATAAAGCCCAAGGGTTTTGCCTTCTGATTTCGCTCTGGCAAGACCTGATTGTGTACATTTAGGATATCAGAGCATTAGAGGCTCACTCTGGAATGTATGTATGTATGTATGTATGTATGTATGTATGTATGTATGTATGTATGTATGTATGTATGTATGTATGTATGTATGTATGTATGTATGTATGTATGTATGTATGTATGTATGTATGTATGTATGTATGTATGTATGTATGTATGTATGTATGTATGTATGTATGTATGTATGTATGTATGTATGTATGTATGTATGTATGTATGTATGTATGTATGTATGTATGTATGTATGTATGTATGTATGTATGTATGTATGTATGTATGTATGTATGTATGTATGTATATGTATGTATGTATGTAATTATAATTTAGAAATTGCTTGGGTGGTCCACTTGATGAAAAATCAGTAGACAAATTGGAGGTTTTTCCTGAAAACATTGTTTTGAAAATGAAAATCGGTGATGGAGCTTTTGGTAATGTTTTTATTGAAAAAATTAACGCAGTGATTGTTGAAAAGATGAAATATGTGAATCAGCAAGACTTTACTTAACAAAGCAAGAGATTCTGTTACTAATTTTGCAGTAAAACTTTTACAAGGCTAATTTTTTTAATTTTTTTCTCTTTATATTAAGGCTTGTGTAATGATTGCAATGCTACCATTCTAACTTACTCATGTAGTCAGACAGTATTCAATTATTTTTGTGAAGAAATCAATCTTATGAAAGGAATTGGCAATCATAAGAATATTGTGAATATGATTTGCTGCTCTACCATCAAGAAGCCATTTGTCTTGTTGTTGAGTTTATGGAAAATTTTTTTGATAAATTTTTTTAGAAATGGATGCGCTAAAGTAAAACGTTTCAGTTTTTGAAATTGCTTTACACATATTGAAAATAAGATATAGATTTTTTTTCCCTCAATATTTGAAAGTTTTTTTATGCTCTTACAAACTATTATACATTATTCTAGTGGTTCTAATAAAAATGCTAGTTTTTCTCAAAAATCTGAGAAATTTTATAGAAAGTACTTACACTAAATAGTGCTATACAGTTTTGTAAGTATTTATAGTAAGTAAATCTTCATATATACATTTGGTCTAGATTATTTTTAAATTAAGTTTATATATAAGTTTTTTAAAATTATTTTTAAATTAAATTTAAATTAAGTTTATATTCAAAGCATTTTTTTCCCCCAAAAGCCGATTAAGAGTTATCTGTAAGCTTTATGTACACACCAATCTATCAACACTCTTTTGAGGTTTTTAGTTACAAACTTTGAAATTTCACATTATTTTAACAATTGCATTGAAATTTTATCTAACTTAGTGTTATTTAACACTTTCTTTATCTTAGCAAAACATTTACGTACCAAACTTTTCTAGATAACGGTAATAAGTAAGAACTCTAGCTCAGAATTGGTGCCAAACAAAGTACCCTTAGATGAAGTTAGTATGATAACCCCTGATAATCTGCTAAACTTTCTGTGGCAAGTGATTTAAATTATGGTATGAATAATACTACGCTTTATATTTGTTGGTTTTGTTGTTGTTAGAGTTACACCAAAGACTGGTGATGCTATTGGAATAAAAGTTTTACGAAATCATAAACGTGGTGATAGAAAAGACGGAAAGCTTGTAAAACCATGATTAGCATTCTTCAAGCTGCAATTGTTTTTACTTGAATTATTAGTTACCGTATATGATGTTATTCAAGATCCTATATACGTTTAGTACTATTTTAAACAAAAATAACTGCAACTTAAATCCAAAAACACGCTTTTTAAAAACCTCAAATACTTTTTCTTAAGACTGCGATTTTTCATTTATTGTAATAAATGAAATTTATAATTTTAAAATACAAAATTTTTAATGTCTTTTATATTATTTAACACATTTTATTGATATGCAAAACACATTTGAGATAAAAATTTGTAGTAATATAAAAAGGCAATAATAAAATACAATATTTTCTATTGAAAAATTCGTGAAAAGCTCTTATTTTTATGAGCGAACTCTCTTTTTAAGAACTAAAAATTAAGTTTTTTGAAACAAAACTAAACTCTTGAAATATTCGAGATAAAACCTCAATATTCGAGATAAAACCTCAAAAACTTAACAAGTATGTCATTATACAAAGAATTTGCAATATTATACAATTGTAAAATGTATTTATGCAACATTCAACAATACATGTTAAAAGTAAACCTTTGATGATGAATCATACAACGCAGATTATATTACTCAACATAGATGCAAAGTTAATCTTTAAAATAATTGCAAAATGTGCATCTTTGGATATGAGAAAATCAATTATAGAAAAGTTTAGAATTGTTAAGAAACGAAATGTCTCCATAGTATGCATTAGCCTAACTCTATCAGAGGTGACTCGGTAGAATTGAAGGAGATGGAAGCTGCTTTTTTAGGCAGTCTCTTTTATCATAACTGGCAATCAAGATAAAGTGGCTAGCTGCACGTACAACTAAATACACGAGGAAATGACTGGCTATTTAAATATGCAAACTGAGACGCGTGCTTGTGAGACTAAAATGCTCGATGCGACATGGGTAACTAACACGGATATAATTGGGTTGGTTCATTTATTGGGGTAGATATTCAAGTATACAGTAATTATGGAGCGAAAAAAAAACAAACACCTACCCATGCAGTTTAAGTTTTAATAAGTTAAACAAATGTTCTATAATTCTAGACAACTCAACTGGAATTTACTTTTGCTCTTAATTGGGATTCAAAGTTCACTCTTCTAAGTGTGAACTTAGAAGAGTGAACTTTGAAAAGTGAATGGTGAAAGTGTAAACATGGTGAAAAGTCTCATACTATTTCCATCAAAAAGACAGCAAAACTTTCATTTTGACATTTAATCAGACATTCAACAATAAAAGGTATTTCATCAGACAAAATAATGACTGCTGACGAAGCATTGCTTTTCAGCTGATTCAGAAGATTCTTTGATCTGTTGATGAGAGGGTCTGATCTGAAAAAGTGAAATGTGGCCCAACCTACATGCCAAATGTTGACAGAAGGGCTAAAAACTTTGAGATTGGAGCGATCCAAATAAGTACAATCTTGATACGTTAGCTGTGGTTTTAAATAATCATCATCAGCTATAATAATAACATTATTTTGATGAGGATCATCAAAATGTCAAAATAATTTGCTGAGGAAATTGACGTTTTTTAACTTAATACCCTTAGACACAAGTTTACCAAAAGTTACAATATGCGAAATTTCATAATCATCTCTAGTATAACTGTAAAGAGATCTTGAAATTATAAATTACTCAAAAGCCCTACTAAGAATTTTTTTGTGAAATTTTCCAGAACAATTTGCGACCACTGTTTTGAGTTTTATGATTTGCTCATTATTTGGAGGAAAAAAGTTTTTGTACAAAACTGCCAGTGTATCTTTTAAGTGCTGATTTTCAATATGAGCAAGTTGTTGATATGTTAAATTTGGTTCGTCTATGAAATGGCAATTCTGTTGCAACTTTATGTGATAATAATAGAGAAATGAAGCATTCTTTAAAAATTTAATTTGATTTCTCCATGGCACGAAATCGGAAACATTTTTTTGCTCTATGATTATATCTGTCGAATCAAATCTCAGACAAAAAAAAATGCAAGAGATAGAGTATTCTGACTGTGGCCTTAATAAAACTGCAAAGAGGGTTGATTTGAAGAAGTTGTTTGAGTTGGAACATAGTTCTATTGTTAACTTATCAAAGCTAAATGAAGTGTCTATTTGTCCAAAACCTATAGAACGACAGAATTTTGCTCTATGTCTTAAGATATCCTGTGTTGAAGCATTAACTGCACTTAAGATTTATCCTGAAATGAAGGATTCAGGCGGAACTGTTGATTTTATATAAAAAATTGTAGATTTTTTCAAAACCCTAAATATCAAAAATCAGTTCGAAGACGTTCGAACTAAAGGCATTATAAGGCATTTTATATTTGAAAAGATAGTCCTAAAAAAGCACGGGCAGAGAGTAAAAGAATTTACAAAAGATACTGTTCTTCCTCTTGCATATACTTGTAGAGGAGTGGTTAAGTTTGCAAAGAATATCCTCAGCACTTACACAGTTTTGTATTGTTAGGAAGTCTTTCCAGTGATCTTATTAAGATAATTTTAAGTAAGCTAAAAGGTAAATGTTTTGGAGGAATGTATCTCATCAACGTTCAAAGAATATTACATAGAGTAAACGTTAGGAAAGCTTCTTCTTGATTTAACCACTGATTTTTAATGGAATTAAAATAAGTTGTGAACACACTTGTTTGAAATGTTGATATGATAACAATATTTTTAATTTGTTTCCTAATCTTTCAAATATGGAGTTGGTCTTATCTAAATCTGTGAAAATGGCCTCAGTTACATCAGTGGAAATAATGTAGACGAAAGTGACACAAAGTTAGGTAAAAAGTTTTAACTCGGATGTAAAAAGATATAGAGTTTATTGAATTGTAAGATAAAAACAACTAATTCCTTAAAAATCATTTTTAATAAACAGCTACTCAAAATCTGATATCTAGCTATTTACTTATGTATCTTATATAGCTAATTTTTATTTTGAAATCGAACAATTTGTTTAAAAAACATCCACCTTCATTTTATTTTTTTTTGCGCGCGTCTTTTAAGGCCTGTTATTAAGGAGGCCGTGATTAGGCTGCAAGCTTTTAGAGTCTCAACTTGTTAATTTGTAAATATGGTTCTTAGGAAACTTTATTAAGTGCTCGACCCACTTTCCCCTCGGGAATTATTTGCCAGGCGGTAGTTTCGTTACGGGGGGAAATTTGCATTTTACATTATCTTAATCTCTCTCTCTAAAAAAAAAAAAACTTAGGAGAATTTTTTTTTTTTGTTAATTCACTTTTTAAACTAAGGTTAAGTTTATATTTAATTACCAATTAAATATTCGATTTTAAAACCACGATTAAGACACCATTTTCGAGAAAACTCATTAATCCAACTCTATGTTATAACGCTGAGCAATTTATAAAAGAAATCTTATTGCCATCCTTAATTTCCAAATTTTCATTAAGTACTTATTTACGCTTCGAAATTATCCTTTTCACTAAATCTTCAGTATTTAAGTTAAACCAAACCCTTTAGAATTTTCTATAGCAAGCAGCAGCATTTTTTCAAGTTTTTCCTGCGAAGCATACTCTGGAAGTAAAAGTCGATTAAAACAAGTCATAGAAGTGGGTAAATTTAAAGAATCTGGACCGTTCCTCTGAATATAGAATGACATTGAACCAAGACCTTTTAATGGGACTCGGTAACTGCCAGTAACAAACATCAGAAGAGCTTGCTTTTGCTTGAATGTGAATCGATGAACGATATCCCAGAATTCAATCATCAGTGGGTGGTTTCGTGAAAAACCATCTTTATATTCAGTGGCTTTCTCTAAAGCCTTAAAATCAAGTTCAGGACTCCCACAGATAAGTAACTCGAGCTCTGGAGCAGTAAAAAGACTTATGGAGGGGAAATGGCATACCTAAAATAAATGATTTATTGCAATAAACACAAAAAAATTGTAACTAATAATTATATATCAACATAAGAAACAAAAGTAAAAAAAATCTTACTTGGAAAAAACCTTCTTTAAACGCGTTAAACAGCTTTTCAACACTTTTATTAACAATTGAATCGACATATAATTTTACAAATTCATTTCTATTGCAATTAGTCACAGGTATTTGCGAGCCATTAGGAAGTAGATCAGTTCGCATTTCTTTACCATAAAGATTATGCGACACCTATTGTAAACAACTAAAGTTATATTCACCTAACGAAATCCAAAGGAAAATAACGTTTTAATTATCGAAATGAAGTAAAACTCAGCTAAAGAGTTTACCTCAAAGGTCAGCCCGAAATCATGCTCCACGTCACCTTCATAAGTTAACAGCTCATCTAGACTTCTGCAAATTGTTGGTTGAATCTCTCTTAAATCTTCTAACCCAACTTCGTATCCTAGCAATTTTTTGTAAACGAGTAAAGGAAAATGTACATCTAAAATTATTCCATTGTAAATTGCTAAACCTAATAAGATACCAACCAGATGAAACATAACAATCGACTCGAGACAAAAAGCACTAAACCACATTAGGTTGCAATCTTCTGATAGTGTAAACAACCCATAATCTAAAAAAAATTTAAAAACTTTTAATATTTTGCTGATAGTTGCATTTTTCAATTTTTTGATAAGAAATTTTTACAGTGTTTTAATCTTCTACTTATTCTCTATAATGCTTAAAAATTCAAATTATTCAGTAAATATCCAAGATCTTTAAAAAAGAATAAAAAAGGAATGTAAGTAAATAATTTACTTGGATCAAACATTGTTTCAATAATCACTTGAAAGAATTCTTTTTGCAAACCACCCATATCTAGCCCTTGTTCCCCACCTTCAGTATACTTAATTTTTAACGGCTTCTTGAAATCTGCAATCTTAAGTTAACAAACTATTTTAGAGAAAAAATATTTATATAACTAAATGTATTAATCAATTCCTAAGTATGAAAATCTTAATTAAAAAATCATTTTAACCATAATAATAAATTGATACTTTATTTCTGAGCTGTTTAAGAGTGTCATCTACAATATTCTGCCTTCGAATTTCCAGTAGAAGATATGGACACATAGCAGATTGGACAACACGAGAAAGAGCTGATGCATCATTAAAATCACTCCAAGACTTCTGAACTTGTTGAATACGTGCTTGATGGACAATTGCATCTTGATATTCTTCACGCATTTGAGTGATTGCATCAATGTGGATTACTTGCACCTAATTTAAGACAATCCATAAATAATAACAAAACATTAACTCCATAGTTTTAACATGTATTGGCACTATATGATCATCATATTCACCATAAGATCATCATAGATTGTGAACATCATGATGATGATTATGATAATTATGACCATCCTCAGTAACCAATTATTTTATGTTAAAAAAGGTAAACTACCTTAACTATTGGTTCCAATAGAAAAGGAAAATCCAAGATAGAAAACATATTGACTTTATTGTTGTGCCTTAAAACAAGAAAATAACTTAAAATGGAAGAAGTATTTAAATGTTCAAAATTTAAGACTGTTTAACTAGTTTACTTAACACACTACAAACTTAAAAGTGGCATAACTCTGAAAGATAAGAATTTGTTTACTATAAAAAAATCTGAAGTTGAAAATACCTTGTACTCCAAGAAGCATACTCATATTTAAAGTCTAGTTTTGTGGATAATTCAGGACAATAAAATGAAGAACTAGGAATGCGTAGATAATGATCTCCTTTAAACATGTTTGCATTGTAAAACAATCGTAAAGTATTGCATAAAGAAACCAAGCTTTCTTTGCTGATGGTAGAAACCAATATTTCACTAACTAGAACAGTCTTAAAACCCTAAAAGTATAGTTAATTAGTACACAAGTTATACCTAAAATTTAAAAATATGCAGAGCTTTTTAAAAACCTTTTTAGTGTTATCATAAAAAAAGTATAATATATAAAGCTTAAAAAACCTTTTTAGTGTTATCATAAAAAAATACATATTACATGTAACAAAGATTACCTGAATAAAAAACTCAAACTTTGCTTTACAAAGCTCATAGAAAAACAGCGACAATGCATCTTGACAATCTTTTGATAACTCTGAGATAACTGATGATATTTCATGAACTACTGGCTGATTGTCGAATAAGTTTGGAATGTATAGTATAATAATAAGAGGTTTCAAATCACAAACTTTAAGCAAATACTTTTTTCTTGATAACAACATGACAGCAACAGCATCAATTAAAAGAGCAAACAAAGCTCTGGAATTGTGAACTCTATTAAGATCTTCAAACATGGACTCAACATCTTCACATTTAATATCAAACACACTGGTTTTTGAATGAGACAGTCCTTCCTTTGAAAAACTTATGTTTAGCGCTTCCCATGAGGAGAATACAGTTCGAAGTGTATTTATAAGGAATGATTCATCAATAGTTTGAAAGCACAGTGTTGAACATGTCTAATGTGAGATGAGTAAGTGAGTATCCATCTGATACAAGTTCATCATCTAGTTTTTGGGAAGGAATTGTAAATGTTTCTCGTTGTTGGAACTCTTTAGCTACACTTGCTTCAAATATTTCAATCTCACTAAAATCTTCATCCTTATTACTAAGAGCATTGTCAGGAAATATGTGTACTGTTGGTGTTTGAAAAATCATTTTATCAGAAACAGAAAAACTTTCTTCAGATTTTTTTAACAGGAGATCTTTGCATTTAGAGCCTGCTTGATGCTCTGTAGTACTTTTCCAAATATTACTTAAACTAGAAGAAACTGTTGTTGTGATAACATTAAGATGGCTTCTTATTGTATTTGCAAATGTTTGCAAAGAACTCACACTTTCTACTGAATGGCTGTGCCTTCTATCTAACGGTTTACCAGAAGAAGTTAAAGGGCAGGGAAGAAATAAACTTCTGAAGGGTGACATTGAATAAAATGAATAAAGAAAAGGAATTGACTTTTCAGAAGGATTTTTATTTTTTACAGCACTTTGTTTAAAAATATCTGCATTAAATAACTTTGCTTTTTGATTTGGCTCTTCTTTTATACATAAATATTGATCTTTGTATCCAGAAAGTTCAATACTGATAAGTGCAGCCATGGCAGGTTT
The DNA here is from genome assembly GCF_058129835.1 of Hydra viridissima. NCBI lineage: Eukaryota > Metazoa > Cnidaria > Hydrozoa > Anthoathecata > Hydridae > Hydra > Hydra viridissima. The sequence goes on from NW_028324303.1 coordinate 15,483,874, forward strand.
TAGGTTAAGGGATGTAGGTGAAGATTTGCAGAATTTGTTCCTACAATTAAAATTAGAACAGCCAACAGTTAACTGATAAAAGTATTTTTGTACACAGGCGGTAAAAAGAGCTTTCTCTTTTGCAAAAGTAGTGTTTGGTTTATCATATGCTTTTTTTGATAGTGCTTGTGTTAATGAAAGATTTGGGTTGTTCAATGCATATAAGTTGCTTGCACTTAATGATCGATGTTTCTCTTTTAACAACTCAATGTGAAGATTGTTAAGACTATGAGCACGTTCTATTCCTTTACAACAAGGATCTATCGTTAGCATTGATTTTTGTTCTTGTTTAATTGTAACTTTTGAAAGTGTTGACTGCTGCTTTAATTGAGATGACTCATTTTTTTGCATACTTTCTTTTGAATTTATATGAACACGTATACTTGGATTTTGAGGTGGTTTAGTTAATGGATGGTAAACTTCAAAAGTTTCACTCATTATAAACTGTTTTTAGCCTAAAATATAAAACCGTCATTTTCATTAAGAGCTCTTTCTAGATGATAAATAATAATTATCTACTAAAAATCATAGAATTTCTTAATATATATTAAAATATTTTTTCCCTTTTTTTCAATACAAAAATACTTTTACAATCCTAAAACATCAAAAGATTTAAAATTTGTAACATTTCTTATCTTGTAAGCAAAAAAATTTTTTTTTTAATATGCATGTCTTCTTAAAAGTATAATCTTATATATGTATATATATATATATATATATATATATATATATATATATATATATATATATATATATATATATATATATATATATATATATATATATATATATATATATAAGATTATATTTTTAAACAAGTGCATTTTGGTTGACTATTTTGTCAATGCACATTAATTTAATTATCTTTTATACAAAACTTTAAATAATACTAACTAGTGTATGTATGTATGTATGTATGTATGTATGTATGTATGTATGTATGTATGTATGTATGTATGTATGTATGTATGTATGTATGTATGTATGTATGTATGTATGTATGTATGTATGTATGTATGTATGTATGTGAAAATTTATATCTACATAATTTATAAACATATGTAACTAAATAAAAGATCAACAAATAAATCTATATTTAGTATAATCTTACATACATAATATGTAAAATTATGAATGTAAAATATTGAAAAAAACTACAAATTATTTTACACTTGTGATTTTGTTAATGTTAAGTAGTTAGCAATAATGTCCTGGTCTAAGTAATAGTAGAAAGGTATGTTATGGGCACATCTAGGCTCTAAATCTACAATTTTTATTTGATATTCAAACCAACTTCCTGTCTCTTTATGAAAGATAACAGGTAAATCTGTAGCACACCCTAAATGAGGCAAATTTGTAAAGGTGATAAATAAACTACAATCCTTGAATGTTGATGAGATAAGATACTGACAGATTGTTGTTAAATCATTTACTTTCATACTGGATTTTATTTCTTTAACAGTGTTTTGCCAAAATTCTGAAGAAAAGTCTTTTTCAAAAACGTCCTGATTTGAATATTGCTTAAATAAGTCATATATATTTTCAATGTCCATGTAATCCAGCATTTGCAAACTAAGCAATGCATTTAGAATTCCTCCATGTCCCATTGATTGACAGTTTTCAAGATGCTTATTATGCTTTCTGTTTTCACAAAACTTTTGTGAAATACTACAGAAAATATTTAAAACTAATTCAACTTCACATGAATCATTTAAAAAAATAGCCATTAGAACACTGACAAGTAACTCTAAGGAAGATATTATCCCAACATTAAAGTCTTTTATGTCATTCATAGGATATTTTTCTCCATCAACAGTAATTAATAAATTATTTTGTGGAGTCATTAGTAAGCAATTTAAAGCATTGCGAACTCTGCATGTACAATTACTAAACAGATCCAATGGACAATACGAACTAATCTGAGATGTTTTACCAATTTTTAACTTTGTCACTTGTTGCATACAAAATCTGCAAACATTTTTTTTTAATTTGTGAATATTGCAATTTTCTGGCGTAAAGCCGCATTTGGGCTTAATCTCAACTGATATGCATTTTGCATAAGTATTTGAAGATGGCAAATAAGAAAGATTTGGTAAAAGCTGAACAAACTTTTGTTTTACGTTCACGTCTTTGTGCAATCTGTTTTGGGGTCTGTCTTTTTCTATGTTAGCCTTTAGTTTTAACAAAAAACTTTCTGAAACTTCGATTATTTTAACATCCACTAAATAACAAGAATTTATCAAAAACCGTATAACACAATCCAAAAACATTTTTTCCTGATAAAATGAAAAGTTATTAGAAACTTTTTGACAAATGGTTTCTTTGCAGCATTTTTCTTTGGTGTTATTATTTGGTTGTTTTCTGAGTCTAGCAACTATCTTAGAATTTTGACCTTTCACAATAATATTTGCATTACCTTCTGCCATGTAGCACCACTCTATGTCTTCAAAGCTTTCCACTTTGTCCATTATGAAGAATCTTAACATAACATACTCATATTTACATGTGTACTACACTATTTCCACATTCATAGTATCTATATCAAGTAATTTGTCTGCTTAAGCTATATAAGAACATAAGTAAATGTTTATAACTAAACCATAGTTACTTAATATTTAGAAATAAATGATAGTTAGTTAGGATCTTCTAAAAAAATCTTAATGAGAGTAAATTTTTCAAAAAGTTTTTTAAAAAAGAAAAAGAAAAAAAAAAAAGAAAAAAATAAAGCACATAAACAGAAGCAGGAAAATTTAATAAAAAGTCATGAACATTAATTGAAATTATGAGACAAAAATATTGAAAACGTCATAAAGTTACTGTGGTTCAAAAGCACGAAAGCAAAAATAAAAAGATCTCAATATTTGCTATTATAAAATAATGATTATTCAAAACTCAATTACAAAGTATTTTGATGATGTTAAGTTTTGGTAAGTCAACATACCTACTTACTGTACTGTTCCATTAGAAATCAAAGCTTTATTAGAATTTTTTGGTAATGCTTCAACTTAAAAAACACATGATTGGCTCAGATATCCGCCCACTTTACCTTCTCTTTCAAATCCGTCATTAGTGTCTCAGTCATAAATTATGTATCACCAATATCTTTACGGAAAGAGTCTCATTAAACTTAAAACGGATATTAAAACGCGCGGCGTAAGAAATTAGTTTGGTAGTACAAGAATTTTATGGTAAATGTTTCAATAAAAAGAGCAGCAGTCGAGTTAAAAGTTTGTTCTCGATAATGAGAAGAATGTTTTGAATTTCCTTAATTACGGAGAAAATAGACTAAATTACGGAGCATTTCTTTCTTTTCATCATGAAACGTCATTTAGTTACATCTTTGAAAATTATATACAAAACTTTAACATTAATTTTACTTTAAATCATATATTTTAACATTCTTTATATTGTGATTTCATTGTGGAACTTTATTTTTATTACTATATTACATGTATATATATATATATATATATATATATATATATATATATATATATATATATATATATATATATGTATGTATGTATGTATGTATGTATATGTATATGTATAAACAAAACTTTAGATGACAACAGCAGCATGTAATTTCATTTCTGACCCAGAACTGTTTGCTTTGGAATCTCTAGAATATATAAAAAATGAAAATGTAGAACTTTTTCTCACAGCTGTGCAGCATTTGAATGATTGTTATGACAAGGAGTTTGCTAAGTTACAAAAGTTTGCAGAATGTTGTTTAAAGAAGATTTTGAGTTTACTTCAAAGTTCTTCAACAAACACAAATCTTGTTTATTTACTATGGAGCTCACTAAATTTAATTCTTGTCTCTCCTATTACACAAAAATATATTTGGCGTGATAAAACTGTTCTTGTTTCTCTGAAATCAGCCTTGTTACTAGCAAATCAAACCAATAATAGTAAGCTTATCAAGGCCACTACAAACTTTTTATCATCTGCCCTTGTTGGTGCTCCAGATACATTCTTTGAAAAAATTTCTGAACTCCGCATTATTGCGAGTTTATTAGAAATTTTAGGTAATAGCTCCAACTATTCAGAAGAGCCATTAAAGTCCATAATCTGTTGCTTTGGCTTACTATGTGATGGTACAAAAAGTTGTAAAAATGACCTTATTGAACTTGAGGTTGGAAAAGTTGTTCTTCATATAGGTGAAATGTATGCATTAGATGAGGATTTCAGTGAATTGGCAGCATTAACTTATGATGACATTTCATCTTTAAAGCTAGATGGAGCAACTTTAGGCAGGCAGAAGTTTATAAAATCTCAAATAGGTGAGATGCTGCTATGCTCTAACCCAGGTTGCTTACAAGTACAAAAAAGAATAAAGTTTAAGAAATGTTCTAGATGTAAACTTACAGTATACTGTTCTAAAAATTGTCAAGTAATACATTGGAAGATGTACCATCATAAAGTCTGCTCTGTTTAGTTGTTGTTTTTTTTACATAGAGTAAAGTTTTTCAATAATAGCTATTATTTTTTGTTTTTGTTTTCCAAAGTTAAATTGATTCAAGGAGTACTCTTGATAGCTGAAATTTTTTTTTGTTGAAAACCTAATTTATATTTTCTTTTCTGTTTATTATTATAATATTTTTTTGATTAGTTTTTAACTTTTTTTTCTGTTTTTGATATTATTTTTATACATTTTTGGTTTATATAAAATGAAGTAGTTGTATAATACTTTATTGTTGGTAATGCCAATATTTTATCATGTAATTCCTTTACAAAATCTGAATTGAGTTTTAAAAGCATTTGTATATTTTTTTCTAAAGTTCTGTTTACAATCCTATAAATGATACTAAGAGTTATTCTGTTTTGCCAATCCTATCATTTACAAAAGACTATACAGGAGAAAAAAAAAATCTTTTTTGTGATTTTTGCAAAAATTGGCATTTGACACCTACCCAAGAAAAGATACAAAAAAGTTATTACTTCAAAAAAGTAGAACTTTTAAATAAAGTTTTGTTTTAATCATGTTATTTAAATTAATTTCTTAAATATATTTATAGAAAAGAAATGGCTTCACGATCAGGTCCTAGAGCTGAAGGTACTGATGGATCAGATTTTTCAAACAGGGAAAGTATTGCTAATCACTATAAAACTAGTGCTGAGTTGAAAACCAAGGTCCGAAAAAGCATGATTCCGCATATGTTAATAACATTTTTGTTGGTACTTAAATTTATTGCAACAGCATTAGGTTCTAAATATTTTGTACCATTAGAGAGATGGGAAATGGTTTGGATTTTAAGTGGAATTTGTGCTTTTATTGGTTTTGGATCATTAGCTAAAAATGATAATAAGAAGTTAATTATTTACATTTCTGGCAATATGTTGTTTGGGATTATTCCATTATTTCTTGGGTTTTATGGCTTATTAAGAAGAGTCCAAGTTGATTTGTCCGATTTTAAAAAAGTTCCTGATGCATGGCGTGACTCTCCAATGAAGATGGCGATGATTGCTGTTTGTTTCACTTGGCAAATTATTGGAATTTTTCATGCTCTACGTTTGAGAAAAGCATGGAGTTCAATGGTGGATATAAAAAAGAAATGATTTTATTTAAAAGATAAAAGCAATTTGTGCAAAATATTTCTTAGAATTTAGTTATATTTATCATGTAGTTTGAAATTTACATTAAAGTAATTCTTTATATTTAGTTTTACTATTTATCTTCTAATATAAGTTATGAATTTATGGTTAATGCAAGAAAAAAATTTAATAAAGATTGCTCTTCTTGTTGTTATTAGAGATTTTTCTAGTTAATTTTTTAATGCATTTTAAAACATTTTTTTGAAAGTCACTGATCTGCAGAAATTTAACTTCTAATAATATCTTTGAATAATATATAGATGGATAGTTTTTAAAAAATATCAATTGAAAGTGAAAATGGTTCATCCTTCACATTCATTTAACTGCTTTGAAAAGATACAAATCCTTAATAAAATTTTTTTTTTAATAATCTCATAATTTACATTTTAAGTAAGTAGTTGAGTTGATAATGATAAGCAATGTTGCTCAACAGTTCACATACTATGGATAAAGTTGAGTGGGTTAGAAGTCTGCTTTCTTTTAATGGAACAACAATAAAATCTTATTGTAAAGAAAATAGGTAAGATTTCTTACTTTAGTTGTTGAAAAAAAATTTGATATTTGCAGCAAATACGAATCATGACAAAAACACAAGAAATGATTATCATTTGGAATTTTATCTACTATTTTTAATATTTGAGATTATTTTTATTTTTTGAGTTAAATTTATAAATGTATTTAGGTGCTGGAAAGATGAGTGCATTGAGTGAAGTCCCAGTTAAGGTGATAGCTAGAGTAAGTATTTTTACCATATTTTCGATTTATGTTAAAAGTTTTAAATTTCTATGTTAATTAACTGTTCTTAATGTTGTTTACTACCATTAAAGAAGCTTTCATCTTTTTTCTATAACAAGGTGCGACCTTTTATTGAAAATGAGATTCAGTTGAGTGCATACCCTTGTTTGTATTGTATTCCAAATGAACCACAGCTAGTTGTTGGAAAAGATAGACACTTTACATTTGATAATGTTTTTAATCAATTTGTCACTCAGGTAGTAGTTTTAAGATTTATTTTTTGAACTTATCTGTTCACAAAATAGTTGTACAATTTAAATTTCTTAGCAAATTGAAATATTACACAATATAATTTCATCTCACTTTCTTTACAAAGAAATTTATTCTTATTTGAACTTAGTAAGTTTTATTAAAACAACTAAAACATGTCCAGAATAATTTTTTTTCATACAAACAACAATTATAATGAACTTTGAAAGTTTTTTTTAGAAACTTTATATCAAAGAGTTGTATAATTTTTTTGATGTTAGAATCTGCATTAACTAATCTTTTCTCAAATGAATAAACCTAATTGTTCTGTTCAGTATTGTTGATAGTGCTCTTGGTCAATATAAGTTACATTTGGAAATGATTTACTGTTGTAATATGATACCTGATAATTTAGTTATAGATAATTAGTTTTTATAAAATTGTAGTGGTATATAAGTTGCTGTAGCATATATATCTATGAATAAGTTTTAGAATTATGCAAAAATATACTCAAATATAATAACTACATGGTTAAACTTAATGATAAGTATGCATTCCTATTTTAGACAGAGGTTTATGAGCAATCTGTGAATGATTTAGTTGATTGGTTTTTCGAAGGTTACAATGCCACAGTTTTTGCTTATGGGCACACTGTAAGGTTTTATTACACTCAAAGCTAAACATGTTTAAATTTTAAACAGTGCACGCAGACAATTTTAAGTGAGATTACTTTTGCAGGGAAAAAAAAAGTGAATATTTATGAGATGTTTTCTCAAGAAAAAGAGTGCTTTTTTTTATATTAAATTGATTTTTTTTTCCTCCTTTCTATGAAGTCAATCTAATATCTGAATATTTTTTCTGTTATTAGGGTTCTGGAAAAACTTACACAATGGGTACAGGAAGTTGCTCTTACTATGATGATGAAGAATGTGGTATCATACCTCGAGCTATTAAGGATATTTTTCATAAGATTAATGTAGGGACTTTTTTAATTAATGCAAACTTTTTAAATCTCTTTCTTTAATTTTATACCAACATCTAAAGCATTATACCAACATCTAAAGCATCATATGCAATATCATATAGAAGAAGTTTCAAATGTTTAAACTTTTTGAGGGTTTGATTACAATTAAATCTGCTAATGTAATAACTTTGAAAGTGTAACTACTTAAATACATAAAAACCCTCATATAAGCATATATACCCTCACAAAAACATTTAACCTCACATAAGCATATATACCCAAACAAAACAGGGTGCAAATAGGCAATCTTCTTACCAATCATTCTTGGAAATAAAAAATCGAATGGCTTTCCCATGTCAACTACAATCTCAATTTAGCTTGTTACAAATATTGCAAGACATCAATTAGTATTTCATCTACTGGTGTTATTCATTGTGTAAAACATGAAAGTAGTAAAAAATATTTAAACAGTCTGAAACATATTTTTTCAGAACCTGTAAAGATCCTGTAAAAAGGTCATATAGTCAAAAGAAGTTGGAAGCTCTGTTCACCTGAACTTTTTTTACCAAGATTCTCTTGCTATGATCACATTAGCATTACAATTTGTAAAAGACAATTATATTTTTAGATCTACAGAAATTGATAATAATGTTTTGTAACTACAGATTATTATAGAAGAGTTTTCAATGCTAGTTAATCAACAGCATCCTTCAAAATTTTATTCTTTGAATAATGCTAGGCAATGAAAATGGGGAGATTTAATCAAAATTTGTGATTTTGTAGTTTGGTTTTTACAACACAATTAAATTTCATTAACTAAGAACAAAAAAATGTTTTAAGTTTAAAAGTGAAAGAAGTATTGTATTTCTTCTGCAACATATTTACAAAGATAATTTTAATTTCATGTTTTACTTTTAAAACAAAATTTCTTTATTCTTTACTGGGTTTTTTCTCGCCCTACAAGTGCCATGCAAATTTAGCATTAGTTGTTGGTACAATGTTGGAAGAATAACTTTATTTTAACTCAAACCTGCCATAACTAAAGAGTCTCTGCATGAGAAAGTTAGATGTTAGTTGATATCAGACCATCTTGTAACTATATTCATATTGATGCATCATTATTTTGTGCTAAAAATTTTTCATCTGATTCTTGATGGTTTTAATGTTTTTGTCTTAAAACCATCACAGACGTACATGGTAAAAGTTGATAAATACATTGTCACTTAGCCATGGCTTGCTCATGACATGGCTCTCATTGCTACTGTGTTTCAGCACTAATTGTTACACTTAACCTAAAATCTATTTATTAATCCCTGGCACTTTGTATTTTGAAGTTGTCTTTTGGTTTAGAAACTAGAGAATGAAACTGTTTGTAAAATGAAAGTCTCATTCATTGAAATTTACAAAGAAGATGCAACTGATTTACTTAGTAATTCACCAAGAAACATAGTCATTAGAGAAGATGAGTATGGAAACACAGGTATTTTAAATTTTTCAGTAAATGCAAAGAAATTCCTTTTTTGTTTACATTTAACAGCATATACTATACACAAGGATATTATATATTTTGCTTATTTTTTTAAAATGAATACAATTTAATTCATTCTTACAATCACGTTAAATATTGTTTGGGTTTTTTTTTTTCAATTTTTTACAAAGTGTATATTGGATTAGCTTTTAAAGATTAAAATTTGTATTTTATGTTAATTTTTGTTAGTAGAATTATTTGGCTTAACATCTCAAAAATATTAATACTGTTAAAATAGTTGATATGTTGTGAGATTTCTTGTTTTCAGTTGTGGTAGGGGTATGTAAGGAACCTGTTGATAATGCAGATGCTGTGCTGAATTTATTGGATGCTGGTTCTGCGATGCGCCATGTTAGTGCTACGAGTATGAATGACTCATCAAGTCGCTCTCATTGCATATTTTCACTTATGTTAGGTGTGTTGATTATGTCAATATTTAACAAGAACTTTATAAATCAGAATTTTTTTTATCTGTTACAATTTTTTCTCTTCTTTTTTTTTTAATCTCATCTTATTAAAATTTATTTCATGTTTTTTACTGTTCAGAACAATATCCATTATCAAAGAATCAGCATGAAAAAGGTATGCATACAATTTATTTTATTTTTTTAAACAAATAATTTGTTAATGTGTTATAGTTGTAATTAGGGTCTTTGACTAAGCTGGTATGCATTTTTATAGGTGCAGCTCTTTTTTCTCAGTTTCATTTTGTGGACCTCGCTGGTTCTGAGCGTGCCCATCGTACTGGTAATCAAGGAGAGCGTTTTAAAGAATCTATCTCCATTAATTCAGGTTTACTTGCACTTGGCAATGTTATTAGTGCGCTCTCTGACAGCAAAAGAAAGCTGCAACATATCCCTTACAGAGAAAGTAAACTAACTCGACTATTAAAAGATTCCCTTGGGGGTAATAGCAGAACTGTTATGATAACATGCTTGAGTCCAGCCTTAAGTGATCTGGATGAAAATATAAACTCTTTGAAATATGCAACTCGGGTAAAAAAAATTTTGTACTTAATGTTATGTTGCAGCTTTGTAATTTATGATCTTTTTTGGTGAGTCTTGAGAGTTTATCATACAGGCAAAGCTTATAAAGAACAAACCAGTTTTAAATTGGTCAAAAGATTTGCAACCCAGCACTCCTATTCAGGTTTTTTTATAGTTCTTATAAAATTTGTGTGTGTGTGTCTATGTATGTATGTATGTATGTATGTATGTATGTATGTATGTATGTATGTATGTATGTATGTATGTATGTATGTATGTATGTATGTATGTATGTATGTATGTATGTATGTATGTATGTATGTATGTATGTATGTATGTATGTATGTATGTATGTATGTATGTATGTATGTATGTATGTATGTATGTATGTATGTATGTATGTATGTATGTATGTATGTATGTATGTATGTATGTATGTATGTATGTGTAAAGTGAATGCTTATTAAATAATCTGTCCCTTTCATGAAGAATCCATTGGTCAGTTAAAGCATAAGTTTGAATTTATTTGAAATGTTTTAACCACGCTAATGATTCAAAACAGTTTTTTAAATTTAATGATGAGAGAGCAAACATAATGTGATGAGGATGATAAGAGAGTGAAAAGTGTAAGAGATGATTTGGATAAATAGATGAATACAATTGCAAACAAGTGTAATTCTCTAATAAAATATTTATATTCTGTTTATATTGAAAGCTTATTATGCATCAGCAAACCAAGCTGTAATATTTGCTGTTACTGTGATTTAATTTGTCCTTTTTCTGCAACAATAAATTAGAGTAGTGATCAAAACCACAATGTTCTAGTAGTCTTATAAAGGTTGTTATTTTGTTACCTTTTGAGCTCCTCGTTTCTAAATTTAGTAAAGTTGAGTTCTCCTTATTGCTACAGGAGTAAAATAAAAGTTTCAGCTGCAAGTTGTTTTATCTTTTTATGTAATCTATTATTTATATAATAATTTTTTAAAGCTTGTTCAAAGTGAAAAAGAAAGGAAGAGTGAGTTAAAGTTTCAAACCTCCATGGAAGAATATGAAGAGTAAGTGACTCTGATTTTTTATTTCTTTTGTTAAAAACATTGAATAAATTACTCAATAAAAAGAGTTACTTTTTGTTGCTTCTACAAAACAAACAGTTTTAATTGTAACTTGGAAAATTCAAATACTTAATTTTATTTCAATAAAAAATATTGATTTTGATTTTTTACAATTTAGAAATAAGAATTCTTGTTTCTTTTCCTCTCAAAGGCTTTTACAAGAGCATCAAGATTTTCTTCAAAGCTTTCATGAAATCAGTGTTCTTTTGAATGCTGTTGAGTTATGTAACATCCCATCTAATGTTAAAGAAAAAATCAATATATGGCGTTGTCAGTGGGACAAGTTAGCATACTCAAAGTTTCTAGATGTCAGTAACATCACTCCTACTGCATTTTACTCAGAAATAAGCAATTTACAGAATGGTGCTATTCAGACCAAGGAAACAGAATGTCATAATGTATGTTAACTTTTTCAACTCTTAAAACCTTAAGCTTGAAACATAATAGTAGAAGTCTGCAATTACAAACAGTTGTAAAGCTTAGCTTTTTTTAGAAAATTGAAATAAAGTTGAAAAAACAAATGGTTTGAGTTATGCAGGAAGTTATTTGAAGTTCTTATTTTTCTACATTTTAGAACTTTTAAAGTTTAAATTTCATTGTACTCTAGGCAATTGTGCTCTAAAAAATATACCCAAAAAAAAATTTTTTTATTTTTGTTACATGATAGTTGGCAATATTCTATGGGTTATTCAATATTGCTATATTTAAATCTTTTGAATAATTTAGTGTGAGGAGAATGTACTTAAGTATGAACATCTTCTCTCCACAAAAAATAGTGAACTAGAAGAAATGCATATTGAATTAAATGTGTTTGGAGAGGAGAATGCAATCCTAAGGCTAGAGCTGGATAAACTCGTTAACAAAAATGCTGAGCTTAAGGAGCAACTCTTAGAAAAAGAAATCTATCTTCATAAGAAGAACCGCGATGTCACAGGTGCTTTTTTTTTCTTTACTTTGATGAAATTTTTATTTTTGTGTTTACAACTGTAGACAAAAATCTAAATAAAATAAAGAAATGAAAATTAGTTTTATAAACAATTTTTTTTTACAAATTTTCATGTGACAGAGCACATTAATAATGGCGTAATTTCCCCTAATCTTACATCACCTGAAGAACGTGTTTTACAGAAACTTCGTGCAATAAATTCAATGAAGATTTCTCAAATGGATGATACAGATTTTGTTGAGCATGATGATAACATTAGCTCAGGGGAAGAACTAGAGTATGTGAAGATAAAAGAGATTAACATTCTTATTTTGCTCTTTAATGTCTGAGGATTACCTTTATTATTTTATTCTCTTAACTGAGTTTAATAATTATGAGTTTAATAATTAGTTTATTCTTTTAATTTTGATGATAATACTTACTTCCCATTTTTTAGGAGTGTTTACTTGACTTGTTTATTTTTGATGTTGATGTGATTTTTTTTTTAATGATGTGGCTTAATTAGTCTAACATCAAATATTGTCTTAGTTGAAAATTTATAATGTTTTATCTTTTTTTAAGGGAGCAGTGGATTCCAGAAGAAGCATCCGAACTTGTGACTAAGAAGTGCTTGTCTAACATACCACGACCTGTTAAATCTTTAAGAAAACATGTATGCTTTATTTTTATTCAAATACTTTATGGTTTTGTTAAGTTGATATATTTCAATTTAATTCTTTATAAATGTAGAGTGTTCCAGCAACAAATCTTAATGAATTGCCATCTACATCTAATAGCAATGTTGAGATAGGCAAGACTAAACTAGGAGTTAAAGTATCAGAGAAACATAAAAGAGAATTTCTTAGTCAGATGAAAATGTTGGAACATAACATAAGGTTTATAAAATTTAATTTTAATGCATTTATATTCTTAAAAATGTTAAACATTAGTGTTCATGTAAATAGCAAACCTTGATGATTCACAGGCAAAAAGAAGTTTTAATTGGTGAACTGATGCTAAGTGAAAAAGAAGCCAAAGAAGCAAGCTGTGCATACAAAGATAAACTGGACAAACTTGAAAAAGAGTATAACGTTGCAAACAATGAGCTTACAAAAGTTAAGCAAAGATTGGATCAAGTTGTAATTTATAAAGATGAGAAGCATAAAAAACAATTGGAAAATGATTATAATAAAAAGTTAAAAAACCTCGAAAAGAAGTTGACTGCATTGAAACAAAAAGAGAGTGCTTATGATCGTTTTATTAACATACAATCTACTAAAGAGAAGAGGATCAAAGAGCTAGAGTCATCGCTTAGTCGAATGAAAAATCAGTACAATGAAATTGAACGCCAGTTGAAATTTGAATTAGAGAAAATTAGTAATATTGAATCTGAAAGACGCAAGAGTGAGTTACGAATTAAGGAGTTGGAGAAAGAAGCTGATCAGCAAAAGAAAATACTAAAAATTAAAAATGAAGAAGTAATAGCTGCTCAGAGAAAGCTTCGAATCTCATCTGGAGGAATGATAACGTAACTTTCTTAAATTTTATCTTTGCAGAATTTTTTTTTTTTTTTTATTTTTTTAAATTTTATTTTACATTTGTCTATTTTCTTTTTTTTAGATCCAAACACCCTGAGTTAGAAATGAAGCAGTTATGGCTTGATGCTGAAATAGAAAAAATAATAGCAAAACAAAAGGAGATGAGTTTGCTTGAAGCTGAATTGGTTGAGCGGGATGCAAGTTTAAAGAAAAAAGAATCATTGCTATCTGAGAAAAAGTTGTTGGAAGTAAAGAAGCTCAAATCAAACCAAGAGTTGTCTAATGTAAAAATATTTTCCCTTTTATTTTTTTTTTTTTTTTTGTAACAATAAAAAAAGTTGTGACTTTGTTTTCGATATTTATCAGCAATGATGTTATAAAAAATCACATTTCTTTTAGAGTATAATGAGATTATCAGTTCAAATGGAGACGATTGATGAACAAATAAAGAAAATGCCATCTGATCGCAACGACTTGCAACAATTAGTTTTAGTGAAAGAAGATCTTACAAAACAAAAAGTAGCGCTTGAGCAAACAATTCAGGACTTTAGTGGTCTTGATTCCTCAGAGCAGCGACGATTAATTGAACTTAGTGAAGCAGTTGAGGCAGTTGATGAAGCCATTAAATATAAAAATGACCTAATAAAGAAAAATCAAATGACCTTAGAAAATATGGAAGATGAAAACTACAGAAAAGTAGAGTACTTAATAAACAATATGAGTGACTTGAGTTTAGACGAATTTAAACATTTACTCGGAAAACTTTTTATAAAAATAATTAATTTACGTAGAGTTATAATGGAAATCGAAAATACAAAACATCATTTAGAAATGAAAACTGATTCTCAACTAAAAACAATACATGAACTTGAGAGAACCATTAAGTTGATTGAAACTAGATATGAGAATTTACTAATTGATCAAAATTGCAAACACGAAAACGATGTACACTTTTTCATGGAACAACTTAACAACATGGAGAGTGATTCGAGAACAAAAGAATGCAACTTGTAAGTACTCAAACAGTTACAGTACTTTACTTACCTTTGCATATAACTTTTTTTTCTATTAGTTAATTTTATTTAAATTTACTATTGATTTTTTCAGAAAATTTGCAAAAGAAACAGAAAAGCGTAATAAGTACCTGGAGAAAGAACTCTACTACTACAAAGTTCAAGCAAAGCGGTATCGAAACCAACTGAAAGACTTTGTAAATACAGTTTCAAGCGATGTTGATTTAAAGAAAGACACAAGAGGTATTGAGACCAGCGAAGAATTCCATTTACCTCCTGTGCAAGATGCCATCTCTTCTAAGGAAAGAAATGATCGACGGTACTTCGATCATCGATCTTTAGACAATGACAAAAGGTTGCAGGTAGAAGACTTAAAATTTCTGGTAGTTTTCTTTTTAAAAAATTCCCATCAAAAAAAATTGTCTTAATGCACTTGCAAAATCGAGTTAGGCAACATTTTTATCTGATTAACTATGAAATGTATGATCTTACATCGGAATAAATAATATTGTTGATTGATAATATTTTAGGAAATATTTGAAAGTAAGCCAGCAATTAACTCAGGGAGCAATCGGTCGTTGCAAAGAGCAAGAGATTCGTAGGTGTTTGTATCATTTGCGAATCTTATAGATTGTAAAAATTTTCTTCTAAAGAATAAAAGATGAGAAGTTTGCTTTTCTACGAAAATTTTCTTCTAAAGAATAAAAGATGAGAAGTTTGCTTTTCTACGAAAAATTTTTTTTTTTTTGGACAGTTACAACTCTTTTTTTTAACTTTAGTACCAAATGCAGCAAAGAGCTTGGTCCAGTTGGTTCGAGACATTCTATTGTAACTTCATCTGACTCGTGATTTAGTTTCGATTATTTTGGGCCTTCGTAACTCAATTATTGTATAAATACTTCATAAACTTTTTTTCTCAAAACTGTTCTTCTGAGTTTTTATATATATATATATATATTTTACTAATATAGACGATAATATTTTTATTGTTGTAAATTATGATTCATTAATGCGATTTCAGGAAAGAAATAACCTTTCAACTTGTTTGTTTGTTGTTGTTTTATTTTAATTTCATTTGTTTGTTTTTTTTTTTTACTTCAAAGACGTAAGTCAGGCTTTTAAATATGTCGAGCAGGAAATTACTGTTCCATATCGTGGAGAGGCCACAACGGCCATCTTTAGTTAAATACCAATATCTAAGTCATGCTAACAGGTAACCCAGATATTTTTCATTTTGTCAAGCCACAATGAGATCCTATTTAACATGAGACTTTGTAGTCCAATTCTTGCATAAGTTTGTTTTTTAATTTGTTGCCTTGAGTAGATCTTAATGGCCGGTATTGTATTATATATTAAAAATATATTTATGTTTGTTTTTTATCTTTGCAAAATCGTAGTATATTTGTTTTAATTTTTTTTTTTTTTCTTTTTTTTGTCAAATACAAAAGTTGCCAAAACGTTAGCACCCGTGAATAACTGGTTTTAGTTAAATTTTTATTGTACAACCAAATCTTACAAGGTCACAAAAAGCCGTAACAACCCTCTCTAATATTCCTTCGACTCTACTTTGTTAGGATGGTGGTCAATCATAAAAATGCATGGATGTTCAATAGTTCGTTGTTATTTTTTTTTTGTTCTTAAGAATTGCGGTAATACGCGATGGCATGCTACGCACAAGCTTTAGGTAGTAATCTTTAAATTTCCCCACTGTCCAAAATTGTCTCTCCGTCTCAGAGGCTGGGTGGTGGACAACAACTTTGCGTTTTATGATTTTCCAGCAGTTTTTGATAGCAATGAGATCTGACAAATAGAATTTCTACTCCATTGTTGATAAATCGCTTCTGCACCACTTTTGATGTACGGTATGATGCTGAGCTCTGTTGAAATACTGTACAACCACTCAAATGCATATGAGAATAGACATCTTTATCAAAAGTTTAAATAACAACATTACTTATAGATGCTCTAATTTTTAGGCTACAATTGTACTACATGGTGCGGTAATAATATTACACGATGCGGTAAAAAAATTACATGATGCGGTAAAATTAGTCTACAATTTTATTGAAAAAAAACTTTTCCTCAACAACAACAAAAAAGATTAATGGTAGTTAACTTTAACAGTAGAACAGACTAATTAAATAAATACAGCTAAGTCTTCTGGGAACTGAAAAACTGGCATCAAAGTTTTTCTTTCACCTTCAGTTCTCTCGCAACATGTCCTAAATTGCAATTAAGAGTGGAGAAAATAAGCTATACAAAAAAATAAAAAATCTTAGCTGATACGATACTTTTACTCAACAACAGGTTTTACTACAGGTTTTTTTTTTTTTTTTTACAGATTTACTTAACTAGAGATTCAACTTAATATTAATAGCTAAAGATATTGTGGCAGTTTTTCGCCATGAAAATCACAAGCATTTTTGTAGGAAACACAAATTCCGCTTCAGACAACCGTTGTCTGAGTACAGAGGTTGAGGATTAAACCACTGCTTTGAACATAGTTTTATTCAAAATTGCTGGGAGTCAAAATTACTGGAATATTAAATGCGCTGGTCTGCACAGAGATCAATTATATCATTATTATATATTTTTCAAAAGCAGTCATTTCTCGGACTTTATGCATACAAATTAAATCAATAGTCATTCATCAAGACTTTATTTAGCTGCAGCTTCTCAAACAACGTTTTTGTAATGTTTAAAATTTTAAATATTTTCCAACCATAGGATTATCTAGTTCTGTATTGGAGAAAATAATAGCACATAAAAATGTTCAAAGCCAAGAGGCTCCTAATTGTATTGCAATAAAAGTCTTTATGTTTTGAACATTTTTATTTTGTATTAATACATTAGAAGTACCATTTTCAATGGTGACCCCAGTTCCATTAAAACAACTATATGTGTCAAACAACTTCGTGATGTTGGCCTACTATTCGAAAAGAATTAGATGGTCTTCTACTCCGATTAAAGCAAATCAAACAATCTTAACTACTGCTATATCTGATAAAATGTACCAATTTATCCTTTCATCCATACCCAGGGCCCTCTTTCAAAATGGGCTAAATGTGCAATAGCTCAAGCGTGTAAGCGATCAAAGTGCGTTTAAGAATTTAAAGAATAAGAACCTATTTTAAAAAACTCTATTTTCATTTAAAAATCATGAAAACTGTTTATTCATTTTTACGATTTTCTATACAATTATCTATGCAATATTTATAATTAGCAATAATGACTGCTTGACAGCATTTCTTAATGAAATAGTTTTATTTTTTCTTTTTTATCTTCTATAATGTTTTATAAATTCTTATGTTTTATAAATTCTTATAATTTTCTCTTGTCTTTTCTTAAAATTATTTAGGTCATTGCGTTTTTATTAGTGAATTACTATTTGCAATGACCTGCGTTTTTTGTAACATCCTTAACACCAAATATATTGAATTGAATTGAATTTAGAAGTGCTGACAGGTGTTAAAAAAAGTGTTAAGCTTATGGTATCAACTAATGTTAACATTGAGTATAGAAATATTTAATTATTACGAATGTTAAATCGAATAAAATCTAATATTCGATCATCACTATGACATTCCAAATTAAATGATTTAAGTATTTTAGCTATAGAAGAGAAATTATAAAAAGTGTTGATGTTAATCAAATTGTTAAAAAATATTTCAAATGACAAATACCGCAAAAAATAAATAGAAAAACTTTTTAATGCTTTGTTGTTTAACTGTTTTAAAGTAAATACTTTTTGCAAAATCGTTGCTAAACCACAAACCCTGACAGTCTTGGAAAAGTTTGATAACTCAACATGATTTATTTCAACTACTTAAAATTTTCACTATTTTTTTCTATGTTATTATATGACTATCTATAACTTACAACTTGTAAGTTGTAAGTTAAAATCTAAGCTGAGAACAATTACTCAAGTTACAATATTTATTTAAATTTGCGATTTATTTCTGTGACATAGCTAAGCATCGAGAGAGAGAGAAGAACCTCCCACCGCCTAACTGTGCCAACGAAAAACTTCGTTTACATAAACTTCTTGCTTCCTGAATTTATAGATGGCTCAAAATCAATGTTCTCAGCGAGATCGCGTTCGGTTCATAATAGTCCAGACAGCCTTTTGTTTGTCATTTTTTAGATAGCAAATAACTTTTTATAAAAATCAACTTATTACAACGTTTAGACTGCTTGCTGCAAACCAGGTGGTAATTCAGCTTCAATGCGATTTAGACTGCAGGCCAAAAGTTTCCGGACACTTGGATTTTGTTTAATTTTTTAATTCAAACTCCCATAATTATTTCAATAAAATTCAAATATCATATTTATTTTTTAAAAGATACATATAGTTACTATTTAAGAAAAAAAAAGACAAAAAATGAAATAAAAAAGATACTAACAACACTATTATTATTAAACTGTCTTTTCGTCAAAAAATAACCCACGAGTTTTTATCACTTTTTTTGCGATCCGTGGCATCCTATTTATTAATTTATTTATTATTTCGGGTGCAATTGATAACCAGTATTCCTCTAATATTTGCCACAGGTGCTCTTTGGATGTTGGGCATTTTTATCTGACCTTTCTGTCCTATTCTTCCCACAGTAACTCTATTGGGTTCAAATCTGGTGATTGGGCTGGCCAGGTCATGTTTTTGAGAACACCATTATCCTCTTGTTCCTTTATATAGTTCTTACATAATTTTGAGGTGTGTTTAGGGTCAATGTCCTGCATAAAAACAAAACCACGACCAATAGTTCTTAAGCCAGAAGGTATAGCATTGTTTTCTAGAATTATTTTATATTGTTCTTTTTTCATAAAACCCTAAATTTCAACTAGGTCACCTTCACCAGCTGAAGAAAAACACCCCCATACCATAACTGACCCACCACCATGCTTGATTGTCGGCACTAAACACTCTGGGATCATTTTTTCTTTTGTTGTTCTTCTGATGCAAATTCTACGTCTTTGCCCCAACAGTTCAAATTTGGACTCGTCGCACAGTGGAAAATAAAGGTGTGTTTCGGACCAAAAATCGATAACTTTTTTGTTACTAAAAATAGAGATTTGAAAATTTGCACAAATGTAAAGTAGTATATGACGCTTCTAATGAAATACTTTTTGTAAGAATTTTTTTGTAATACAATATTAAAAATAAATAAATAAAAATCAAAAACTTCAAAATTGGCAGTTTAATAATTTACACTTTAACATAATTCTTTACAAATATATGAAAATATCTTAAAGTTATTAGAAACGACGAAAAGTACATAAAATGCTTACCTACTAATTATAGAAATATTTAAAACAGTTTCTAAAGAACAATTTTTAAATAGTTGTTTTTATGAAATAATGTATAGGTATGTTAAAGGTACTATATCACAACTACATAAGGACTTTTAGTTCCTGAAATCAGTTCGTTGACTTTCAAAAGCTGCAGAGTATCTTCATCAAGTTCTTGCACATTTTTGTTATACGGTTTTCTAATGCTGGTGATGTACGGATCGGAAGTGTACAGAAGGGTATGAAATACATCCTCATTTGTAACTGATCGAGAACATTTTCTGGCATGATGAAGGCGAAATTTTTTATAATCCTTATTACGGGATTCTTGCGCATCTTCTGAAAGTTGACCGATAGGAAGTACTGCAAAATGCTTTATGATATTTTCTCCGTGAAGTAAGATTTTGTGTACTGAAGATGGCATATAGTACCATCCATAATTGGTCACATAGATTCGGGCAGTTTCTACAGCATAACTACCAAAACTTTCAGCATTTATCATAACACCTGAGGAGAGAGCTTGCAGAATTATGTAAAATCGCTTAATCAAATTTTCATCCACTCCAGTGATTTCAGCAGAGCAGCTTGCATTGTAAAAAAATCTTCTAGCAGTATTACCGTCATTGGTATTACCACTAACTTGTCTTGGTTTGTCAATGATCAACCCTAGCTCTTCACGAAAACGTTTCTGCACCAAGATCTTCTTCTCTTACTTTAGCCGTTTTTTTTCTTCACTTGTGGCTGCCCATGTTTGGAAAGAAAGGTTGTAAGAAATATGTAATATCATTTCCATACAACGAATCCAGGCATGTAATGTAGACAATCCGTATTGATACGAACTTTCATTTTCAGGCCTAGAAGCCACTTTAGTCAAATCGTTCATTTGCCGTGGAGTAGCTCCACATATTGTACATGTAGATCCAGAAGGCGTATCCGTTAATACCTGAGCCACTTTTCCATCTATCATTGTTAGAAAAAGCTCATGTTTTACCTGAACACTTTTACCATTTTTATTAATTATAGACGGCCGCAAAAAGTTTATTTGGCTCTTTATTTCATCTACAACGGCTTTAGTTTTCTCGGGAGTCTCTTTGCAAAACTCTATGCATATAGGTCGACAAAAACGAACTGATGAAGGTGCCGGATTTTGCCAAACAACTGCGCCAGTTACTATATCAATTAGTTTGATAGGCACCAAAGAACTAGTAAACAAATTTGCATCAGAAATAAGTTCAGATTCCTCTGGAAGTTTCTGCTTGTATTGGCTTTGGCCAGAGGAACCATCACAGCCCCATTTACTATATAAAAGTAAATGTTTGAATTCAATACTGTACACGGAATCTATAGTCAAAATTCTAGCTACAGTGTGATCCAATAAATCTTGCAGTTCCAGAATTTTCGCATGTGTGTTCGTAATTTCTATTGCAGAAGATGGTGGATAGCAGGTCTGTTTAATTTCTTGAATTTTACAATATGGTGGGAATATGGAACAGTTTCGTTCATTTGTCACCTTCCTCATGTACAAATATTGTGCTTTTGTTAAATCTAAGTCAATAAACACGCTGAGTGCTTCTTCATCCGTTAGCATATTTTTCTGGCTTGCGTTTTCCATAAAACTCGATATTAAGTTTTTTTTGTCTTTATCAGCCATCCTTAATGATTCCACAAGTTTTGCTTCTGCTTCTTCTCCTATTGAACGCAACGCCTGAAGATATGTATTAAAGATGTGATCAAATCCATATTCCTTAAGTAACATGGTATTTTTTATTTTTTTGCTGGATTCTGACGAATCTCCATAAGACACGCACGGTCTTCCGCGTTTTTCAAAAGAAGTAGATGGCGTGGAGTCGGTAATTGCCTCTTCTGAGTTAGGTAAAGGTACACAATATTCAGAATCCAACCAATCACTGTTCTTAGATAAAAAAGCATCCTTTTTCCGTGACGCCTGTATCCATCGTTTATTAAACGACGGAATAATGTGCCTTTGAATATCACTAATGATGAAACACAAGTTGTCCTCAGAAAGTTGATAATTTTCTTTTAAAATTATTGACAGTGACTCAACTGTCCTTGCTCCATCAATATAGGAAAGCAATAATTTACGTTTCGAACACTTAAAAGTTGTCATTTTAACAAGTCACAAAAGTAATGTACATAATATTCAATAGTCAAAAGTGTCGGTTTAATTTCCACTGTGAATTTGTTATACTGATATAAATGTTTCAACTCTTTATATATTGGCAGTGTACATTCACCACAAAATGAGTGTAAAAATACAAGAATGCCATGGTATCAATAAAAAATTGATAATAAATTTAAAAACATATACCAAGCTATTGTTATAAATGAACAAAATTTAAAACCACGATAAAAAGCGGTTTTCTGTTTTTTTTACTTTTATCACTTTTTTCTCGATAATTTCGGAAACCGCACGTTTCTGCAACTGATTCTTATACATGTTTTTAATAAACACCAAGGCTAAAATACTATATTAAGTTTAAAACGTGGGGAAGCGTGGGTAACTGCCAAAAGTCTCAGTGAACTTGAAGAATATTTTTTTTTTTCATTTATTTTATTGTTCAAATAATTACTCCTAAACTGAACCATTTAAGTAAAAATGTATAATTTTCTTAAAATCTCCATAAGATGAGCTTTTCAAAAATGTATAATACTTTATATTTATTCCTAGAAAGTTTTATAAAAAATTAACTTTTAAAGTGATGAAGCGAACAGGTTTGAAATGAACATCCGCAAAAGTAATAAACAATAGGGCTTCAAAACTTTTATTTTTACATAAAATTATGTGAAATTCCTGCATTATAGTAATGATTGACCATTAAACTATTAAATAAAACTGAAATATAATGACAGTAGCGACATTAGTAAAAAACATTTATGATATGCTATTGCTCTACAATTTTCCACTGTGCGTCGGTCCATAGTACTTTTCCCCAGCCTTCTTCTGTCCAATTTTGGTGGTCTATAGCCCATTGTAACCTTTTCTTTTTATTTCCAATCCGTAGCAACGGTTTCCTGACCACTATACGACCAGAAAGTCCTGCTTGTCTAAGACGTCGTTTCGTAGTGGTTAATGAAATAGATTTTGAACGACTCCTATTAAAGCCTGAAGTTATTTCCGGGGCCGTAAGTCTTCGATTTCTTTTACTCATCAATATTATACTATTATCTTCAGCTTTTGTTGTCTTCCGTGGATTATCAGATCTTTTTTTGTCTTCAAAAATGCCTGTTTCTTTCCATCGTTTGATGGTATCTTGTACAGTACTTCTGGCAACTTGTAATTTTTTGCAAATTTTACGAACTGAATAACTTTCTTTATGTAATGTAATTATTTCAGAAAGTTTTGCAACCGTTAAAGAAGGTTTTTTACCCATATTTTTAATTAAATAGTCGAATTATAAAATTTTAAAATTTTTTTGAAGATTTTTTAACACAACCGTCATTAATACCAAATGAAAACTAAACAAAACTAAATATTCTTAATCATTTTAGCCCGATATCATTATATTATTTCCTTCATGTTTCAACAAATAAATAACTTTAACAAGACCAAACTCTTAAGAGTAATGTAACGCTATATATCAAGTTAAAATAAGCAATTAAAAAAAACAAACTTATTTATGTAAGTTTGAGGCCAGTAATACCTAATTACTGACCTCAAACTTACATAAACACTTAAAATTAGTAAGTTTAAGTATTATAAATAATATTATTGATTAATTTAATGATAAAGGATCGATTTTAGCTTTTTATATAAAAAATATCAAGTGTCCGGAAACTTTTGGCCTGCAGTGTATATCTGCACCTTAAACTTTTGAATTGATATTTTTTTCCACCATTATGAATGTTTAACAAATTTTTTTTTTTTCTTAACTAAAAATGTTTATAAAGACTCATTAAAAACAAGCTAGCATCAAAATAAAATCTTCTGTGTTATATTTCACAGTTTCATTTATCTTACAGTGGATTTTTTATGAAAACAAAAAATAGAGTTCTGGAGAAAACGTTCGTGTGACTTTCTACAATATTTTGTTTTAAAATACGTTGGTTAAAAAAAAAAAAAAAAAAAAAAAAAAAAAAAAAAAAGGTAAAGTAATATTTCTAGCGGATTTTCTCGCTGGAATGTTCTTTCTTGTTTATTTTCAAAATATTAGCTTCGGTTAATTTGGCCATTCAAATTTCAATAAATATTGTTAAAATAAATGCGATCTTTGCAAATTAACTGTTTATTAGTTTCGACTTTTTCACCGGAATACACTCAGCAATAGAAATATTACCATATTATTTACATAATAGTATTTACAATACATATTTATCGTTTTTTTTTTTTTTTTTTTTTTTTAATTTTGGAACGAAATTTTAACCAAACCATATCTCGAACCATATGAAACCTTTATTATTTCAATGTGTTTAAAATCGAAAGTACCCATAGTTTTAACAGCAACTTTAAATCATTTTTGAATTTCTGTTCGCTATTTTCTTAAGCTTTTAACCAAAGTTTTTATTGAGTATTTGCTAAAATCATACCAAAGAATTTACCTCAGACATGTTACTGCTATTTTTAGAGCTATATTTTTTAGGTTGCGTATATCATCAAACTAAATAATTACTTTTTAACGTGTAAAAAAAAACGCATTTTGTTTTTTTTGTATCACTTTTGACCGGGAACCTTGAAGGTGCAATATATTTATTGCATCACTATTTATTAATGCGAAAGTGCACTTTATTTATTGCATCACTTTATGCAATTTGC
Organism: Hydra viridissima; assembly: GCF_058129835.1. NCBI lineage: Eukaryota > Metazoa > Cnidaria > Hydrozoa > Anthoathecata > Hydridae > Hydra > Hydra viridissima. Next base: position 15,508,618 of record NW_028324303.1, read on the forward strand.
TCAACTGAAGAATAATCCATCTTATTCGAAACCGTTCTTTAATGTGTTTAAAGAAAGGTTTTGGGTTGGATGGTTGATCTTACATGAATGGTTAGGAGAAATGTCATGTTTCTCCTAACCATTCGTGTAAGGACAAAGTTAAAGAAGGAATTACAAAGTTTTAGCCTATATTAATATTTATATAACCCCAATTATTCAATTTAATCTACTTCATAGGTATGACCTGCTATATATGACCCTAAGGCAAGCTGCTGATCAAAATTTATTTTCTGTTTGTATGGTTTTTAATGTTTAAAAAGACTTAAAAATATGAAGTATAAAGATCAACATTCTGCTGTCAGAATTCAGTTTTTAAATTATTAGTGAATTATAAAAAGTTATATAACTAGTTATAGAAACAAGTTCTTGAATTAGTTATTAGTGAATTACACTGTCAGCAAAATGAACCTGGTTTTATATTATCATTTATACTACTCATTCTCATTATCATATAAATCCTCTTGAAAATAAATGGTCAATTGATTAAATTGTACAGTATTTAATACCTTGTAAATATATAGTTTAGATTGTTAATTGTATTTTTATGTGTAATTGGATATCCAATTATCTATAATTACCTTTAAAAGAAACTTTGCAGAAAGCAAAGTTTTTAAATACTTAAAGTTTAATTATTTTTTTACAAACCATTGAAAATTAAAATAAACTAGATAAAGGAGCCATATGTTAAATGGAGACATCAATGAGATCTTTTGAAGGGTTTAACTTTTTAGCAATTTTCTTGGGTATTGTTATTCTGGTTCTTGTCTGGTTATCCACTACTGTTAAAAAGGTAAGTAGATTGATATAAATATACAATAATTGTTATTAAATTTTAAATAAATTTTAAAGTTGTTATTTAATCTTCAAATAATTTTGAATAATTTTATTTTTACTTTTCAGATGACTGTTTTTCTTAAAAACTTATATAAATGAAAATCAAATTTAATATTTAAAAAAAATAAATAAATAGCAAAAACTTCCATACATAGAAAAACCAATGTGAAATATGCTCAGCATTTTTTGCTCAACATTTATCTACAAATCCTCTTCTATACTCTTTCAGTACTCTGGCTTCCAGCATTTGTAGCAGTTTAGTAGTATGTAAACCAGCTGAAAAATTTGAAATTTGAAAAAAAAAAAAAAAAAAGAAAAAAAGCTGAAATTTAGTTATAAGTAGGAGTAAACAACAAAATTATAACATACACACACATTCATGTCAAGATGTCAATACAACTAACAAATCAATTCCATATAATGCAATAAACAATTATTATTATAAGGCCTATAATCTAAACACAAGAAAAATGTTGTGCACTCACTGCTTCAAGATAACTAACACCTAAACTTTTAGTCTTAATTCAATAAAAAAAAATGTAAATCCTGAAAGTATAGTTCATTGAAAAAATAAGTTTTTTACAGTTGATTCTGATGGTATGACAATCATAACAAGATTGAACTGAAAAATTGACCAAATTTAGTAAAAAATGAATGTAAAGAAGACTATTAGTAGACCTCTGAGCTGATTTTTAAAGGAAAAAGTAGTTGCCTAGTTATTAAAATTGTCTGGTATTTTTAAATCAGCTAATTATAGCTAATAAAAGAGATAAGGTAATTTAACTTATAACAGTTACTATTCAACCTATGTGACAATATACAGTATATTGTCACAGGGTAAATAGTAGCTGCTGAATTTAATACTGCAATATGTTTATGCTAAATATCAAGTGGCTGTGTTTTTTTTGATAAAAAAAATGCTTGCATCAATTATGAAGTACATTTTTACCAAGATTATCTAACAGCATGATCAAAATCTATAACAGCAAGAGTATACATCTACATCTCACGTTCACAAAAAGGCTATTACACAGACATACTGTTTTAAAAACATTTTAAAGTATTGTAATTTTAACTTAATGCTAATTTTGTTGAAAACATTTTAAAATAATTGTGTAAAATAAAGTGTAATTTTACTTTAAGATACTTTTAGATGAATACATTACAGCTTATACATTTGCTGAATGCTTTAAGATTACTTTAAGACTAATACTTTACAACTAATATTATTTATTAAACAGTACTTTAAAACTAATACTTTAAGACTATTATTTTTAGTTTCATACTAATATAGTAAAATTCAAATCCTTGTCATATTAAACTTAACAAACCATGGTATAAAAAATGTGAATGTTACATTACTCACATTTTCATGAACTGCAAGTTGTCATGAACGAAGCTAATCATATTTAACTTAAGAGAGCAAAGGGATGATCATCTAGAGTTAACAATAAGGCCTGTCATGAAAGATAGACTCTCTATTTTTACATAAGCGAGCAAGTTAGCATGTTTCATCTCTGCTAAATATGATATGCATGATAGGATCAAACTGACAGGCTAGTCTAGTTGATGGAGATATAGGTATATGCTCCCCAAATTTTGAATAGTAAACTCATTGAATTGTTTAAATTCAAGAAAATAAGGCTGCAGCAGAGATCAAACTTGCTTGATAAGAGGTACAATAGGCAGTGAGTTATTTTTTGCATTTATGCATAGTTAACAATTTCATATAACATTGCTGGTGAAAAACAAAGTATTAGAAATATCTTTTACATCACATTTAGGGCTATTAAGAAAAATAAAAGCTTTAGTAGCACTCATATTTTGTACTTTTAGAATTTGTAGTCATCAGGGTAGCATTTTCCTTTCCATGTTTTGGCATCTGAATGTGATTTTATATTTTAAGTTGATTTTTCTTATAGTATAATTTTCTTTATAGGCATAGAAAATCAAAATTTTTTGAAATGTAATTCTATTACTGTAAGAAAAGTAAAACTAACTTTTTTTTTTTTTACAACATATAAACATGAGATATAAAGATGAAAGAGGATGATATTGATTGAATAATAATGTATTGGTCTCACAATCACAATTATGTAAATGATGGTTTCTTATTTATTATTTATTAGATTACTTTTTTGAAAATTGTGAAGAGTTTTCTGAAAGTATAAAATTCTGCTAACCTTTTCCAGCATATAGGTCTCAATCATAGCTATTTTTTTAAAGAAAAGTCAGTTCAGCTAACAAACATCAGTTCAACTAATCTATGCATATTCTATTCATACAGTATTCAAACATTTACTATTATACATTATTGTGTATTTACATTGTAATTAATTTGAGTTAAGAGATTTAGAACTAATCAACAAATCTGATTTACATTTTAAAAAATTTGAAAACTACTGATTACAAGTTAGTGAGATATTCAGTGATTATGATTGTGAAACTTATTGATCATGTATTTACTCTTTCTTGTTCATAGAGGAATGATTTCAAATAACAGTATATTTTAAGAACTTAATGATTTTTATATCGTTCAGAGGGAAATTTAAAAAGAATATTTTTTCTTTTTTCTCCCTTTGGCCTCTTAACTTTAAATTGCTTTAATTATTTTTGAATTTTTTTTTTTTTAGATTTATAATAGGTTGAACAAAAGAAATAACATAGTACCTATAGTTGGTACAATCAAAAAGGTGCTTTGTATATTTGTTTGTATATAAAAAATTGTACTTCATTTTCATAAAAAAAAAAATTAGATTTTCTTAACAACATATATATATATATATATATATATATATATATATGCAATTTAAATAAATATATAAGTTGTATTTTTTTTATTTCTCTTAATAAAAAAAAAATTTTTTCTAAATTTGTAAAAAATAAGAAAATTTAAAATTGTGTGAATAGATTATTCCTCCGCATATAAATAGTGGATGGCAGGTCTGCAGTGTTTCCAACTCAGTACCTATCTGGAAATACAGTGTAACTTTTACATTTGCTCCTAAAAATCTCTATTGCTGTCGTACACTGCTTCAAAAAAATTCTCAGGTAAGCATTTTTATTACTTTGATAATATTAATTTGATTTATTATTACAAATTTTCAAAGTAGACAACACAGAAAACAGTCATTCAATAAGTTAATGTTATAGAGTAACTCTTATTGTAAGGCCAAAAATATATTTTAACTTTGGTAAAAAGTTGTTTTCTAATCAGATTAATAAACAATCAGTTGGAGAATGTTTTTTTATAAATGGTATATATAAATACTAATACATTGCTAAATTTATTCACGAATTAGGTGAGAGAAAAAAAAAAGCCATTGTTTTAACTCAGCATTTAGCATCCATTTATTAGCATCATTTATTCAACATTTTCCTTCAAAATTAGATAAGAGTTCTTAGTTCTCTAACATAATATTGAATTAAGTTTTTAACTTTATTTCATCCTAATGACACATTAGTTTTATTGTAATTTTCTGAAGCATTTTTTTTATTAACATGTCAATTTCTAATTCAATTATCATTTTGATTATTAATTTTTATCAATTATATTATTAACTTTTATTTTTTTTTAGGTAGTTTTAAAAGAGTTGCTTGATGTTAAAATTTTTTCATCGCTCTTTCCTAACTCCAGAAAGTTCCAGGTTGAAAAAGGAAGTTTGAGAAACCAAGAAGATGTTATTTCTGTTCTTAACCTTGATTCCAGCTTGAGTCTAACCAGTATATTGCTTAGTCAACATTCTTTGTTGGGTATTAACAGGTGAAGTTTTATTTTGTTAGTTAATTTAAAATATCTCAGTTAAATAATTTGCACCATAAACTTAAGTGTTCCCACATGAATTTCATTCAGTGAATATAATTTCTCTTGAATTTTACTGAAAGTTAATGCTATTCAAGTAATCGTTTGTTACTACATTTGTCATTCCTTCTAGTTTTGATTTAACTGTTTATTTTTTGTATTTGCCTAAACAATAGGATATTGCTTATTATTAATCACATGAATTAGTTACAGTTTTATAATTGCATCGATAATTTGGTATTTAGATAAAAGAATTACTTTTCAAAATTAAATTAATTTTCCAAGCTTTAAACTCTAAGAATATATATGTATGTATGTGTGTGTGTATGTGTGTGTGTGTGTGTGTGTCTGTTGATCATGTTTGTTTGTCTTACATACTTTAGATGTTCTTTCACATATTGAAGATTATTATATCCTAGCCCAAACCTCCTGCAAGATGGCAGAGGAAAAGTTTCAAAATCAGGACCTTTGAGGTGACAGTCCAGAGCAAGTATAACAATACCAGGCAGCTATCCTGGTAATATTAATCTGGAATTCTACACTAAATCTAGTTCTCAACTCCATCAGCTAATATACAAAAATATTTATATCTAGTGATCTAGATTTCTAGTGATCTAGATCTATCCTTGAAAATTAGTTTAAATAAAAAATTCCTTGCAAACCAAAAGTTAAAATTTGTCTGTGGAAGTGGTTTCCTTATATAAGCCTCATTTTCACTTCAGCAAATTTTATATTGCCTGGACCTATAAAAAGCTATAACAAAAAGCACATATTACCCACCATCTCATTTTACTCACCATCTCATATTACCCCAGTTTCCCCTATATATACATAGTTGAAAAAATTCTTGTATTAAAATTTAATAATTTGACTTTTATCATTATACCAAAGAAGCTTTAAAATCAAACCTTAAGAAGAAGCTTTAAAATCAGAGCTCAATTTTAAGCTCAAGCCCTTATAGAAATTCAGAATCTTTTTTTTAATCATAACTTGCAACGGATTTTATTCTTGTATACTGATTTTGAAAGTTACTTACTTCACACCATCCTAATGTATACTTAAATACGTTTTAACTTTTTAACATATGTATTGTATGTATACCCTTGTATATATAATTCTGTTTATAAGTAAGAGTAAGTCTTCTATTTCTTTTTCAAACTTCAAAAGTGTTTCCTCTGGTTTTAAGTTGTATTGATTTTATTATTATATTGCTATATGGAGCAGTGTAAAGGCACAGAATCAGTTAATGTTATTATAGTATGGCCTCTTTTTTCTTATTTTAAATCTCTTTTTTCACATTGATGAGAATTTCAAGTTTAACTAAACTTTTGTAAATATTTTCCTAAAGTGATATTTTCAAATGTTTTTGAATTTTTCCCATGTGTAATTAATGAGAAACTTTTAGCCTCGTTTGCATGAAAAATTTCTTTGATGTTTTCTATAATGGACAGGTTTATAAAAACAGAAGTGTGAGATGTCAATTCTACATATCAAAAAATAGTAAAAATCAGTTTGAACATTAAATCAAAATTACTACCTTTGGAAAGCTTCAAAATTGGCTTTGGTACTAAAATTACTTTGAAAATTTTAAAAACATTTTGCACTAGAAAAGAGATCATTTGAAATACTCATAATCTGCACATTAAGCATATCATTTGCATAAATGCTCATAAACTGCTCCTTAAAGTATCATTTGTGCAGAGCATTTAATTTTCTTTCACCAACTAAAACTTCAGGTACACAAGCAGCTGCAAAATAAAAGTTTGGACAAAGTTTTGAAAAGTCATGTTTCAGCTATTTAGCTTTCTGGTTTTTAAGTTAATAGAACCCAAATTATTAATTCATACATTAGAAGATGAGACTTTAAGTTGAGGCCAAAAGATTGGATAAAATATTGTTCAATTATATTTAAAATGATTATCATTATCAAGTATTGAATTAAGTAAGTGTTATGGTAGTTAACTAAATGTTGTGGTAATGATAGAGTTAAGTCAGGTTTTCCTGTTAATTAGAAATTATTGCAAAGAAACATGAGAGCATAAAGTTAAATAAACCCAAAAATCTAGAAGAGTGTTTTATTTGGCTTGTATTTTTGTAATATTTTAATTGGCTCATAATTATTGAAATTTATTTTGCTTTAATAAATTTTTTTTTTTTTATCAATTGTAAAAAAACGTATTTGTAATTTGATGTTTATCTTTTGGCAAAGGTAAGTATAGAAATAATTAAAATCTAAATAAACTATGAATAGTGTTTTCCTAATATTTTGGATTAAAGTTCCATTACTTTTACATCTTTTATATGAAACAGAGGTAATTTAGTTTACTACTTAACTTGTAATCTTGCACTAATTCATTTTTTTTTAGAAAATGGTTCTGTAGTCAGTCAGAGACATGGTTATACATTCATCCTTCAAACATGTTACTCACAAAAATATATGGATATTGGATGTTCTTTCATGTGCAAGATATTGAAAATAATGGTATAACTTAATTATAGATAAGAAGAAGTAACAAAAATGATCTACCTGAAAAAGTTGTAAAGTCTATTTCAGGAAGTACATTATGTTTGCATTCCTGTATGATGAAGCTTGTTTATTAATAGTCAATAGTTCCTTATAAACATAGTGTATTTAAAATACTGTTCCTACTTAAATGACAATCGTTTTTTAACTGAACCAAAGTTTAAAAAGTTATTTGTTTAAAATCATGAAGTCAAAGTTGTTTATTTTTCATTTTGCCTTATCCAAATGGAAGTATCAAAAAAAAAAGGAATTACAAGTTTTACTTATGCTTTTACAATTAATCTTGTTTATAAATGGCTTCTTCCAAATGTTGTAATGGTGAAAATAAATTGCATCATACTCCAATTGTTGCAATGTTTGGGGTTGCAAATCTTTTCCAGTATCTTTTGTGACATCATCTAGCATTTTTTAAGCACTTATTTTTAGATTTTTTAAATATTTTTTTGGAAGTATATTTGCTTGCTTTAGTTTTAAATGTGTGGTCACTAACTATGGGTCTATTTTTTGTATTTTATGAAGGGTCGAAGATCAATTTTTACTTCCAATACTTCAATCTAAAATTTTTTTATTCTTCCTAAATGTCCTTTGTCTTCTATATCAAAATCTCTATCTTTGAAGCATTCTCTATAAAATCACAATTAGTTTTAGATAGAGAATGCTTCATAGATATTTTTTGATAAATGATTATGTTAAAGCAAGGTTTCTTGCAAATGTTTACACAAAATTCTGTAATTTCAATATAGTAAAAAGTAGTAAATAGTTGTTATTATCTTAAACATTTCATAATATATATTTGTAATAGTTTATACCAAATACAATCTATTTATCTATACATTTTATTATAAATCAGTACATTTTTGTTTATTTGTAGTGATAACCTGAAAATTTATGCTTTTTTCAGGTTCAATATTTCATCTACTTGCATCATATCCATCCAGTAAAAATTTCAATGATATCTCTTCTTCTATGTCTTCAAGTTTAATACTTCTAAAAGAACATATTGATTCAATTTCGATTTTAAAACTTCAGGTTCCATCAGAAGAGCTTGTAGTGAATGTAAGTTCTTTTAGTTTAAATGACATGAAAGTTAAGTCTAAATTTGCACAAGACTTTCTTTATTGTGCCTTTTTTTTTTTTATATATATATATAAATTTAAACCTTTTTGAGAGTTCTCTCATTGATTATTTTCGTCATTTATCATCAGTTAATTGTAGCAACTTAAGCTTTAATTCTTAATCATCATTTTTTTTTTATCCTACGAAACATTTTTTTAAAAAAGTTTTCGTTAAAAAATTTACATTTTCATTTTTTCTTTTTAAATATATTTTTTAATTTTACTTCAGACCAGTAAAGGATATGGTCTTTCACCACAAGCAAATAAAGAACATGATCATTCATCAGAGATCAATAAAGAGTATGATCTTTCACCACAGACAAATAAAGAATATGATCATTCAACACAGATCAATAAAGAGTATGATCATTTACTAAAGATCAACAAAAAACCTGATCATTTATTACATATTAATAGTGATGATGATCATTCACCACATATCAATGAGCTTGATCCTTCAATGCTGATCAGTAAAGACCATAACTACACACAAAAGATTAATAGAGAGCTTAAAGTGAGTGAATGTATAACAAATGATCTGGATAATACAAACAACATTCAAAACCTCATAACAAACCATGATAAAGACTTTGAGGAACCAAGTATATCAAAACAGCTCACCGAGCAATTGTAGGCTTCTTTATTTTATAATCAAAAGCACTAAGTAAATATCAAACAAACACTAATAACTTAAATTGTTATAATAGATATTTTTTTGTAAAACAAAGCATGGAGGTTTCTTCCATTCCATCAATCATCCTCAAAAAGACTAGTTAGTTTCTTACAGTTTTTTTTTTAAATTTGGATGAGAATTATTTTTGTATGCAACTAAAACAGAAATTTTTGTGATTTCCTTTCAATACAAAATAATAAATTACAGGATAATATAATACAGGATAATATTTTACTATGATGGAATCAGCAGCAGCAGTCTCATACCATTTCTTGCTTCATTATTCACTTGGGTTGATTCTTGTCTGTTTAACTCCTATATCTAGCAATAGTTTTTCACTCAATCAACTTAAGCTTCACTTCAGAATGAACTAGAATCCATATCTGTTCTTATACTGGTACAATAACTGTGGCTGACACTGTCTCTAGATTAACAAGAAACGATAAGTTAAAGATGATGATGAGGTCAAAGTTCATGTAGCTATTTATCTTTCTTAAAAGAAGATGAAGGGGTTGATCTCAAGTTCAGAGTATATTTATTTCTAAACCCATTTAAACAGAAAAATTTTAAAATTTTGTTTTTTATTAGATAGTTATGGCAATAAAAAACTTCCATGCTTACATTAAACTGTCTTTGTTAAGATTTCATAAAAATCAACAATGAATGTGAGGTTTTCCCTAAAGTAATTTTAATGGCTCAGTAAATTTGCTGAATCCCTTAAAAACTAGGATCATAATTATGGAGTAATTTTTCTCAATTAATTAATTCAGAACACCATATCTTGATGTTTTACATGAAGGGTTTAACTTGCTTATGAATGTTTATCAAGCTGATGAAACGACACCTGGATGGAACTTTATTGGAGTCAAAGAGTAGGCTTGTTATTCTTTTATAATTCGTAACTTGATTTTCATCCTAAGTTCTTTCAAGTTTTTTTCTGTAAATTAAGTTTTGAATTTAAAAATAATCTTAGTTTTAAATAAAGTATATTTTTTAAGATAAAAGTAAAAAAACCTTCTATTAAAACCCTCAATTGGATTCCACTTTTGGGAATTATAAATAAATATCAAAAAAAGCAAGTTAAGTTATTTTTTTTTCAGTGGAGTGCGGATGTACAAAAAAGACAAAGATGAAATTTCTGAAGCTCCCACATTTAAAGGAGTTGGCATTGTTAAAGTGCCATTGGATTATGTAATTCAATACACTTCATCATTGGCTTTTAAGTCGGAGTATGATAAGATGTTTGAATCAGGTACCATTCATTATATATGAAATTGAAAAGATGAAATTAAGGTTAATGTTAAAAGTTTACATTTATCTTTTTGGATTAGTTTTTTTTGTGCACAAATTTGTTTACCTGATACTCTCTTCTTTCATTTGGAACTTAAAAATGTTTCTGTGTTTTTCTATCATAAAAAAAAATTTATTTTAAGAACCAGTAAGATTTTCATTCAAGTTATTGCTTATTGGAAGTTAAAATCTCTCATTTGATTCAACCCATTCATCAAACCTTTTTTCAGTGTCTTTATCAGATGGAAATTTCTGGTTTATCAAACTGAAAAGTATCATCAATTGAAACAAGTAATAATCATAAGAAACAATAACTGGTGAATTCAGTGGTTGGATTAAGACACTTTGTTAAAGTATGCACTTTAACAAGGTGTCTTAAACTAACCACTTTATCCTCATTCTTTATTGTGCTGTAAATTTACTTTGTCATTTGCAATATTACTATTTGTATTTGTTTCAGTGCTCTGTTCAATTTTATTTGTTGCTGATAAAAATCTCCTGTGATTTAATAAATACCAAATATACTACATGAGTTTGACTTTGGAGTATTAATTTGCGTGTCAAAAAACACCTTTTAACATTTCTTTATTTCACCTCATGCCATAAAAAAACTTTTCTATATATTGATAAATAAGATTTTAGTTTTAAATTTTCAAATGTAAATTGAATAAAATGCAATTAAGTGAATCAAACTTTATATTCAAAAAGTTTACATCAGAGTATATAAAAGAATTTTTGGTACTTACCCCAATGAAATTTCAATCAATTAGTATCATCATTACCAAATATTTGACACACCTGCCCGGAGAGCCTCAAAATAAAACCAATTGGGTTTGGTGGCCCATACATCTATGTTTCAAAAAATAAAAATATTGAATCATCTGCCTACGTCCAAGGAAAAAAAATGACTTGGATTTTTTGGATTTTTTCGTTCCATGCTTTATTGCCTGAAGAGCCTCAAACCACAAAAGACACACTTAAAAATAAAAAAAAAATGATAAAACTGATACTACTATTATTGATATGCATAGTCTATACATAGAGGCTTTAAAAATAAAAAATTAAGCCATCAGTCAATGTGTAGGAAATCATTGTTACTTTGAAGTTGTCAGTCATTTTGACCTTACTTTTAATGGAAAAGATTTCTTTAATCACCATTTTTTCTTTGAATTTGAATCATTTCTTAACTTAAAACACTGTTGCAACATAGTCTATAATTAAACTTTGGCAAAGGCCTTTTCAAAATTCTAAATATTATAGGTTTTATTTACTGTGGTTTTTTTTACAAATACACACAGGTTAAACAAATATTTAAAAAGATTCAATCTCATAAATAAATTTTTGAATCAGTTTAAATAAATCCATAGGTATTTTCTCAGTTGATTTTTTTGTCACAAACACTTATTATAACATAGCAAAGTTTCAATGTTCATTAAAGATGCAACAGAAATATTTCACCTAAATGTGCTTGCTATTGTGTTCAACCACACATCTTTCAAGCCAATTTCCATATTGTGGATGTAATTTTGAATGTTTTTATCTTTGGCACTGAACAAAAAAATTGTGATGAAGAGCTTCTAAAAATTGTTCACTGAAAGGACCAAGGGATTTTTTCTTCATTCTGATAAAATCATCAATGTGAAAAAAAAAAGTGCACTTTTGGGGTCACACTTACAAATCCTGGACTTAAAAAAGAAGTCCGAAATTCTTCAATTTTTTTTTCATATTCCTTGTCAAGGTAGTTTCCAAAGCAGGCTCTAACAACAGCACTGAATTTTTTGAATGTATCAATGATGCCAAAAAATGAGGAATCTAGGTTCTCAAAGAGCTGATCTATCACTTCAATATTTTTCGGGAGTTTTTGGCAATCATTGCCAGCAAATTGTCCGCCATGATATCGTTGGGTTATGATGTTGAGTCTTTTTGGCCACTCACCTGCTTCTGGCAATGGTTCTTTTAGTGCTTTGATCAAGTGATTTACTATCCCAATAAGCAGATGAAGTTCCATTGGGGGAATTAGTTCGAAAATGAATTTGCTTGGATCAGCTTTTAGAAGTGGTTTAAGGACAACATTGTTGAAAAACTTTGCTTCACTATCACAGTATAGGCATGGATGTGAGCTAGAGTGACATTGCAAACCACATAATATGTTAGCAACTTTTGCAAGAGACCACAAAGTCTACATTTCCAGGTTGAACAAGCTCAGTAAAGTTTTTGATGTTGCTGAAATTCTCATGTAGATCCTCTGCAACTGCAATTAGAAATTGCTTTTTAACTCCACTGTCTTTTAGAGCTCGAGAGGTGACAATTTTTTTTGAAGGTGAACTGCTTGAATCATCTTCATCATTCATTCTTTGAAGACTTACTGTAAGCTTTAGGAAGCCTCTAGCTCCATCAATCCCAACTTTTATGAGATGACCTGCTTGAAGTTGTCTCTTAAGTGAAATTTCTACTAGAAAGTCAGAGAGATTTTTGCAGTGAACAACTGTGTACTCAGGTTTTTTTGCCTGATGATGCAATTGTAGTTTTTGTAAAAAAATTTGCAAGTTGCAACCCTGCTTCATGAAAATTTGCTCGATAGTTTGGCTCAAAAAGAGGCGATTTGGAAACCAAATTTAGTGTTGTTGCAAGTTTTTTGACTCCAATATTAGACATGCCTGTAGCTTGCTGAATTTGCACCAGGTCTTGGGCAGTTAACTTATACTTTTCTGCATTTGTTGATTTTGAATGTAATAATCCTAAAGACAAATTTTAAAAAACTTTGTTATGAAATGTAATCTTAGAACAGACAAAATGGGACCATTAAAAACAGGAAAGATACAAAATTTAAGTTACCAAGGGTAAGAGGTAATGGATGACCTCCCTCAGTCACTGACAGCCTGATTGTCCCACCTGGTGATGATTTTTGACCTTTGATAGTTGCAGAGGCTATCTGTTCAAAAACTTTTTTGTTTTCTGTAGAAAATTCTCTAAGGTTTAAATTCAAAGAAGTAGAGTTGCATTTATGAGGTAAGCCTTTCCCTAGTGGTGACAAACAATCTGAACATCTTTTCAGGGAATTTGTGGGATTTGAAGCTGTAGAATTATCCAAAGGATGTTTTTCAGTCAGCTTCATTTTACCAATTCAACAAATCAGGCAGTTACAGTTGGAACCTCTTGTCACAGTCTTGACATTGATAGTTTGAAAATTGTGAAGAGTAGGCAGCTTGACAGATAATTCTCTTTCAACCCTTCTAAATTGATTTCTACACGTTCCACACAGTCCAGTTGGAACTCTAGAGTCCAAAAAGTCAATGTCTGTTGCAAAAATATTTTTGAATCTCTCAAATGTTACACCAGAAATTAGTGAATGGTACTTTTTCATACATACAACACACACTGTTTTTTTATACTCTTCATGAGATTTGGCACTATTAGGCATTTTGAAGTCCAAATAAAGTTAAAATTGCAAAAAGTACTTGTTTGTGTTTTCATTTGATAAAGCACTTATTTTATTGTCAGCAACTAATAAAATTTATTTTTTTACAGCTTGTTTATTTCACTATTAAATGACATAAATATGTTACACTGTAATATTAAGTACTAAGCAATAAAATGGACCTAGCTATTCAAAAAATATGGGCTTAAAAAAATGTTTAAAATACTTGACTTTTAAAAGAAAGCGAATTAGCAGGTAAAGGTACCCCTAGGGTTATGCAATTTAAAATGGATTAACAATAAAAGCAATCTAGTTTCATTTTGTTTATTTTATATAGTTATTTTTTATCAAATTTTATTTTTTATCAAATTTTATTTTTTATCAAATTTTATTTTTTCTAGTGATTATCTATTAAATTTTATAGTTGTTCATAAATAAGTATTATCTTTTCTTCGTTATGCCTTTAGGAAAGGATCCAATACATAAGAAAATTCAAAGTAATTTTTTTTCCTTGGACTTAGGCAGATGATTTCAATTTTTTTATTTTTTGAAACATGGATGTATGGGCTTCCAAGCCCAATTGGTTTTATTTTTTGAGCATGACTTTTATATTTTGAGGCTCTCTGGGAAGGTGTGTTGATTTTTTTAAAATGAATGAATATAAAATTTAAAGACTGCTGTTTGAGTAGAGTTGATTACTATTTTTAAAAATTTCTTACAGCTGATAATTTTCCTGATTGAAGCTTCAAATTATATACCAAGCACTAATAGAAAAGTGTTACTAAGCAGGTTTTCAGGATAAAAGCAAATCATAAACAAAATGTAATATTTTGGTTTTAAAAAAAAAATATTGGGGTTTAAGCAATCAAATGCAATATAAAAGAGTGATGATAATTCAGAATGTGATGTGATTTTTAAATTTAACTTGAAACCATCCAAACATGTCAATTTTATTTGCAAAATTTATAAAGTTTTTCAATCAAGGAGAAGAAATAAGAAGGAGTACTTCAAGAACAATGATATATTATATATACTAGATGTCTAACTTGCGAGATTTTACTGGACAAAAAGTGAAGCCGCTTTTTTTGTTTACAAATTGAATCCGCCATTTGTAATAAGGGCAAAAGCTATATCTGACGTGCGAAATAAAAGTTAGAAATGCATGTTTTTGCCCGAATTAGAAATGGCTTCCACGGCTTCACTTTTCGGATTGAAGTTAGACATCTAGTATATATAATATATTATTGTTCAAGAATAACTGAAGTTGTACACAAATTTTCAGATGGAGCTTATGCTTTTTAAACCTGTACTTGTAAATCATGTTATTAAAATTTTCTTGCATTGAATTGTTTTGTTAATGAATCAATTCCCACTACTTTTATGAGTAATTTTAGTATTTCTAGTTAAAAATAAACTGGTATCGGATTAAATTGTATAATTTATATGGAGTCTTTTAGTCCTGTTTTACTTTAGTGAGTTATCTTGTTTGCATCTGTGTGTAATTTTATCATACAAGTGTCTTGCTTATGTGTCTGTAATTAATCTTTTTTCATAAAGATTTAACATTCTTGTCAAGTTATAAGAACCTTTATTTCTATAACTTTTTCAGGATCTGTTGTGGAGTTATTTTGTGATAACTTGACTAAGGTAATATCCTTTTAAAGGTTTTTTTGTTAAATGACTTAAGCAATCTAAGAGATTTGTTTTGTTAAATGATTTGTGCATTTTAAAGAGTTTCTTTTGCTGTAATTATATCTAAAAAAGCTGTTTGTGTTAATTTAGATTGTTAATTTAAAATATGTGGGTATATGGCCTGTCACTGGAAGAGACTTTTGTTCTATCTCTGCGCTTCGTCATTTAAAGGAAAATCTTTATGGTGTTTGTGTAAAAGGAGTAAGAGGTTTTTTCTTTTTATCATATTTTTTTCTGATTACTGTTATCAATACTGTTATTGATTGATAATGTTGTGATAAATTTTCTGTTCTTTTTAAACACATTTATAAAGAATGTCAAAGTATATCATGGTTTGGTATTGTGATATACAAGACCACACCATCATATACTCTGACATTTTTAAGTGTTTAAGAAGAACAGAAAATTTATCAGAACATTATATATGGTTTGTTCCTATATAAAATATTACGGCAAAGTCAAACATGTAAAATATTGTAATATCGTCCTGAATAATAGGGCAGAGTAAATTCGCAATAATAAAATGTTTTTTTAAAAATCATCGGAAGTCTAAATAAAATTTTTTAATCTTTTAAAACCAAAAGCAATTGTAATAACTATAAAATTTTCTGCTTTGAAAACAGGTTGTTTGATCAGTTTAAAATTCTAATGTAAATAGTTTTACTAAGAAAGTTTGAAAGTTTAGATATCAGCTTTTTATTGACAAAAAAAGATTTTTTTAGACCTCTCACTTTAAATTACTTAAAATTTTTTTAAAAATGAAACTTTCTAAAAAAAAAAATTAGAAAAAAAAAAAAAATGGAAATTGATAATTTCAAACTTTCTTTTGATAAAATCAAATTTGTTCAGTTTTTTTTTGTTTCTTCAATTTCTTTTTCTTCATTGAATTTTTTTCTTTTAATCATATATAATTTTTCATATTTTGATATTGTGTTAATCTTAATCAGAATGCTTTTATTCTCAGCAGTTCACTAGTTACATCTATGTTAACATTTGTTTTACAAATAAACTAAACAGTAATTTTTGATCTTTTACAAAAGTTCTTACATTTAAATAAACCAATGAGGCTTAAGGATATTATATTAGGTATAAATGCAATTTTTTTTTAAAGGTTAAACACCCTGATTGCCCTCCAACAAGCTCAAAAGTTAGGTTGTTAATATTATTTTTATTTTTTTATTATCAAACTTTCTATTCAACATTGCAATAAAAATTTTACTTGATTTTAATTAGAGTATTTACATAGGTATTGTGTGAAGCTTTATGCAACTTAAGCACTGTACTTAAACTTATTTGTAAGAAATAAAGTTAAGAAATAAATTGGAAAAAGTAATATGCTTATAAAATTTCCTTTCCTTTTGTCAGGGGCCATGTAATTATTGGAGGATTTTTATATAAAGAGATATCATCTGATCCACCAGAGGTTGAATTAACTTATCTTGCAAGAGTGGAGTTAGGCGGTTTGTTTAGATTGTTCTAGCAGTTATTAACAATTTCAAATATTTCCTAACAATCACATTATTTTCCTTCTTTTTTTTTAGTTTTTTTTTTAACATTAGGTATTGATCTTTAAGGTTCCATCCCACAAACAATTATCAATAAGATCTCTGCTGAGCAGTCATTTTTTCCTGCTATCATTCGAAAGCATTGTGAACGGCGGTTTAATATCCAAGATCCTGTATCTGAAGGAAAAAAACTCATAGAGGATATACATTTATTTCCCAGCTGGTTTGAAAAAAAAATAAAAAATCCAGTATCTGTCCCAGTAATAGCAAATATAGAGCAAATTGAAAAAGTTGCTTCACAAGTTGAAAACAGTCAAACTTTATTAAACCTTGAATATATAGCAACTTCAGATGACACTAAAGATTTTGAAAAACAAACTATTGATAAAGCTACTGATCAAGTTGAATTGATCAGCAATCTCTCTACTAATAAAACAGATGAATCTGAGAATTTAGCTAATACATTGTTGAGTGATATTCTAAGTAATGAAGATCATTATTCATGCTCTACTGATGATCTTCAATCCCAGATTTCAGATGAGTCTTTTCTATTTGAAACTGAAAGTATGAAAGATACATCTATGGTAAATATTTATTTTTATTTAAAAGATAGTAACCATTTTTTTTACTGATAATTTTATTGACTAATAATTATTAAATTTTATTAACAAGTATTAATTTTTTATTAATTTTGTTGATAATTATTAATTATCCTTTTCAAGTTGTTATTACAATTTTTGTACAGATTGTGTGCTCAGTATTTAACTAATCTTATATATTACAATTTTTATTGATGGCAATCTATCAATTTTACTAAGGTAACAGTTTCTGACCAACAACTGGATCTCCCAAGAGGTTTTCACTTTGTTATTGTTCTTAAATAAATAATTGTTGTGAATTTATTGTTTGAATGTAAGTAATAGATTTATAAATCTGTATGTATGTATGTAATGTAATGTAATGTAATGTAATGTAATGTAATGTAATGTAATGTAATGTAATGTAATGTAATGTATGTAATGTAATGTAATGTAATATAGTGTAATGTAATGTAATGTAATGTATTGTATGTATGTATGTATGTAATGTATACTACTGATTATTTTGTTTGCTTATAATTTTATATAGAGATTACATGTGATTTTAATAAATTATATATTTTGATTATATGTAATCTAAATGAATTGTACATCTAAATGTAAGTACTAATTAAAGATTTTTAGATACTAGATATCTTTAAATGTAGATCGATATGGGCAGGTTGACTTCATAACTCTTGGTAACCAAACTGCTGCTACATTAGAAGAAGAGGTTAGTCTTGAAATGTGCTTTACAAAGTGAAGTATATTATGTTAAATCACAAATAAAGTTATAAATATTTGAATACATTTATAAGCATTCAAAATCAGTTGTAATATTGTATGATACCAGCAAGATCTAATGCTTTAGTTCTCAGAAGACTTTTTTTTTCAGTTCTTTTTAGCCGTAAAAGCACTTGCTGTATCAATAAATTCAAATAAACTGAGCAATACTCCTTCAAATGAAAATGATAATTTTGGATGGTTGTAAGTTATTAGGAAATGTGTTAAAAATTTTTTAGAAGCTTTCTTTTAAATGTTAGCATTAGTTACAAAAAATAGGTTTTCTCTTACTTTCAATTATAGTTTTTTTTTTCAAATTGTGTAAAAACAAATGTAATTTAATTCTTCAAAGCTTAATTGTTTTTAATTTTATGATCTAATTGTGTAGGTATCAAGGAACTAAAAAAGGTGTTAAGATTATGAAAAAGATTCATTCCAAACAAAAATTTCATAGGTTCGTACTATAAAAATAAATGAAAAAAAAATTTTAAAAAATGCTGTTGTATTTTAACACTTAATGCATAGTATATGTGTTTTTTAATTACTTATGACTTTTTAGAATTTTTTTTCTAGCTTTTTTGGTCGCGGAGTGATCCATGTTTTACCTATCACAGTTTTAACAGCTGTAAAAAACCCTTCCACTCGTTATATCTATGATAACATGTTAAAGGTGATCTAAATTTTACTTTTGATATTTTTTTAAGGTTTGTCTGAATGCCATTAAGTTAGTTCAGTGCAGGATTATTCATTTCTGGACCACATTTTTAATTTTAGTTTACTTTTAAATCACAAAATTCATGCATCTTCTGGCAATAAATGATACAAAAAATAACAAAAAAATTAATAAATTTCATGTTTTCATAATTGTATTTTATTCATATGCCAGATTTTATTTAAAAATTCTCACGAAGTTTTTTACAACATTCAAAATTCTCTTTCTAATTTCTAATACATTCTCTAGCATTTCAATAAATTCAGTTTCAGGTCAATAGAAAACAAAAACTTTACTAAGGACTTCTAGCTGTGTATTATGGAATGTCCACAAGAATAGGTTGTTACAAATTTTCTCAAGGACTAGTGGCTGCTTTTGTAGTTTTTGGCAAAAAAGGAGATCTATACCCCAAAAGCATCACCCCCACTATAAAGTGTTGCCTTCTGATTCTTTCTCATGATGTTATTATGGAAGTTCTTGCTTAATTATGTTATTTGCTAGATCACTTTTGGTTATGAAAGTTTAAAGAGTAATTATGTTACTGATTGATCTTTGCAATATCCATCATATGTACTTTACAAGTAAATATAATCCTAGTTTTCAAAGGCATTTTAAATTTGTAATATACTTTGTAATAAATTTTTACTCAGACCAAGACAAAGAGTTCTTTAGAAATTCTATAGAATTTCTGTAGACTTTTGGGATTCTGTAGGAGTCTCATGAGACTTCTTTAAGATTTGTATAGTATTTGTATACACTTTTGAAAAATCTTAGAACTTTTTATCCTGGTAGGAGTTCTTCACAGTAATGCTGCTTTGATCCAAAAGTTAAAACTTCAACTTGTTAAACAAAAGGTTTTCATATTTGCCTATTTCTTTTTTGTAACCTTAAAAATTATATTGGAATTAGATTCATTTACTACAATTGCATTGGGATGATATACATTAATTCATGCAAACCATATTTTTTATTGTTGATCAGTCCATAAAATAAAAGTGTTTTTATCCTAGGTGTAAATTCTTACCTTTCTGTTCCCTATTTGATTTAATCTACACCATATTCTTTCAAATTCTTTTTCCAATTTTCCTAACAGGTGTTTACAGCTCAGCTTTACTTTCTATTTTAGATTTTCTTTTTTTCAATACTATGAAATTTTTCTGAGCAATTTTGCTCACAAATATGCATTTACATGCAAATTTGTGGGCAAAATTGCTCAGAAAAACATTAGATAAATTTTAGGAAATAAAATATAAAATGTTAGGGAAGTTAGATGAAATATTTGAATATCATTTAAAATAAGTGAATTTCATCTTTTTTATCATAATTATTTAAATTAATTAGAAAAAAAAAGAAAAAAGAAGAAGAACTAGTATTAACATTTTTACATTCTCCTTTGTGGCAAGAGGTAATGTCATGGGGACTTGAAGTGATTCTTCCATCAGTTCATAGAAGAATCACTCCCAGTCCCTTTGAAAAACAGGACATCTTTCAATCCAAAATATTGCCAAAAAATGACATTTTGAGAAGTAGAGAAAAAATTACATTTTGGGAAATAAAGAATTGAAAGATCTCCCAAATCCATGAAAAGTGTCAAGGGTGGAACACATATTTTAATGGTAATGGAGACTTAAAATAATATAGTAGCAAAGAAATCTAAGAATCTAGAGATTTTTGCAAAAGAAGTTTATTTCAAATTCTTGTGTAAAAACTTGTCATGATTTAGTCAATTTACTAAGATTTTGAAATTTCTTTCCAATCAAAATCATAAGAATGACTGAAATAAAAACCATCAATAAATTTATAGTCAACTAAAGCAAAGTGCATTATGAAATTACTTTTCAGCCAAATAACTAAAAACTCATTAATGAACTTTCTTACCGAAAAAAATCTTAACCAGATTTAGGATTTTTAGAAATTTGAAATGAAATAGAAATTTATTTATGAAATCTTAGAAATTTACTTATGAAATCTTAGAAATTTACTTATGAAATCTTAGAAATTTACTTACGAAATTTCTAAGATTTCATAAGTAAATTTCTAAGATTTCATGAGGTCTTAAACACATTTATTAACAAATATGTTGAGTAAACTCTATAAATAATGAAGTAATTTTCTTACAATTTTTATAGTTCTTTAAATATTATTGATGATGATGATCATGAGGATAATTGTGATAATTATGAAGATCATTGATTATCATGATTGTCTTCTGATCATAGTGATTTTTTAATTTTTTTTCTTAAATTGTAAAATAATTTATCGGTTTTCAGCGAGCAGACATCATACGTGAGATTAGTGATAGACACAAAATAGGTTTGTTAATTAAGATATTTTTTTTAGTTTTATTGTTTGTTAACTATTGTATATAATGTATTTGTTTCAATATATGTAAGATTTTTCTTTTTAATTGTAATAATATATATATTTAATTGTTTTAATGTACATTTGTTTTTAAATGTTATCATAATTTCTTTATATTAGTTCACATGCTATATGAAACAAATAATTGCTTTGTGAAACAAGCACGTGATTTTTGCATTCTACATTCAGAGAGAGTTGAGGTGACACTATTTTTATTGGCATATTTTTTGATTTTTCATAAAGTAGTTAAAGAAAAGATAATTAGGCACTATTTTTCATTGTTTGGTTTCAAAAAAGATATGTTTCATTATTAAAGATTTTTTCTAGTCAATGAATATTTAATTTTTATGAAACATTAAAGCAAGTAAGTTTTAATTGTGAGGTACACATACACCATGTATGTGTACCTCACAATTAAAAATAGTTTGAAAGAACATTAAATTTCATTTTTTGTAGCAAAGCCAATATGTTCTTGCAGCAACGTCTGTAGAAATACCAGAATGTCCATGTGTTAAAGATTGTGTGAGAGGAAAGGTGATTATAAGTTAACATTTAGTATGGAGTTTGTTTAACTTATCTTTTTATTTGATTTTGAAAGCTCATTTCCAAGGATCTTCTAAGCTTAAAAGTTTTTGTTTAAGGTCTTATCAAGTGGGTGGATAATTGAACCAATTGAAAAAAATGGAAAATCATGTTCATTAGTTACTTATATTTCACAGGTCTCTTTATTTTTAAATGTGGTATTTGTAATAAAAAGTCTGAAAAAAGACTTAAGGTTTATTAGTTTAGGGATTATTTTTTAAATTTCTCTACCAAATCTAAGATATTTTAGTTTCTCCATTATAATTGTTATTAGGTTTACTTTGGTGGTAATTTACCAACTCAGTAAATTATGTAAATTTGTAAATATTTATTGTTCAGGTTGACTTTGGTGGTCGTTTACCAACTCGCTTAATAAATTATATAGCCAAACGTCAGCCAATGGCTCTTGCATACCTCAGAGATTATTTAGAGTCTGCAGAAAAGTAGTTTTTATTTTTCTATTGAAAGTGTTTAATGTGCCTGTCTGCTTATCTTCTTTATTCAAATCTAAATAATATCACAAATTTTCTTTTCAGTTATACTCTTCTGAACCCTTTTTTTTTTTATATGTGTTCTAGTTATTTCTCTCATAATAAATCAAAAATCATCAAGGTAAAATTTAATCTCTGAAAAATCAATGTGAAAATTGAAAAAAAGATTTTCGTACGAAATTTTATTAATATTTACAAATAAATGGAAATATAAAAAAAATGTCCCTGTCAACTTTCAGTTCTATTATTCAAAAAGTAGATTGAGTCTCAGAGGATGGCTTTTTTTTTTTCATTTAAATAAAAATTCGCAAAAATTTATCAAAAGAACTTTGTTGAACTAATTTTAGTTGGTTTAAAATTTTGAATATTTTTTTCAATCCTATTTTCATCTTCAGAATGTTAATTATTTTTTACAATTCTTTTATTATGATTATTATAATTATGCATTTACCTCCAAGGCATGATAAATGCATAAATGTTTTTGAGAAATTGTACAAATTAAAAGTAATTGAAATTTTGATTTGTGACTTTATTGTTTAAAAGTTGGCAACTGGTTTGAAAGATGTCAGTTTTGAGCAAGGACTCTTTGCTGTTCATTTATTTTTAATAAATTTTTTGTTTTAACAGTTAATAGTATTTATATAGTAAAATATGTCAAAAACAACGAAACGAAAGCACGTGACAAAGGAAATTCTTGAAGATTTTTATGAACCAAATGAAGATGAACAAATTGTTCAGGTATTAAATATCCTATTCGACTTTTTTTTTAAAATCATTTTCTCCTTAATCATGTCTATTTCAAATATAGATTATAGCAGCTAGAGGAAACAACCTCCATGAAGTCAGAACAGTAAACAACGAAAAGTTTCTAGTCAGTATGCCAAACAAATATCGAAAAAGTGTATGGGTGAAGCGAGGTAAGTTGAAAAACTATTTTTTATCCCTTTAAATCTGATAAATGCATTTCATATTTGTATGACAAAGTTTTTCATATTTATAAGAAAAGTGTCAACAAAAGTTGTTTCTAATCTAAAGACCTTGCTATAAACTGTGTCTACAATTAACAAACATCAAAACTACAAATATTTCATTCAAATTTAACTAACTACTAGAGTTATTTATTCAGAGAGTACTATGGTATAAATATATTTTCTGAAAAAAAGAGAAGTATGGTGCTTCGCAATTAGCAACGCTACGTGTGATTCTTCTAAGTAAGCAAATCGAGAAACATCATTTTTAACTGATGTCAATACATTCAACGAAATACACAGAGCACGTCGTCTTTTCAGAGCATAAAGCATCTCGAAAACTCTTGAATTAGAGCTTATACCTCCCTCAAAATCCAATTGCTTATCGTTTTTGCAAATAAATTCTCACTTCATAAAAGAATTACACGTGACGTTTGGTGAACAAGTAGATACCATTTTTCTTGAATACACTTTCAGAGTAAAAAGAAATAAAAGTAGAAGGGTTTTTTTCATAGTGATCTTCGCATGATTTCTATGAACCAAGAAATATTTTATCAGTGAAAAATATAATAACTTATTAGTGAAAAAAACGAGATAATTGCCAAGCATCTAACTTGTAAAGCAAGAGTAAGGATGCCATGCAATATATATATATATATATATATATATATATATATATATATATATATATATATATATATATATATATATATATATATATATATATATATATAGCATGCAATATGTTTGGCATCTTTTGATTTATGAAAATATTTTTGAATCAAGAAAAGACGTACAACTGAAACTGCACGTTTATGCCAAGTGACATTCGTCAGGAAATTAGGAGGTTCTGGGATTGATCTGAAGGACTAAGAATCTAAGAATGAGATGTTCTCTTGAAACCTCAATATCAAAGTAAGATCTTAAGTATGTGATGTTTATGTAACAGTATATGAAAGAAAGTTGTTCGTGTGACATTATATGAAAGAAAGCTATCCAGCAAAAATCGTCCATTATCACTTTTAGAGTAAGTTGCTTCAAAAGACTGTTCAATCATTCTCCTAAAGGCAATTGCTACTTACAATTCAGTTCCTATTTTTAAAAGGGCTCAAAGATATTATCTAACAAGAACAGAAGTTAGGAAAGTAATTTTTGAAAACGGTTGTTATATTGTTTAGTGATATATGAAGAATTTGATGTGTTAAAATTGTTTACTATTTACACCCACGTGACTTAAAAGTCATGAAGTTTAAACTGACTGAAAAACGAATAATTTCGAGACGTTTTCTACTCCGAGGAAAAGATATTCCTTGACACTTTTCCGGTTTCACACTTCCGTAAAGCATCTACTACGTTGGAAAATCTTTATCCAAAAGTGTCTTATTCGGATTTTATCAGGATAGTTGATGTGGTCTTGTCATGATTTTTTTTTATTACTATTATTTAGGTGATTATGTTGTTATTCAAAGTATCAAAGAAGGAAATAAAGTTCAAGGTGAAATCGTCTCTATACTTTATCCTAAGCAATTAAAATATCTTAAACAGAAAAATATGTGGTGAGTTTATTTTTTCTTTCTATTGTTCTGCAAACTAACTCTCGAGTAACACTCTACTAATGATTATTATTGAAAACAGATTTCATCATTTCGTCCACAAATATCCTACACTACTTTAGGTCGAAGATTTTGAAATTCACTCTCATACTGTGGCTTAAAAGAGAGTGAATGACAGCCTTGGGTTACATTGATTATTACAGCTTCTTGCAACGTATGAAGAGTAGCATAATCTAAAACTTAACGATAATACTACTTCATAAATGAATTTAAATTCGTTTTTAGGCCTGGGGAATTTAAAAACGAAAATACATTGGAAGAAACGAATCAAAAGTAAGTCAAAGTTAAGGATTGCAATCTTCAGTATCGGTACTTTTGTTCAAAAAGTAGATTGAGTTTCAAAGAGGGTTTTTATTTTTCACCTTTATAAGAATATCAAATATTTATGAACAAAGAATTTCTTACTTGTTCATTTTGTTTCTAAATGGTTGTTGACTATGATGTTTTTATTCGTTTTATAGTTGAGTTTCATTTTTGTTTCAGCGAATCTATATGTTTAAAGTTAGTATCGGAAAAATATGCTAACGATGGCTCAGAAGAGTATGATTGTGCAATATTTGAAAATCCTAATCATCGCACTAACCACGTCTATGACGACGAAGAAGTCACGTCTAGTGAAAGTGAGAAGTCTTCATGTGAAGATGAAACTGAAAACGGAAAAATGAATGACGTAGACTGCTATCGAGTTGATGAAACTTGAAATATCTCACGATTTTATTACCTTTTTTTTTTGGGAAGGGATTGAGACAGTCATTATCCTTGACATCTATGACAAATTCTAAACAAATTTTTTTGCAAAATTCTTTAAAAGACCAATGAAATATATGACCAAAACAACCCCGCAAGTGTGTTTATCTAAATCAAAAGTGAAAAATAATGCGCATAGAAGTTATAGCGATTTTTGTGTTTTTCTACAAATTTTGTAACTCTTGTAACTATATTACTTTTTCAATTTTAAAAAGTAGTAGCATTAGCTACAAGTGAACTCGAGTAGATGTAGGTGTTGTATGGTTCACTCTAACCAGTCACATTTTGTATTTCTTAATTTACCGCATTTTTAGGGATTTATAAGCCATTTCGTGAGCAAAAAGCTTTTGGGGTTAGTTAGCATAATGATCGCGGGGCTAGTGGGTAACATGTGCCAACTTATAACTTTTCGCATTAGCCGTAAATTCACTTAAGTTATATAACACTACAGATCTGCAAACATGAGAAATTATAAAAGAAAAGTGGTCAGGCCTGTAAATTCTAAAAATGTTACAGAAATACTGTTGATGCTATTTTTATAGAAAAGTCTATTCGATCGACCTAAGGGCAATAAAAGTTTATGTCAAAAAATGTTTTTGGATAAAAATTATCAAGAGTTTTCATAAAAAATATACACTTGAAATAGATGCTTAATGTTTTTGAACTTGTCTCTTTTTATATAGTGTGCCAACTTACCCTGAGAGTATAGGCAACTTACCCCGGCCCGGGGTAAGTTGCCTATACTCTCTAAATATGTCCCAGCTTACCCCGGGCCGGGATAAGTTGGCACATATTTTTTTCTTTTTGGAGGCCCTTTTTAGGCCACCAATTACTAAAGATTGACAATTGAACATTCTTGCCAAATTCATATTCTGTTGAACTGCAGTTTAATATTCTCAAAAAAGTTCACCTAGAAATGCACAGAGGTTAAAAACTAAAACTGTAGCCCACTAGCCCCAGTCTCCGCCAAATTTATTACGAACAAAAAAAAAACCAAGATAGCTTTTTAGGAACTTTAGTTAATTTTTTTTAACCATCTAGAAGACTTTTTCTTCCATTCCATGCTTTTTCCTTTGTTGTATTTTTGTTACTTAAGGAGTTTCTTATAATTTTCTCTCTAACAAGTTTGCTTCATTGTAACTTTGGAGGCAAAATCAAGTCATTTGTTTTTAAAGTTTTCCTAATAACACAAGATTTACAACACATTTTTAATCATTATGAATCCAAAAAAATGATTATACTAAAACTGAAGAAAAAACTACTTTTAATGATTTTAAAATATCATCCACACAGTTTAATGTTTTTTAGGTGTCATCCAAATTTCTAACAGGATCATTTTTTAACGCTATTGTCAACACCAATGGTAAGAAGTTACCAGTTGCATTTAACTATAGAGCAACTGTATAGTATACGGTAAACTTGTTCTACTTCAATTTTTTAAAGTTAAATGCTTGAAAAGCATGAAAAGTTAAATTGAAGTCAACAGAAATGCATAAAATACTGTCTTCTAAAAACTTAGATCTGTTCTGTAAATACCATTTACAAACTAAAGAAAAACCAACATCCGATGTTAAGCTAATAGTTTTACGAGATTTTCATAAACAGTTTGAGGTGATTAAAAAGCACTATTGTAATGATTTATGTTTAATATTTTTAGATAGTTATTTTTGAAATTAACACCTCATAAATAAAATTTTGGACAAAATTTAAAAACTAATATTTTAAGAACTAATAAGTATTATTATTTAATATTTCAACTGTTAATGTGTTAGTATACGTAGTTTATAAATATTTTAAAATAGTTATTTCAAATACCATGTTTACTGGTTGATTGCCTGCTTATTGTGATGAATATAAAGAGGACTTATTCCACGGGGGCTGATGCAACAAGAAACTAAGAGATTGTCCTCGTACTTTTACGCAAATTGTATCTTACTTGGTCAGAACATTGAGAAGGATCAGCGGCATAAAACCTATCATTACCAGCTAATGTGCTATTGTTTAAGTTAAAATAGCTTTCATCATCCATAACAAAATCCAAGTTTTTATAACTTTCGTACAATTTACGACATTTAGGACGCATAGCTTTCTTCTGCTGATGGCAACGATCTGGACGATTTGTTTTTTTTAAAAGTTCGAATGTTTGTCATTGTTTTTAATGCTTGGGAAATTCGAGTTTGACCACAGTTAAAAACTTGAGCTACTTTCTTCTGGAAGAACCCTGACTTATTTTCAAAAAATGCAGCAATCTTTGAAATATTTTCTTTAGTAGCAACCTTAGCGATTCAACCACTTCCAACTTTTCTTTTTAGAGATCCATTCTCCAATTTTACGATTTTATCGTAAGCAGTTGATCTGGGTAAACCCCATTCCATAAACTGTTTAGCAACAAACGCTTTACCTTTTTCTCGATTTTTTGGAAAAAAATTTCCATAATTTTTTCGAGGTCCTTTACTTTGACCATTTTATTTTCAATATTTAAATAATATTTTTAACTTAATTAAATTAAATTTAAATAGATTATAAAATCCTTATTCAAATAAGTATAAAGGTTTTTTGCGTTCATGAAATAAATTACATAATAAATGCAATTAAAATTTTTCCAAAATTTTGTTTATAGGGTGTAATTTATACTAATAAATAGCTAGTGGAGTTTAAACGTTCATTCATTGGAAATTCATTTCCTTTAAAAGAAATGAATTTCCAATGAATGAACGTTTTTTGGTAATTCATTCCAAAAAACGTTCATTCATTGGAAATTCATTTGGTAATTCATTCAAAATGGTAATTCATTCCAGTCCCAAGGGACCGTGATCACTACAAAATTGAAACATCTGATAATGTTCTCTTCTCTACAAAATACCTTTTTAGTGAAAACGCTGCATAATATCATTGTTTGCAAGCCTTTTTATTAAAAGTATTATATTTCAGTATTCAAGCAAGTGTACCAGTTTATCTTTTTCTTAAGTCAGAGTTTAAATAAATGGTAAGAATATTTCAATTTTCGTACTATAATACTACTATATATCCAGTTTTTTTCCCCCCTCTTGAATACCCTGAACAATGTTTGCCAGCATAAATTAATATAATAGTGGACCCAAATTGTGGGGTTTAGAACTATGTAACTGTTTGAAACTCCGCTGTGACACAATCATCAGATTAAATCAAAGATTTTTGTTTAAACAACATCTCTAATGCAAAATTCATAAATCTGCTCAGCGCAAAGGCTAAATACTATAAATATTTTTTAGCTGAACGCAAAAAAAAAATTAATTTCCAAAATAATTGCAAGGGTGGTAACTGGAAAACTGCCACCTTCCACTGTATTGATTATTTATATATAGAGTTTATCATTATGTTATTCTTATAATAATAAACCCTATGTATGTATATATATATATATATATATATATAACAATAACAATAATAATAATAATAATAATAATAATAATAATAATAATAATAATAATAATAATAATAATAATAATAATAATAATAATAATAATAATAATAATAATAATAATAATAATAATAATAATAATAATAATAATAATAATAATAATAATAATAATAATAATAATAATAATAATAATAATAATAATAATAATAATGATAAGAATTATTATTATTATTGTTATTATTATTAAAATATGTAAAAAACGATTTTTAATATTCATCTATAGAATTAAAAGATGTTGTTTTCGACCTCCATTATTTATTAGATATTTATAACTGCGCTTTGCCGTTATAATTTAATTTTTAAAAAACCCATTAAAAATAACTGAAAAACTTGTGAAAAATTGTTTATAAGCTAATAATACAAGGTTATCATCACATCTGAATACTCAAAAGAATAATCAATTTTAGAAATTTAATTGGATAAAATTAGTTTACAAAACAATAGTTCCTTTCATTCTTTGCATAATTATTTGAGTATTTTTAATTTTGAGAAACACCATGTGACGCATTTTTAAAAATTTTTTAGGGGTGAAATCATGAAAAGCAACGCAAATATTAATTTGTTTTATTACTTTTTCAAACGATTTTCTGAAAGAAAAAAAAAGGAATCTCAAAGAAAACCAACTTAAAAACGTCTGTAAACACTGATTGCAATAACCTTCCATGTATGTTATTAATCTTTTAGACTTGCTCTAAGTATATGACTAGAATTATTATTTTTTAATCAACTTTTTTGGTTTTGTTGTTGAGGATAATGCAAAAGAAAAATGTAACAAATTGATTAAAAAGTGACCAATCAAAATTATTTGTTTTGTGAGTAAGCTTTTAAAAGACGTTCTCCTGAATTGCAAAGGAACGCGACTTGATAATTTCATTGCAATTGTTTAGCGCAACAGGTTTTCAGAGCGTGATATAATATAGAAAACTTAACGAGCATTTATTTTTCACGAGGAGCAAACGGGTTGCCCCCTTACCGCCATCCCTGGGCTCCAAAGGCTCAATACAGTCATTTGGATCGGGCTTTAAGTATCCTCTCGTCAAACTTGCTAGCGATCAAGGTTCAGAGTGAGACCTGGGCATTAGCTTTTTTTTTTTTTTTTTTTGCTACTGATTATTTTGAATGTTTTTTTGTTAATTTTTTAAAATCGGGCGCTTCAGTTTTATGTAAATATGTTGATGTTGCAAGTAGATAAACTTGAATATATTGAGATATTTGTATTGAGTATAGACAGTTTTTGCAACAGCCTAGAGTATATTTATCATTTATGAATACTAAAAAAATATTTCATCTATGAGCATCTTATATTTATTCAGGACAGAAAATTCCAGTCCAGAAAAATTTTTACTATTCTTATTCTTAAAGCTAATGCTATCATTTTCTTATGGATATTCAATGCTTAATCTTTACTATATAAAGCAAAAATAATTGCAAATAAAAACTTAGTTCTGACTTAGAAAACTTCAGCTACAGAAAAGAGAGCATACTTATAACAAGTCAATTTGTATGCAGATGTTAGTGTTTATAAAAGAGAACACGATGGAGTTTATAAGAACATTGCAACTTATTGATTAAGGAGTGCACGAACTAATGTAATATAATCTAATTTTTGTTTAAATTATCAGAATTTTTATATCTTCAATTTTTGAATTTTTTTTTTAAAAATTTAATCTGTTTTTTAAGAACAGGAAAACTCTTGTTTATCGGATTTCTTTATTGACAATATTTTGGGTCCTCAATTCTTTAAAATTGGCTTCCTGATGCTGCCAAGCTGTAATTACGAAAACTCCGTTTTATGTAAACACACCAGAGATTTTGAGAATTGATCTTATAAAGATTGTAAAAAAAAGTCTGTAATGAATGTCTTTAGCAAACATTTATTTATAAAAACAACTTAAGAAAAGAAACAAAATCACTAAAATATATCAATAAAATGATATCATTAGTGATTATGATAAGTTATTTATCAACATGATAAATAAATTATCATATTGATTAATTACTTATCATTAAATTGATGCGTCAAAAAAGAACAAGAATAGAATAAGGCTCAATTCTAAAACCTTTAAACAACTAAATTCCGGTCCACTGAATCGCTTCCAATGTCCTTTTCCTCCTCAAATAATATGATTTTGATTAATCTCAAGTTATAAAAATATCTTGTTGCTATGAATTAAGTAAGTAGATTTAAAGAGCAGTAACAAAATACACTTCAAATTGCAAACAAAAAGAAGTTAAAAAAAAAAAAAGATATATTCACGACAATCAATTGAAAATATTCAAACTTTATACCATTGATTGTGTTAGAAATCGTGAAATCAAGATACTCATCCGATCTGATTTAACAATAGTGTAAAATCTGTTTAGATGACTTAATTTGCTGTCTAAATTTAATGTCAAATAGGTTTTTTGAGACATTACAATATAACGGTTTAGTAAAATTAGGTTTCCAATTCCGCCCGGGTTTCCTCTACACGTGATTAACCTACTTTCATGTGATATTTAACAATATAGATAAAAAAAATTGAAGTTCTGACGTTTAAAAAATCAGGCGCATTAAGTTTAGAATTTGGTGCACTAGTAATATACACAGAACTAACGGAATTGCACAAACTTATTGTTAGCTAGTTCCAAATCCCGAGATTTCTCCCTCAGGTTATTTCAATTTTGTGGGATCTCTTCAACAAAGAACCTTTTAAAATTAATTAAAGACACTATTGAGTTTTTGATTGAAATCACAATTTTTATATAAAAATTTTTTAAATTATTTCAAAATCAATAAACATAGGAACGTCATTATTAACTGTTGCCATTGCATTGAATATTTTAGATAATAAAAAGTTTATCCATATAGACATGTAACAAAGTCTGTAAGCAAAATCTATGAACAATAAGTATCAAAAACATTTTTACAGCCATTGTTCACCGAACTGAAATTAAGCAACTGGAGGAGCAATAGCTTTTTCTTTTCCAAGACCACTTCCGCATTTCTCATTTTGTGTTCACATATTAAAGTTTCAAAACTTATAGCTTAGATGTTGGTATATAATATTTTTCGCAAAGGTTTTTTTTCTTTGTATCGTTACTATTTCAAAACGGTGAGTAATGACATCTTTTAAAAGAATCAGTAGAATTACTTATTGTTTTTAATTAAATTACTTAACTACATCTACGATGTAATCGTACTTGTAACAATGGTCGCTTCGCCCACAGCCTTATTTTTTACGCGAATCTTTTTTTACTTATTTTTCACATCAGGTAAAGTTTTATTTTTGGATACTTAAGCAAATATTTTTTAATGGTCAGATTTAAAATCTCCTAAATCAAGTCAAAGTCATTCCAAAATCAATAAACATGCAACCGTCATTTATTAACGTCATTGTTGCATTAAATATTGACGTGTGGTATAAAGTTACTCACTTGTTTGTACATGTTTCAAAGAATAGGAATCGAACTGAAGTAATTCCGGGATAAGCTGAAATCATGTTGGTATGTAATTTGTATGCTTTTATACTTTATTGAAAATACTGAGGAACAGCTAGCCATTTCTCCCTGAACCAGTGCTCTAAGCAAGAAAGAATGAAAATAAAGCTAAAAATCTAAAACCGTTTTTCTTTAATCTGGGATATCACTAAACTTAGTAGACAATAAGAATGCGACAATAACAAAGCACTTTAAAAATATGCTTTTTAAAAATAATTGGTCTTGCCAATCCACGATTCATTATGAAAAATCAGATTCTTTTTTATTAATCATTTTTAAAGGAACTTATGAATGAAGTAAAGATATGATATATTGAGTGTGGAAGAAAGTTCTTGCGCTTTTTAAGAGTATCTATTACCTACACAATACAAATACAAACACACAAAAATACCAAATTTTCAAAATATTAAGACCACTGTTATTAATTCCAATAGTTATAACACACGCAGTGATAATAATCAGTAAGTTTCTTTACAATCATATAAAGAAACCACTTTCTCCATTATTTCTGTTAATAGATTGTCTCTACCGTCTAAAGTTTCAACTTCCTTTCTTTTCTTTGCTTTTATATACCTGCCTAAGTTAACTTTTCTGCCGGCAACAATTTTTACCGATTTCCAACATGTAACATCAACTAGTTTGTCTTTCAATCACTCCAACTGTTGCTCCCAGTCTGTCTTCACTTCATAACTTTTAAGCCTTTTTAAACTTTCACTCTTTTTAAAATTTATAAAATAGACATAACAGTCAAATAGTTGTATGTCATACTGAAAAGAATATTTTCTACTTAAGAAAGTTAAAATAACTTCAGCACTTAACGACGGACTAAGATTACCAGCTTACCAGCTGACTTACTTTACCCGTCAGCTATGTCAACTCAGCAAACGCCGCAAAGTTTTTAGAAATAAATATTAAAGCACATGATAGCATATATGATTCCTGTTGCCTAAACTGATTAACTTATTAATGTTTAAAAAGAAACCACACCTGTTTTACGCATGCTTATTTGACACAATCTTCTCTGCAGTTTAAATTATGACCGAAAATAAGCAAACTTGGATTAGTTATTATAATGCTTCATTTGATAAAGAGATGAATTTCCCTAAGAATTTGCAATATAAAAGATAAAAACTTATACATGCAAATAAAAATTATAATAATCACAAGAAAATATATTAACTTATTCTGTTTCAGACTAAAACATTCATTGTATTTTTGGTGTTGCTGGTGTGTGAATCAAACAGTAAATATCATTCTAAAAATCGTGCAGCTGTAAGAGTATCGTTTCTGGCTATAAATAAAAATCCTCCACATGGTGTTTCAGTTGAAATCAAACAAAATGGAACAGCCTTTGACGCTATCCTTGCTGCTGGACATATTAATGATTGTTATAAAATTAAGTACAAAATGTTCGGGGCTTTGGGCGCATATATAACTGAAGTGTGCGACGTCAAATTGGACGACACTAATTCGTATTATTGGTTTTTTTATGTAAATGGAAAAAGAGCTCCAGTCGGTGTTTCCAGCTACATCATGCAGAACAATGATTATATAACCTTAAGCTACGAATATTGGAATAGCACAAGTTCTCACTAATGGCAGTTTAAATTTAAAAAAGATTGAAACACAAAAACAAACCAGATAGCAGCAAGATGGCGTGGTACCAATGCACCTTATTTCAGTTCAGTTGATGTTTTGTTTTACAACTATATAAAATCTAAGTTTTATAAAATACTTTTTTGAATAAGTTCTAGTATACATTTTTTTTAATGATAATTTTATTACTTTTTGAAGTGTTTTGTTAAAATATCTGCTTGAGTTAGAAATTTTGTAAATCATGTGTTGTATAAGAAAAAGTTAAATTTCTCTCTAATCAAGCTCAATTTTTTTTCGTTTCTGATATTATTTTTGTCAGAGGTATAAATAAAAAACAGATTAGACATAATCAGTTTGAAGAAGTTTTTAAATCCAGACAAATGGAAAAAAAAACAGGACCTTTAAGGAAACCATGCTGTTTGTTTTGATAGATAATAAAGTTATTCTAGTTAACTTCCGTAGATTGGTTGGTATCATCAAAGCATAAAAATAAGATAACTAATACATAATGCCTTAAACTGCGAGAGTAGATTGAAGGCTCATTTCATTTAATGCTATGTGTAAAATTGGCTCCCAAAACCTATTTTACTTGATTTAAAAAAAGAATAAAAATAAGAATAACCATCGTCATAAGTTTTAGAATAACATAATTACAACATAATTACATAAGTTCATCACAATCAAAACTTAAACGCTTTTTTTGCAGTTTTATCAAAATTATTTTGGTATTTTTTGATTTATTTTCAGGTTTAATTCTATTTCATTAACTTTATGTTAAATATCTAAAGAAATATCCCTGATTGGACAAATGGGTAAATATGGGTAAAAATTTAAAAAAATGTTGTGTTCAAAAAATACCCGGAATTTTCGTTTTTTCAACAAAATATTTATTTATTCGTCTACATTAAAGCTGTCTTCTTCAAAGAAGTCCCCATTTAAAACTATGCACTTATGCCAGCACTTCTGCCAATCCTTGAAACACTTCTCAAACTCGATCTTTGGATAGCCTTTAGTTCATTCAGCGATGCGCTTTTAATATCATCTACGCTTGTGAAACGACGGCCTTTTAAGATTTTCTTCATTTTTGGGAATAAGAAAAAGTCACACGGAGCCATATCTAGTGAATATGGAGGTTGGGGCATGACTACGGTGTTGTTTTCAGCCAAAAATTTACGAACAAGCAACGACGAGTGAGCAGGTGCATTTTCGTGGTGCAAAAGCCATGAATTGTTTTGCCATAAATCGGGGAGTTTTTTCGGATTGCTTCACGTAAACGTTGCATAACTTCAAGGTATTACTCCATATTAACTGTACGTACCTTGTGGTAAGAACTCATGATGAACTACGCCATTATAATCGAAGAAGACAATAAGCAAAACCTTAACACTTGATCGAACTTGACGTGCTTTTTTCGGTCTTGGTGATTCAGGGTGCTACCATTGCGACAATTTTGCTTTGGTTTCGCCGTCATAACCGTACACCCATGTTTCATCGCCAATTATGATCCTTTCAAGCAAACTTGGATTGTCGTTGACATCATTTAGCACCTCCTGAGCGATGTTCATGAGAAATTTTTCTGTGTATCGTTTTACGACTAAAAAAATTATGACATGAGCCAATTGATATGCCAACTTCATCAGCAACTTCTCTTATTGTAATTCGGCGATCATTCATTACCATTTTTTCCACTTTTTTCACATTTTCATCCATTATTGACGTGCTGGATCGACCGGAGCGTTCGTCATCTTCAACGTCTTCGCGGCCATCTTCGAAACGCATATACCACTCGTAAATACTTGTTTTTTTCATAGCAGACTCAACATAGGCTTTTTGTAACATTTCACACGCTTTGTTACACTTTATTTCATTTTTTACGCAAAATTTAATACAAACTCTTTGCTTCTTCAATTCTTCCATTTTTTAAACAAGCAAAAATCGCTGAGCTCATAAAAACACGTCGAACCTTAGCGACTACCACAGACAAAGTTAACAATGAATATAGCTGAGAATTTTATCATGCTTTAAGGGCATGTATACCAACACACACACACACACACACAAATGGTGACAATCGGACTCTTCAAACCCGCGAAATTTTAAAATTCCGGTTATCTTTTGAACACACCTTGTATTGATGCCTGTGATTGCTTTTTGTCTAAGTTATTTAAAATAAATCTAATTTTCTGAAGTTTATTAAAATAGAACTTTTTATGCGTTTAAAACACTGCCAGGTTTTCGGTGTGATATGTTTACTTTCATACGTAAAATTTTCAGTTAAAATTTTAATCGAATTAAATCGGATGTGATCGAAAAGTAGGGCATGGAATTATTATCGTTTTTCATAATTACCGATAACGGTAAAACCCCGGTTTTTGACATTTTTATTACCGGTAAAACCGGTAATTAAAATTTTTTTCAAAGGAATAAAAAAGGCTTGAAATGCAGCAAACCGACTTATAATTAACACAGATTTATTTCACATAAAGTTCATCTCATATTAAGCTCAAAGCAATACATCCATTTTCAGATACTACAGTTAAATATCACAAAAAAAGAGCTTAAACAGTTTAAATAAACTCAAATTCTATAGATTGACTGATATAACATTTAACACAGTTGTTAGGCATTCAATACAGAAATTACTGCTGATTGCTGAGCTTTTTTCAACAGAAAATAAGCTCGTAAAATGCATAAGGCATCAAGAGTATTATCATTAAGCTTGATCTGAAATTTGTAACAAAAAGACCACTGGCTGAGAAAGAACGTTCAGCTTCAAACTAGTTACTGGTATACCCATCAATGCATTATACAGCATTTCTAAGTTGTTTGTGCGAGTTTTTGTCAGCTCAAAAACGGTCGTAGCTCTCCTCAAACAGACGACAGAATATTTTGGCAGCAGTATTTTCAAGGGCATTTCGTTTCATTTGTGGAATGTCAAAGACAGCCGTACTTTGCCCTTGCTTGTCCAAGGCCTCTGAATCGTTTAAATAAATCAATAGATTTATTATATCAGGATTTCTTCTTTCCTTTATTCTTTTGACTAACATTTCGAATAACTCTTTGCTGAAAGTTGAATTCTGCATGCTCAATTTAAGGCAAATAAACTTCAGAATCTGATCACTTGAAATCACTGTTGCATCTCGTCTACATAAAGTTTCTGTTCCCACTTTTGCTGGTTCTAGGGCTGCAATCAATTCTTCAAGTGTGTTAAATTCTTCATCGGAGAAGCTTATTTCATTAGAAATTTCGATTAAGGACATCTTGATAGGCTTCTTTAGCTTAACAAATCGAGACATCATGTCCACCAAACTGTTCCACCTAGTTTATGAGTCAAGTATAAGTGATAATTCTTTTTTAAACTCAGCTAGAACGTGCTTTTGAAGAATATCATCGTTTTTGACAGGGGACTTGCGAAACAGGCGTACACAACATCTTACTTTTGAAATAATGTGTCTCAGATCTTGACGGACTTCAGGGGGTTGATCATCTTCAATTACTACCTTAAAGTGTCAGTAATTAATATAATTTTTTTAACAAAAATAATCTTATTTAGATGCCTTATACTTTTGAATATTTATATATAATACTTACCTGTAATCCAATACCTTCTTCATCTTCGTAATCGCTATCATCAGAGATGAAAATATCATCAAGTGCAAAATCTTCTTCATCATTGAGATCAGGAATGACTTCTTGGACCGGAGTTCTTTTGCATAAAACATCACAGACTGCTAAGTGGATGCCATGTGCCAAGCACAATTGATGGGTTGATAAAATAGCTTTTCCGAATTTTTTCATTACAGCAGCTCCATCAGTTGTAGCTGCCACAATATCAGAGTCCAGACAAATTCCAAATTCTTTTAGCTTTTCTCTAACAATGGTCACTGCTTTATCCGCTGGCATTGAGCCAAAAATTCTTAACATTCCCAAATTCCAATGCCGATTCTTGACATGAACATTGATATTAATAAACCTTCTGTTACGAGATGATGTGTATTAATCAAGAGTAATGCTAAAACTAATTTTTTCTTTCTTCATTTCTTCAAATTGCTTTTTATAAATGTCTTTAACCTCAAGACAGTGCTTCATAATAATTGCTTTGATCGATTTTGCATTTTTTGGCAAGTGGTATCCTTGAGCTCCCAATGCCGCTCTTAAACGTTGACTTTTTGCCAGTACTCGAATTGGTAATCCATCAATGGAGACTAATTCGGACAAGACAACTGCCAAGGAATCTTTTTGGGTCACGAAGAAGTGATCAATTTTTCAAACTTTTTGTTCAACTTTGGCTGATACTTGTTTCATACCATCGGCCTCGATATGATGCATTAATTTGAGATGAGATCTCATACCACCGGTAGATCCACCTTTGCACTTGATTTTGTTGCTACAAGTTTTGCACTTCGCCAGCTGCAGATCCTTGCTGTGTAAGAAGTGCTTCCATACCTCGGAATTATTGTTTCCTGCAACGAAGGTCATCTTCGTGTTTATTGCTTTTTCATCAAAGAACTGCTTTCTCTCACTGTGTTGCGTCTTTTTGGAGTTGCCAAATTAAAATGAAAGCAAAATACCAAATTATTTAAATAACAAAATATCATTTTTAAAACCGCTGTAATAGATTGAGAAAAAACCGGTAACGGTAATTTTTGGAAATAAAAATTACCGGTAAAAACCGGTTTCTCATTACCGGTTTCCATGCCCTATTGAAAAGCAACTCTGCACAACTTCTTGTAACAAAATAACATAAGCTTTTTATCACAACTTTTTTCTGAAATCCTGAAAATTTTTATCTCTAAATATAAAAATTATTTTCAATTAGAGTTATTTTAAACAACTTATACAGAAACTTTTATTAAAATTTTTATTATTTGTAAAAAATCGAAAAACCAAATTCCGTTTTTAAGTATTTTTACTTGAGAAAAACTTTTGATCCACATGATACAGGATCCAATATTTTTTTTTATAAAACAATAGATATAGTATGTGACCAGCTGGGAGAAAAAGTACCATAAGTGCGGTCACAAAATAACGAGAAAATCAGTAAAATACTGATTGAGGTTGAATTTTTGCTTTTTTCATTCTTAATGTCTTTTTTTTTTTATGAACTCTGAATTATGTTTCGCATAATGTTTTAGATTTATTTGTTTACCACTAATTATTATTTATTAACAAAAAAATAATAACATGGAAAAGGTACCATAATTTGTGGGAATATCATTGTGAATTTTTTAATATTAATGCCAATTAATAGAGTGAAAATATTGGCACTCTTAACATCATCCCCCACTTTTGGTACCTTTTTCTCCCTTATGTTAAGTAACGCTTACTGCAGACAGTTAAAAAACTCTTGTGTGTTGAAACTATGAAGGTACGATAATATTTCGATACAATATTATCATAAACTTTATCGTTTTAAGTAAACTGTTATCGTCATTCAATCGATGAGCTATTGTAAAGTTATCATAATGTCGGAGGTTTTTTAAGTAGAATTGCAATGTCAAAATCTTGATTTTCGATAACGCTTAATATAATTTTTTTTCAATATTTAGCAAAGGTTGGAATTATTTTGTTCTATCTCCCATTTTTAACGTTAGGAAAAAATGGTTTTTCATTTTTAGTAGGTATTCACTTTTAAAATACACTTTATTGCTATTTTTTTTTTCTAAATAATTTGGGAAAGGCATGAGAAAAAACCAGCTTTTTAATTCAATTAGTTTTTAGTTGTTTGTATTCATGCTATTATTTGGTTAAGCCCTAATTTCTGTGCAGTCTTTGTTATTTTGTATTTCATGAGAGCGTCTATTTTAGCTTTTGATAAAAAATTTTTTGGCCATTACTTCTTCTTTAATCAACCTACTACCTCAGACATGACCAGTGTTGATTGCTAAGTATCACATTTTGTCTATTACTCAGGTCTACAAAAAACTTTTTGCATTAAATTTTACACTTGCTCTCACATAAATTTAATACGCTGAATTCAAATCTAGCATTAGAGTTGTATGGCGAGATACAACTTTTTTGCAATAAATAATTTTTTATTTTGCAAAACATTAGAAGTAATTCTGAAAAGCAGATTTGAAATTCGTTTGGAAATGTTAGGATGCTTAAAAAGATTTAGATTGTTTACAAAATTAAAACAAAAATAGAAAGTAGATGAAAACAAATGTGAACTGTTTAAAAAATGAACATTTTTAAATATCAGAGTCAAAAACAAAATAATGCAAACTTTAGTTTTAAAAACGATTGAAGACCATTGTTTAAATAAAAAATATTGAAACAGGAAGAAACTTTACATGTTGCTCTTTTGTTTATAATATTTCCTGAGTCATCTTGCTTGATGCTCTAACAGTAGTCTGCCATTATGTATTTATCCCATCGTCCTTGGTAATGATCTTCGATTGTCTTAAGATCTTGGTGCAACCACTCTCCTTCCTCTTCACTCACATCTCCAAGATTTTCAGGAAACTAATCAAGATGACTATTTATAAATTGAAGTTTTATACTTATTTTGCATCTAAGATCACAAAAGGCTTTCAACAATTTATCAATTAAATCTGCATAGTTTTATGCTTTTTTATTTCCAAAAAATCTTTCACAACAACCGCAAACAACATCCAAGCCATTTTCTCTTTGCTTTTCATTTTTTTAATGAATTCTTTATCATTTATGAGATAACAAATTTGTGGCCCATTAAAAACACCTGCCTTTTTTTTTCTCTTTTAACAAACCTGCTAATGCTGTAACTATGTACAGAAATTAATCACTATCATGACCAATTGGTACAGAAACAAAAATATCGCCATTGCGCAAAATTACACATTAAGGCTTCGCTTTTAACTATCGATAAGAAGTCTCTATTCTGTTGAATTACATACAGAATTACCGCTTTTTAATAGGAGACCAGAAATATCTTGGCAGAAAATAAATAAATTTTTTAAAAAAAGTTAACGAAGGTTTAATCTCTTGTTCTAAAGAAAGAAACGTTTGCAAAACTATCAAGTGTGTTTCTTTCCTTTAATCCAGACGCTAATAATTCTGCTGCTTGATTAAAAAGTCCTAAATCACGAACTAAGTCATTCAGTTCAATCTGACTAAAACACTGAGGTAAATTGAATTGTTTAGCATCAGATGAGAAGTCTTCCAAATCTGATATATATTCTTCTATTTCTGTAGCAGGCATGGTTTTTTCATCTTCTGACAAAATAAACTTTTAAATATGGGAACTTGAATCTCAACAGAATATTGAATAAGTCTAATAGCAGAAGGAATGTTGAGATAAGCTATTTTTTGACTGATTTTGTCAATACCAGTAGTATTAACAAGACAAAAAAAGCAGTCGTCAATGTGGTTAAGTGGTTCTCTCAAAACCATGGGGACTCCAAATGGTAAATTTTTTCTTTTTTCTTTTGTCCAATCTTAAAAAGTTTCTTCACAAATACGGCACACAGTATGTGAACCCCACTTTTTGTCTTTGTCACCAAGTTTAATATCGAAATACAATTTATATGCTAGTTTTATAAAATTAGTAATGTTTCGTCTTTATCGAACAAATGTAGAGGAGTCACAGATATATTAGAATGAGTTAGGTTAATGCTTGCACTTATGTCAATTTGAATTTGATCTAAAAAAACAATGACATGGTTAATTATTTTCATAACTATTGAATGAAAATACCTATAAAAAAGGTAATTTTAAAAAAATTAAGAAATTGATTATTGCAAAAAAAAAAACTAGAGCTTACCAACAAAAACAGAGCTTGTATTTAAACTCAGCGTTTAAAAATACACGAAAATTAATTTAAATATCTTATGCAACAGAAAAAAAGTTTTTTTGTTGACCTGTGTCATCATAGACATAATGTCCAGCTATACGACTGATCTTCAGACAACGGAATACAACAATTATAAAGCTTTGTTGACGAACAACCTGCCAGATGATTATGATTATATAAGCAATGAGTAGTACGCCTATGGTTTAATTAGTGCAATTCAAGATGCACTAGTGCTGGTAAATCACTGACAGATAAATTTGGTTTAAATCACCATTAATAGGTAAAAAAATAAGTTAAATGTTAATAAAAATTGATAACTAACAATAACTAACAATAAATACATGTTGATATGGGAGAGGGAGGAGCATTGGTACAGAGGCAAATATTCACTCGTTTTAAATCAATTTCAACTTTTGCATGCAGGTACAAAATATTAATTGTAATCACTTCTTCCACAGAATAACTATAGATTACCTTTTAATTATTTTGCTGCTAGGTTGATTTTTTTCACGTTTGAATACGCTTCTTTTGTGTACTTTTGAGTGTTTTTTAATGTTTTAATTTGCTCAACTTAAGTTTAAACCTAAAACTTAAAAAAAGTAATTAAAAAATTAAAAATCTTTTACCACATAAATATTTCACTTTGAAGCATTCTCTCGAAAAGGGTGAGGATTGTTACATTGAAATTGGAAAGCATTATTACTGAATTTTCAATTTCTGTTCTGTAGATCGCATACATACTTGACGCAGTGCGGTAAAATATATTTTTTATCTGATTTTTTTTGAAATTCTATTTTTTTAAATTCTTGTCAAAGCGTACCAATGCTCCCCCCTCTCCCATGTGCAAAATTTTAGACTGCTAAAATTCCCAAACGTTTTTGATTTTCGGCCGGATAAATTCCAGCAGCTTTAAAACAAATAACTAGTATTAGTATTACTAGTTATTGATACTTCTTATACAACGGTGTCAGAAGCAAAAAGATTTTTATTTTTTGATTGGAAAAACAGGATTTTACAGTCATCAATGCAACGTTCGCCACGTGTATTTTTATGACGCCTTTTATTATTGCAGAATTATTTCATTCAAAAGGAATATTAATTTAGGGAATATTTATAAAAAATTATTGTTTTTTATTATAAGAAATTCTTTAGTAACTAAAAATAAATTTCGTTTATGTCACAGGCTGACAATTGATTAGCAATTTATACATTCATGGAGTAATCTTTTTTTTAGCTGAGTAATCCTTTCTCTTACCCAACGTTGATGGAATATGCCAGTAGACGTAAGCAAAATTAAAAAAAACAGCAGAGGGATAATACAAAAAATACGAAGTATTAATTGAATGGAAATCCAAGCCCATGCCGTTCAATGTTTGATAAGGATCATATTAACTAGACCCCAAAATTAAAGGTCCTATCGCCCTTAAAAAAAAAAAAATCAATATTTTAAAGTAAAGATAAATCATCTCTCACAAATCAGTCAAATTTTCTCATTCATTTATTTTAAACGTTATAATGGTTGCTAATCCCTAATTTCTGTCAATTATATTTTGATGCGCAAGTATCACATGACAGCATGCACATCTACAAGGATGTTGACATCTTGTATTTGAGTGTGTTATACTAATAAAAAGTGTATGTTATATTAAAAAAATATCAAACAGTACGAATTCTCTAAATACCAGTAGTAATTTATTTAATGAAATTTTCGCTGGATTATGGTTACCAGCGTCTGGAGCTCGTAAAATTATTAAGTTAAAAATACAATTTAAAATTAACTGACGTTCGCAGTTGAATGACTTCTTTCTTTTTTTTATTTTTTCGTAAACACGTGAAAAATCTAGTCCAAGTTTAATTTTAACAAATTGGCTATTATAGAAATTAATAATGCCATT
Organism: Hydra viridissima; assembly: GCF_058129835.1. Taxonomy (NCBI): domain Eukaryota; kingdom Metazoa; phylum Cnidaria; class Hydrozoa; order Anthoathecata; family Hydridae; genus Hydra; species Hydra viridissima. The sequence goes on from NW_028324303.1 coordinate 15,552,547, forward strand.
TAGAGGGGAACATTGGTGCTTCTTTATTTCAATATTTTGTCTCTAATTTAAGAGCTTTAGTTTTCTCCCAGTTTATTTCTACTGAACATGACTCACTATGTGTGATTATTGCAGACTGATGATGCTTACCCTCATTTGAGCTTTTTGATGTCGTTGACTTCGAGTTCTATTTTGTAACTTAGTTTCGCCCACGTATTTTTTCAAGCGGTTACATTCAATTAAATAAGTTGGCTACCCAGGTTGGCTATTGCGTGGTAATTTAGACTTTTTTTTAATTGTTGGTTGTGATCTAAAATTAGCATTGATTTAAAAACTACTCTATATCAAACTCTTCTAAATATTTTCCTTGATTTTGGGAACAGAAATGGTATCCACGATAATGATTCTGTATGGAGGACGTTCTTTATGGGCCGTTATTTGGTTTGCAATACTTTTCAGTTGGCTTTTGTTGTAACCATTTTGATTGAATACTTGAATTAGAAAAGATATCTCATTTTGTAAATGTGAATCACTGCTAATGGAGTAAACTCCGTGAACCTCCGTGAAAAAACTATAGGGCTAAAAGTATTATGGCCATGATTTTAGTGAGGTTTAATTTGAATATTGTAATGGCTTCTTTCCTGTAAACTTTATAACCGTAATTACCTTTATTATTGTTCGTTATCGTTACATCAAAGAAATTCAAAGTTTTATTTTCGCTTTCGATTTTAAATTTATTTTGTATTGCAAAGTGTTGTTTGTTCAAAATAACTTAGAACTGCTCTGCTCCTGAATTTTTGAAAATCTAGCATGATTATCAACAACATGCTCTAGATAGGATTTTAAATCAAGAAGAGGATTTAAAGTAGTTTCAAAGTAGGGTTCTTTAAGTGGAACTAAAAGAACAGGTTTACTACATCAAATGAAATTTGAACCTCATTTTTTTCTTTATTCCGTGAGTTTGCTTTGTTAATTAAGTCAAAAGAACTTTTCAACTGTGTTTTGTTTTTGTTTAAGACAGGTTGTATTGTCTTCACTTAGTAGTTAGATACTCCATGGTTTTAGGTGCCGATAGTTGATACTGATATTCTCATCGGGTAGGATTTTTCAGGCTAGTGAGCTTTAATTAGACCATACATACGAGATGAGATGAGGTCACTTGGATGTATATTATCGTACTCAGTTTTTAAAAGTCGTTGCTTTTTATTAAGTTGTGAGAGATAGGTTCTGATTTTAGTGGCATAACTATAAGTAATATCCTCACTTAGAACTTTTATTGGAACAATTTGTTGTCGAATTTTTTCTTAAGTTTTTTCGTGTTCTGTTCTAACAAAACCATTTCCTTTATCAAACGGATGTTTGATAAAGGAAATGTTTGCTTTCCTTAATTTCTTTAAGAGCTTTCCTTTGTTCTCTTGTTAAGTTTTGGCTTATTTTTTTGCCCATTTTAAGTTTTTTTAAAACATTTTTTCTTAAATTCCGTGCATTTTCAATCTTGTTGTTATATTCCAGCTTTAAAACAAAAGACTCTGCTATTACAATAATATCCATATAAGAGATATCTCTCAAAGAAGGTACAAAGTGTGGACCGAGATTAAGAAGATCGTTTTGGTGTTTCGGGATATCGGTACTGCATAGATTTAAAAAGCGTTCTTAGGGCCTGTTTATATAGGAGCGGGCTGGCTCGGCAAATAATATTATTAATATTATCTTTCCATATAAACAGGCCCTTAGTATACGTGGTATATTTGCCGCTTTTGTTATTGCGCTTAGTTTTAAGCTCATTTTGAAGAACGTTAAACTTTTTGAATAATCTTTCTTTTGAAAAAAAATCACCACTAATCGTGGTGAAAAACTGAAAGAAGATCATACAGTTCACCTTAAAAAACAGCAGCGCTCAAAAATACTATAAAAAAGGCAGGAGCTAAAATTTATGATTCACAAAGACACATTGTTTGCTGCATATCTTCAGTTTCTATAGTCATAACATAGGTCACTTCCAAACGACTCTGAATTCTAAGTAGAATCAGCATTAAGTGTAACAGAACGCATTTATACTGATGAAGGCGAAATATTCGTGAAATGTAGAATAAAGTACTAGCTACTATTAAACGTATCAAAATGGAAGATTTTATTTCTATGAAAAATTTAGCCAAATTGATTACGAATAACTAAGCGAATAATGAAAAGTATCTTAGCTCAAATGTTGTAAAAAAAATCTAAGTAAATAAGAATCATTTTGTTAATGAAGGGTGAACTTTGTTAATGAAGGGTGAAGTTTATTATATTGAAGAGTAAGAAACTAAAATTAAAAAGGTGGTAAAGGATAAAAACGAGTTCTTCAAGAAGTTGAAGTACCAATCGGTCATAAGAATGGAAAAACCTTATCAATAGAAAAAGTGAAAGATCTTAAAGACAATAAAGATGCACAGTATCTTTTTAAGTTTTGATCATTGGTTAATAAGACTTTGAAGATAATACTGATGGATTTGGTTTATCTATTGATTTTGAATTTGAACAAAATGATGGGTAAAAAAATTAAAATGTTGAATAAAAATCTCAAAACCTTTCCCACATTACTTTTTAGAAACTGTAATAGTATATATATTTTTTAAAATATTAATCATATGGAATTTATTCATATTTTTTCACTATATTCATTCTTTAAAAGGGGTCAAACTTTTTTTTTACCATAATTTTGTCAGTTTTGAGTCAACTATAGCTGGTAAAAATAATATTAAGTGCTAAACTGCAATGCGAATCACCTGGAAAGCAATTTTAATGAGGAACAACCACATTGATGCAAAACACCAATCATTTTTTAAATTAGTGAAAACAAGTAGAACAACACACATACAAAAAAAAAATCAGTATATTACTAAATATTGCAGAGTTTCTTTTGTCTGTAAGCTCTGCTTAGTTAAAGCAACTCAGCATAAAATGAAAAACGTTTAAAAATTTAGTTAAGCAAATGGCTTACCTCTTAGTAACTAATGCAAACGTTGGTAATATAGAAGCTGCATAACCAAAAAAAATGATGCATCTCATTAACGACTATATTTTGGTAAAAATAAAATAAAACAAAATCATGAATGTAGATATTTGATTATGCTCAATTCGTTTTTAATAAAGGGATTGAATTAACAAAACGTTTTTTAAATGATTATGTTTTAAGTAAGTAATATTAAAAATCAACTACAGATTTAAGAATTTTCGAATTTTCGAGTTTTTTCCAAAACATTTTTTAGAAAAATGATACTGCATGGTGCAGATGGTTTGCATCATGAAAGTATTCTAAAATTAACACATTTTAAACATCCATCTGTTCCAAAGTGAATTCAGATGACAAATTTTTACAGCCCCTTAAAAGTATTTAAATGAAAACAAGTTTTTAGCTTAATTTTAAATGAAATTCCTTTAGTAATAAAATTGTTTTACCTTTTAATGTTTCAAAGGTATAAGTTTTAATAACTGTTCTTTAAATTGATTTCCCATTAGTTGCAGTTTAAACAACTAACAAATAACTACAAAACAATCCAAGTGATAAAACATGTCAAAAGTTTTTTGCTCCAAACCAATACAACAATTAAAAATAATTCAAATTAAAAAAAAAAAAATTAGATATAACATGTGTAGAGTGAATGAAATACATAAAATATAAATATTTAACTAAAAAAGTTCTTATTAACTAGCATAATGTTTTAAAGAATAGAAAACATTTGTTTTTTTCCGCAGACTAGACAATTAGAATAAAAAATGTTGCAAAGTGTTGGATAGAATATTGAGTAATGTGTTGCATAAAACATTGGCAGCAAGATTAAAACTAACTTCATTTTAATCATAATTCTTAGAGTTGTTCAAAAATTAAAGAAAAAAGAAATTGAAAACATACAAATTCTCTATTTTTACAAAGAAAAATCTAATGACTCCAGCAAAAAAAGATATAAAGACTTTGAAAAAGATTATTTCTCCATTCATAAATATAAAACTTAGGAACTTGTTTTTGTTAGAACCGATGCTAATATTTGTAATTAGATTGTTTGGTTGTGGGTGTCTATTATTAAAGAAATAAAGCATGGTACATTTTTTTTCTAGAATTTCCTGACAAGCAGTTATTATAATAATGAAATACAAAGTTATACAACTAAACTAAATTTATATGACCTTTGACTATGTTTTTGCATGAATCTGCACTTAATTCTCTATGAATCTGCACTTAGTTAAAATGTCCACGGTTTTATAACTAGTTTTAGTGGGATATATTGTTATGTCAGGGGCATATACTGAGCAAAAATTTGCATATTTAGTAAATTTGTTACTCCTTTATTGGTTGGGATTTATTTTTTAGCGTTTAAAATATGATCATCTTACTCTTTAATTTAGTTCCTATAATACAATGAAACAAAAAATTTAGACAACATATGGGCTCAATTGAACAATTTTGAGAGGTAGCTAAGTTTGGTGAAGTTTCTTGCATTCAGACCGTTGGACTCTTATGGGTCCCTATTTGTATTCTTTCAGTGTAAAAGTTATTTCAAAAGCTGTTGACTGGTTGAGTTTCAATATTTTAAAAGTTATTGCAGATGTAAGATAGTTGAGAATATTTTTTTGATTAATTGAGCAATTCCTCTAACAATATTATCATAACAATTTAAGAGTTTACTGTGATAAATAACAATTTTTAAATGTTTCAAGTTAAATATTTTAACACTCATCACTATATACGACTGATGAAAATACCTTTCCTATTTTTTTTTTTTAGATTAATTTCTGATCAAAAGTGTTATTTATGGAAAAAGAAACAAGTTCTCAAAACCAGTTGTGTCTTAGGAACTTTGTGACCATATTAAAACACAGCTGCTGTTATTGCGTATAGCATTTGGCTCATCCTCCATCACCATCTTGAACTGCAGGAAACCATAAAGACAATTAATAAAAAAAAATAAAAACAATAAAGAAAATTTAAGACAACTGTTTGCTGTTCCAAACACTTCAATCGTAATGTTTTTGCTAAAATCTAGAATCCTAAAGGGAAAATATAAAAAATAAAAAACCAAGTTAAAGAAGGCATTTGAAGAATGGTGTTTTTTCATGAAAAACAGACTAGATAATAATGTTAATGTCAATCATGGCAATAATCTAAACATGAAATCAGCTTTTTTTAAAAAAATGAAGAACTTTTATTAGCATAGCAAAAAAAGAATGATGAGGATTGATGGCTGGTCTAAATGATTATCTTATTACAAAAGCGATAAAGCATTTGAAAGAGACGAGAAAATACATGTTGAGCGACAGCAAGTAAAACAGCTTGCAGATTCTACAGTGCGATGTTTATGCAGTTAATGGTGCTGACTCTCAGATATCACATAATTAAACAAACAATCGGTTAAGTTTTCCAAGTCTGTATGAGAGCCAACTCCTCTCCAATGGTTCAACTCTGCAAATGCCCAAACTAGTAATAAGACCTAAGAAGCTCCTTTTTTATAGAAGCTCCAAATATATATTTCTAGATATTATTATAAACACTTTTTTACAAAACATGGAGCAAATTTTACTTTTAAGTTTTAATAGTTTGTTAAATATTATATGAATTTTGAAGGGCATGATGAAATATAGAAAAGTAACAATAAATTCTAAATTTTGTTTTAGTATTTTGCAGTGATCTAGAAATTTTTAATCTTTGAAATAAAGTGCTAATAATCTGTAACAAAAATGAAACTACTATTAGTACTTTCCCTTAGTGTCATAATAGAGATAGATGCCCAGCCATTATCATGAACTTATGCAGTGATGGTACATTAGGCAACAAATGAAAATATTACGAAAACATTAGCATATTAATTATTTTACATTTGGTTGAAGAAAAATCCTATCCATTTTGAATTTAAATTAACAATCCAAAGGCCAATTTTAAATTGAAGTTTTATTTATTGTAACCTAACTGATATCTATGAAGAAAGTAGGACTATATGAGGCTTTGTTTACTTATGATAATGAACAACTTTAGTCTTGCAAAGCCATCTCCAAAGAAACTGACTCTTCACATGCTTTCATTGTTGCCTCAGTAGATGCCGTAATGAGGCTTGCATGATGATGGGGATTAACTGAACTAAGATGTGCTTGTACTGATGATGTATTGTATTGTAGCTGCCGAATTACTTAATCACAATATTTGCACTTGCTAAAGGCCTCTCTTTTAACTTTGTTCACTAAAGCTCTTCGAAAATATTCCCACAAAGGCCGTTTTTCAATTATTCACTGATTATTTTTTGAGAAAAAAATTTTCAAGATGCTTAAAAAATCAATGTCTTTGTTTTCGAAAAAATTTAACCAGTGCTGCCAGATTTTTTAGATCAGCAAACCAATATCTCTTTCGAACCAATGAAAGCTGGTTAGAAAAAATACCATCTGGCAACGCTTTAAACTGCCAAGTTTACCTTGGTTTCTTATAATCAAAGGTTTATCAAACGACTATTGCTTTTAAATAACAACTATCGTTACCCATAAGTTGTTTATCGTTACGAAAAACGATTAAAAAATCGTTGTCAGTTATTTAAAAACGAATGTCAGAATTATCGTTTTTTATCGTCAAAAAGCGACAAAAGCGAAACGAAAATTGGATGCTTTGTTTTTTCCGAACGTTCTTTTTAATTTCATTCTCCCTCCTCACAATATATTGAATTACGTCTGTTTTACAACAATGGTGTTGGCTACTTTAACTGTTATATTTATGTTTATGCTGACTATATTAGTTGTTTTATGTAAATCTTGTTATTTTACCCGTTGCTCTAATTTATGTTTATGGAAAAATAACACTGAATTAATTTTATCATTTACAAATAAAACAATTACAAGTTAAAAAGTATTTAAGCTTTTATCAACCTTTGTTTTATCCTTTCTATTTCTTTTATTTTCTTTTTTTTTTTATCGTTAAGTTCTTGACCGTTTTTGCTTCAGCTCATAGTCCTTATTAACTGATCCATATTTTTAAGTTCAGATTCCATCTGATAATCATGCTTTTGTTTTAAAAACTTATCGTCTAGGTTTGTTGATGGTGGATGTGTTGGTTCAGGAGGCAGTTATAAAGGTCTTAGCTCTTCTTCACTAAGAGTCTCCTCTTCTTCGTTTGAAGTGTCACTTGGCGTGCCACAACACCTTAAAATTATTCCATCATATCATTATCTTTACATCATCATTACATCATCAGGTTTAGGGTTTACAAATACAATATTTCAACATCATCACTCGATAAATCTGCCAGGAATTAAGGTTCAGTGGTAAACCTGGGACTTTTTGGATGTCTTTCGATTATCAGTTCTTTAAACCGGGTACTTCAGCGTTGTATAAGTATTGATGTTGCAGGGCGATAAACGTAAATTTATATCATTCATGAATAGTAACAAAAAAACTCATCGATTGAGTCTTACATTTACTCAAGACATCTGTCAAGAAAAATTTCCCCTAGTCTTATTATTATAGCTCATGCTATTGTTTACCTAAGACATTCAAAGCTTATTCTTTAGTAAGTAAAGAAAAAAAAATTCCAAGTAAAAACTTAGTTCTGCCTAAAAAAATTTTAAGAATTCTATTTAAAATAATTCGCTACTGCAGAATCGTTTTCCAGTGATTATAACCAAACCTAAGTTAAAGGTTAGTCAAGCGCATCCATGACTAAAAGATCATGCAAATCATGCTACTTTGGTAAATTTGATTACAAAATAAGTTTTCAAAAATGACTTGCCATTTAGAAATGTTGAAAGTCAAAATTTCCATTAAGTCATTCAAAATGTTACAAAAAGAAAGATATATTCCAATTTGTGCACAAACAGTGTCTGGCTCATTAATACCAAGATGTAAGAGACAAAGTCTGAAAAATTGAAGAAACAATTTTACATAGACAAAGAGACAATGGATCGGAAGCGAAAAAACACAGAAGAAATAATGTCATCAATGATAGCTCAGGTTGCAACCTGAGCTATCATTGATGACATTATTATATTGTCATACAGTGACAATTCAGTTTACAACCTGAAGCCAAATCATGATGAAAGTAATGTAATTATAAGCCTGGTGAAAAGTCTAAAACACATTTCAGTATTTTATATCACAATGTAGTTTAAGCAAAAGCAAAACTTGTTTCGACAATTTCGACTAATCTTTTGTGAACTTCCAATGACTTTTGATCCGGCATCAAATACTTGGCAGGCTTCAGGACAGATTGTTAAGTACTGGAGCACGTGTTAAACAATACATCATTTCCTCCACCCAAGATTTTTAAGGATACAACCTTTTCGAAATTGGAAATTATGGAACAATAAAAGTAATCCATACCTCAACTGCGTAACTTTGATTAGCCAAATTCTAGCTTCTCAACTAAAGTAGACGCAGCCCTGCTGCAAAAAGAGCAACACACTGTTAAATGAAGATTATTTCTCTTCTGAGTGAAGTCAAATATAATGTGGATGATGAATATAAAAAGAAACAACGGAAATCCTACAATATTGGTATAATAAACGCCTAAAATTGTCATATATTTTAGTCACTTCAACCACAAGTGAGATAGTATTCTTATAAAAAGTTAAATAGAATACAGATACTAGTGTGTATAAAAGAGATTACAATGGAGTTTATTAGAATATTGAAAACTGTTGATTAAGGAGTGCATGAATAACGTAAATTAATCTGATATTTACATTAATTTCACATATTTTTCCGAAGGTAAGGATGACGTGATTTCAATTAGTTGAAAGTTACAAAACAATCATTCTGTTTCGAATAAAATAAAATGATTTGAAGAACACTAACAAAATACACTTCAAATTATAATAAAAAAGAAATAATATAAATAAAGCTATATTCACGAGAACCGATTAAAAATTCTCAAGTGTTATAACATTTATTGAATAGAAATCGTGAAATCAAGTATATGATTTATGTAATAATATCGCTTATGATTGGTATAAATTTGTTTAGATGACTTCATTTGCTGCCTAATTTAGTATCGAGAAACGTTTAGGGACTTTGCAAGATAAGTACTTAGTAAAGTAAGATTTCCTATTCCGCCCTGATTTTCCCTACACGAGATGTTACGAAATCAGGCGTATTAAAACTAGAATTTGGTGCCCAAATAACATATTCTGGAGAGACCATTATTACGGATTTACGCAAACGTATTGTCAGCTAGTTCCAGATCCAAAGTTTTCACCCAAAAGCTATTTTTATTTTGTCGGATCTCGTTTTCAAGTGCAATCATTTTCAAAATGCTTTATCTTCAATAAAGAATATCTTAAAAATAATTAAAGGTAAAATTGAGTTTTCGTTGATGTCACAGTTAAAAGCAAAATCTAAAAGCGATAAATATCAAAAACTCTCTAAAGTTACTGTTCACCTTACTGAACAAAAACTTAGTGACATAAGGAGCAATTGCTTTTTAATTTCCACCACCATTTCCAAATTTTTTATTTTGTGTTTACAGGTCAAAGTTTCAAAATTTACAGCTGAGATGACGGTAAGCAAAAGTTAACGCCGCTGCTTATTCCTTTTATTTTGTTAATAGCTCAAAATGGTTACAACCAATCACTTGAGTAACGACATATTTTAATAAAACTAATTAATGACATCTTTAACGTTATTGTAGCTGTAACTATGGTCGGTTCGCCCACTACCTTTTTTTACGTGTTAGCGGACATCATTCAAAACAATAAACGTTTTATTTTTTAATACATAAGCAAATATTTTATTGATTAAAAATTTACTGATTAAAATTTTCTAAATTTAGTCAAAGCCATTTAAGAATCAATAAATGTCGGACCGTCAATTATAAACGTCAATATTGGATTGATTATTTTCGGTTATATAAAGCTTTTAAAAATAGACTAAAGGTGAAAAGTTACTCACTTATTCGTACATGTTTAAAAGGATCGGAATCGAACTAAAGTAATTCTAGGAAAAGCTGAAATTATGTTGGTACGTATATTTATGCTTTTATACTTTATCGGCGAGACTAAGGTAAAATAAGCCATTTCTAACTAAAGCTGTGCTCTATGAAAGAAAGAATGGAAAAAAGCAATTTAAAGGCGTTTTTCTTTAGTGCAAGGAAACCACTTAGCCGAAATGACGATAAAAGTACAGCAATAATTGCGCTCTAGCTCAACGTACCATTTAGAAACAAATGTTTTTGCAGGTCAAATAGCTACAGCTTAAGGGTAAACTGATCCATAATCAATGAACAAATATTGTCATTGGGTTAAAAATCAAGATTTTTTCGTTTTTCTATTCATCAAGCTTACTGGATTAGCCATTCAATGAATTCTGAATATACATCTTGTGGATTTTTTATTCAGAAATTAGATTTCAGAGTGTAAATTCTGACAAAAAAGTCTTATTCAGACAGCGCAACATATAAAAAAATCATATTCTTTTTTAAAAATCATTTTTAAGAGAATCTATGCATTATGTAAAGAAATGATTTACTGAGTGCGGAAGAAAGTTCATACCGTTTTAAAAAAACCTATTACTTTCACAATACAAATACATAGTAATGTCAATCAGCAAATAACTGCTATTAGAACTTACCATTTAGCTCCATTTAACGTTATACAAAGTATATTCATTACAAGCGCAAGAACCTTTTTTTCTTCGCTTAATAGCTAAAATAAACAGTGGCTAAGCATTTGAGGTAATTTATAACTAATTTATCTATTATTTCTATTAAGGGATTGTTTCCACAGTTCCACCGTTATTGAAAGTAATAACTTCTTTTCTTTTCTTTGTTTTTGCCTCAGGTTGACCTTTCTAACTTATTTTCTGCAGCAAAAATTTTGACGAATTACCAACTCATTCTGGTTTTTCTTTCAATCACCCAAACCCATGTCTTTTTAAACTTTATAAAATAAACATACTAGTCTATCTTACTGAAATGAATATTTTCTACTGAAAAGAGTTAAAATAACTTTAGTACTTCAAGAGGGGGTAGGATTACCATCTGACTGCCTTTACCACACATCTATCTGTCAATTTAGGCCTACCACAAAGGTTTTAGAAATAAATGTTAAAGTACATGATAGGATATATGTATGCTATTGTCTAAACTGATTAACTTATTTATGTTTTAAAAAGAAACCATGTTTGTTTTATTCACGCTCATTTACCACAATGTTTCCTACTGTTTAAATTATGACCGAAAATAAGCAAACTTGGATTAGTTATTATAATGCTTCATTTGATAAAGAGATGAATTTCCCTAAGAATTTGCAATATAAAAGATAAAAACTTATACATGCAAATAAAAATTATAATAATCACAAGAAAATATATTAACTTATTCTGTTTCAGACTAAAACATTCATTGTATTTTTGGTGTTGCTGGTGTGTGAATCAAACAGTAAATATCATTCTAAAAATCGTGCAGCTGTAAGAGTATCGTTTCTGGCTATAAATAAAAATCCTCCACATGGTGTTTCAGTTGAAATCAAACAAAATGGAACAGCCTTTGACGCTATCCTTGCTGCTGGACATATTAATGATTGTTATAAAATTAAGTACAAAATGTTCGGGGCTTTGGGCGCATATATAACTGAAGTGTGCGACGTCAAATTGGACGACACTAATTCGTATTATTGGTTTTTTTATGTAAATGGAAAAAGAGCTCCAGTCGGTGTTTCCAGCTACATCATGCAGAACAATGATTACATAACCTTAAGCTACGAATATTGGAATAGCACAAGTTCTCACTAATAGCAGTTTAAGTTTAAAAAAGAGGGTTGAGACACAAAAACAAACTAGATAGCAGCAAGACGGCGTGGTACTTCAGTTGATGTTTTGTTTTAAATGTTTATAAAATTTAATTTTGATTTAAATTTTTTAATAACAATTTTACTACTTTTTAAAAGATTTGCTTGAGCTAGAGAGTTTGTAAGAAAAAGTTAAATCTCTAATCAAGCTCAGTTTTTTTTGTTTCAGAAATTTTTTTCAGGGGCATAAATAAAAACGTTTTTGGTATGTTCAGTTTGAAGAAACTTTTGAATCCAGAAAAAAAGAAAAAAAAAAAAAAAATCGAATCTTTGAGGAAGCTTTGCAATTGTTTGTTTTGCTGAATAGTAAAAAGTTATAGCAAATCTCTAGTTTACTTCCGCAGAATGGTTGGTTTTACCAAAGTGTAAAACTTTACTAAAGTAACTAATATATATTTGCTTAACACACCAAAGGTTAATTGAAGGCCCATATCATTCAAAGCTATGTGTAAAACGGACCCTAAGAACGTAATTTATCTGATTTGAAAGTAAATAAATAAAATAACCATAGTCATTAGCTTTACTAACATAATAGCAATATATCATGCTTTATAAATTTATGTATACAAAGTTAAAAAAAAATCTATAGACTTATTTAAAGTTATAAGATTCTAAGTTTGATGAAAAACAACTTTGAGATCAACATACCTCAACACGCTAACCACTGAATATTTTCAAACACATTCTACAGTATTTGTACGGGAATATTCTTGCGTATTTTAAAAAAGGCAAAAAATAAAAAACATAAACTTTTAATAAACTTCAAAAAGCAACAGACCTGCCATTCATTTTATTAGGTGCTTGGTTGACTAGTAAATGGCTTTTGCAGACATTTTGATGTCATTTCTACATTGAAGAAATGACAGGCTAAAATTGCTCTTTTCTGCGGAATGTAGGAGAAAACAGGCGAGAGTTTTGTCCATAGGGTGATTTCCAATAAAACGAACAATTAAAACTCAGGTGTATTAGGACCGGTTTATTTAGTAAAATCTGTAGTACTCCATTAAGTACAGTGGTTGAAAATCAATGTCATCAAGATTATACAGTAATCTACACGTGAAAAAGAATTTATAATAGCTTTTCTCCAGTAGTTAAAGTCAAAGTAATATGCAATTTTTAATAGGTAATTTGTACTTGAAAAAAAACCATGGACTGCAAACATATGAAAAAATTTTTTGGTGGTTGCGTTAAAAGGTAGAAAACTTAGTTAACAATTGTGGCATGTTATAGCTGTTATGTTATCATATAGTATTTTATATTATGTTATGTTATAGCAATATTTTCTAAAAGTGAATTATCTATGGCTGAGCTCATACAATTGGTTTAGAAACTTAAAATTTTTTTTTTTGGAAGAGCACTATTAACATGTTTAGGAACTAATATTACAGACAGTTGAAGTTCCCAAACTTTTTTGATTATCGGCCCGATAAATCACATTAGCTCTAAAACTTGTACCTAACTCTTGCATTGAAAATTATTGATCTTTATCACAACAAGGAAAACAGCATTTTACAGTCATAAAATCAACGTATACCACGCTTTTTTTTTATAAGGCTTTATATCATCGCATAATGCGATTATTTCAATAAAAAGGATAAAGAAATATTAAAAAACAAAACAATCCATTTTTTTGTAAAGTCATTTCTTCAGCTTTTAAGAAAAAATTGTGCTTGTGTCACTAGTAAGCAATCCAATATTATTTTATATATTCATGGAATAATCTTTTTTTTAGTTGAGTAATCCTTTCTTTTATCCAACGTAGATGGAATAAGCCAGTAAACGTAGGCGAAATTAAAAAAACAGCAGAGGGATAATACGAAAAATACGAAGTATTGATTGAATGGAAATCCAAGTCCATGCCGTTCAATGTTCGATAAGGACCATGAATAAGCAATCCCCAAGATTGAAGGTCCTATCGCCCTTTTAAAAAAAAATCTCAATATTTAATAGCAACAAAAAACTTTACAATAGCCTAATGCAAAAACCACCAACAAGTATCCTTAACCTTTCTTTTGTTAGTTGGTGGTATTCCCTCCATCATTTATATATATATATATATATATATATATATATATATATATATATATATATATATATATATATATATATATATATACACACACACAAAATAACTTCATATATTTACATATTCAAGTTACCTTCCAACAGAAGATACAGACATTCCAAACCCATTGATTGTTCCAATAAGTTCAGGTTCAACACTGTTTCCCAAAAGTATATTAACAGCTACGAAGCATACGTTATTAGCAGTAAAAATAGAAACCTGAATGACCACAAGAAGAATCCATCGTAAAACGCTAAATAATTTAAAAGTAATAATTTGATAATACATGTACCAGAGGTCTATGAAAATATTATCAAAGTAAAAGTAGCAATAATGCAATTGATATTTGGATGGTGTTATGCAACAGTGCAGTTAAACCATTTTTTAAAAATGGAATACATTTTTGATGGGGTACACTATATTGAGTAAACTGCTGATTTATAAATTTAAAAAAATGCTTTTTTTTCATTATTGATTACACAGGTTCTAGCGCATAAAATGTTAAGCAACATTTAGTGTATTGCCGTATTGGCATTTAGCAAGTATTATTTCGCCAGTAATTTTCTTCTAGTGCGTTTAAAAGTCTCTTTTTGCTATTGCTTTGTATTTTCTTTTTTATTTATTTATTGGTATTCATGATTTAACAAGCGATGTCATTTTTTTATTCAAATTTAAAGATTTTCTTTTTCGTAGATTACTATAGTGACTAAAACTTTGTAAATATTTGAAAGAATTTCTCAAAACACAAATATTTTCTCTCAAGATATCTTTTTGATTTAACCATTATTATAAAACGTGTATTTCAGGATATAATCCAGACTGTTTAAAGGGATATTGCTTTTTAAACTGACAAAAAGAAAATTGAGTATGTATTAGAATCTTCTGATTTCCGTCAGCTGCAAAAAAAGTCTGATCAAAACAAACGTTACGTAACAGCTAATGGAAAACAAATCTTCTAGTAAAGTCTTTACAATAGATTTTAAAAAATTTGAAAAAAACTTTCACATTCCTAAGGATAGCATTTCATCGCGTACGATGTTTTAAAAAAAAAAAGTTACCGGTAGAGGAGAAAAACTTGAAAAAATTTAAAAGCTTGAGATTCACGTTGGCAATTTTGATCATAAATACTTTGAGAAGATAAAAAATGCAGCAATCTGGGGCACACAGGAAGTGGTATCTTACTTTAAAAAAATTTCAGAGCATATCAAGGCTTCAGTAAAAGAACTTATGATGTTGTGCGATTCTTGTAGAGGACAAACCTGCAGTATTCAGCTTGTTCTTGTTTTGCTGCATATCTTCGGTATCTGTTGTCAGGACTCACATCACTTCCGAACGACTCTGAAGTTGGAGTAAAATCAGTATAAAAAGTTTCAAAACGCTTTTATACAAATAAAAATTGTGGTCTTGTAATGGAGAATGTAGAACAATGAGCAAATATCTATTAGGCGCATCAAAATGCAAGTTTTCTTCTCTATCAAAAACTTAAATTCCTTACAAACCTAAATTCCTTACAAAACCTAAATTCCTTACAAGCGAAAACATGACCGAAATAAAGAATATTATAAAATAAATTTAAATAAAGAAGAAAGGTGATAAATAATAACGGGTGGATTATGATAACGAAGCGTAAACAGTGAGCATACTTTCAGTATGCTCACTGTTTACGCTTCGTTATCATAATCCACCATTCTTACTATCTAATGAAAAAGCGTTATCTATAAAAAAAAGTGAAAAACCTTAAAGTCTTTTTTTATCATCGGTAATTACATTAGAGTTTGAAGTTGATAATGACGGCTTTGGTTTAGTTATTCATTTTGATCTTGAACAAAGTGAAGAAGAACAAAATGAAAATACAGAATGAATACCTTAAAGTCTTATCCACATTACTTTTTTAGATACTGTAACAGTGTTTTGTTTTTGTTTTTTTTTGATAAGGATCAAATGTATTTTATTTGTATTATTTTCATTATGTTCTTTAATAAAAATTGCTGATGAAAAAAAAGATATTTAAGAGAATTAATTCGTTGTAGTAATATCAATTCAGTATCAGCGTACAATAAAAGAATAAGTTACGCAACTTTTTTTTTTTTTTAACATTATAAAAAATGAGCTAATTGGGATTTTGTCCCATAAAATATATTTTATCGACTCACTGTTCTATGATGAATTCTTTCATATAACAATAAACATGCAGTTCTTTATTTTCTAAAAAAAGCTAAACATTATTGCGAATCATCCGGAAACAACTCTGATGTGGTTGATCCACAATGATGCATAACACCAATCATTTATATTAATAAGGATAACAAGTATAACAACTAAAAAAAAGCAACATAGTATATTCTAATAAGTTAAAGTAACTGTGTAAAAGAAAAGACATTTTTAAAACTTCAGTTAAGCAAATAAATTACTTGTTATTGACTAATGCAGACGTTGGTAATGTAGGAGCTGCACATCCCAAAAAAATGATGCACCCCATAAACGACTATATATAGACAAAAAACAAATAAATGAAAATAAAAACATGGACGTAGACATTTAATTATGTTTATTTTGTTTTCAATATAACATCGAGATAAAACGTTCTTATAAATGAAAATGTTTCGGAAAAATAATTTTAAAGATTAACTACTAATTTAAACACTTCGAATTTTTTCAAAAATACTTGTAGAGAAATAATGCTACATGATATTAATGGTAGACAAGTTTTAGTGTATCAATTTTTATAGGCTCTTAGAAGTATTTAAATGAAATCCAATATTGCAATCCATTTTAGTAGTTTTTATGAAAAAAAGCTTTTAGCTCAGTTTTTGATAAAGTAAATTGTTTCATGAAATTCCTTTAACAATAAAATTCGTTTTACCTTTTAATGTTACAAAGACATAAGTTTTAATAGTTGTTCTTTAAACTGATATCTCAAAAGTTGCTTTTTAAATAACTGAGAAATTACTACAAAACAAAATCCAAGTAATTTAACATGCCAAACCTTTTTCGCTCCAAACCAGTACAACAGCTAAAAACAATATAAATTAGGAAAAGTAATAGATATAACAGGCAGTTAATAAAATAATGAAATACAAAGTTATAAAACTACATTGAATTTATCTGACCTTTGACTATGTTTTTATCTTCACTCAGTTCAAATATTTCTTGTTTTGTAAAAAGTTTTAGAGGTATATATTGATATAACAGGGGGATATACTGATCAACAAAATTTAGATTTAGTAAATTTGTAACTATTGGGTGAGATTTTTTTTTACTTTTAAAATATAATCATCTTGTCCTCTAATTTTGTTCCAATATATTAAATAATAAATGCAGACAAAATATGAGCTCAGTTGAACAATTTTCAGATATAGCTTAGTAATGATGAAGTTTCCAGCATTCGATTGTCAGACTCATGGAGTCATATTCGTATTCTTTCATTGTAAAAGTTATTATGTAAACTGTTGACTGGTTGAGTTTCAATATTTTGAATGTTATTGCAGCAGAATGACAATTCAGAATGTTTTCTTGATTATTTTGGCAATTCCTTATTATCATAATAGTTTATTATCATAATAGTTTATTATCATAATAGTTTATTATCATAATAGTTTATTATCATAATAGTTTATTATCATAATAGTTTATTATCATAATAGTTTATTATCATAATAGTTTATTATCATAATAGTTTATTATCATAATAGTTTATTATCATAATAGTTTATTATCATAATAGTTTATTATCATAATAATTATTAAGTTTGAAGAGCTGAATAACTGATTTTAATGTTTCAAATTAATGTTCTAAAACTCATCACTCAATATAGCTTATAAAAATAGCCTTCTTTCTTTTAAATAATCTAAAAAATTTTTTTTAGATTAATTAAAAGAAACAAGTTCTCAAAGCCAGTAGTGTCTTAGGAACTTTGTGACTATTTTAATAGGCAATTGGTGTTATTAAGCATGACTTTTAGGTTCTTTCTACATCACGATATTGAACAGCAGGAAACCATGAAACAATTGTTGGCTGTTACTATCAATAAAATATTAATGGCTTTCCAGAAATCTTGATATCAAAAATGTCTAACTAAACTCGAGAAGACATTTAAAAATTGGCGTTCTCTCTAAAAAAATGACTAGATTAGATATCTTTTTGATGTAGCTCTTGGCAATACTCTGAAAATGAAATTAGTTTGTAAAAAGATAACAAACTTTAATCAGCGCAGGAAAAAAAAAGGATGATGAGTATTGATGGCTCGAATAGATGAAAAGCCTGTTGCTGAGATAAGAGAGAAATCTAAAAGAGACGAGAAAATGCTTGTTGAGCAACAAGTCAAACAGTTTTCAGATTCTGCAGAGGTAAGTTTAAGCTGTCGGTGTAGATAACTTTCAGATACCACTATATAGAACTAATTATATTGGTTCTGTCTTTTTAGTTTTTATGAGAGCCACCTCTTCTCCTGCGGTTCAACTCCAGGAATACCGAGCATTTATAGAGACAACCTAAATTGAAATTGGGATTGAAGAGAAATCTAATGAAAGACACTAAATTTGCTATGTCTGATGCAATCACATCATTAAGATAGTAATTCTCAGTGCTACCTTTATCAAAAAAGTGCAATTCAAGTTACCCAGAGCAACGCATCATGCTTGCCGAATAAGTAAATTCATTTACAGTAAAAAAAAACCTTGATGTTCTAGGCTCAATTTAATAAGTGTCCTGTTGAACTTTTTGGCTAGGCTTTATTTTTTAGCAAGGCCATTAACCTATACTTTTATGGTTACTGCAATGCAAATTGAAGAAGAGCATGATAAATACCATACCAAAAGAATTACATTCGCACAGGATTCTTTTAAAGACATGAAGATGAAATATTTATCAGTAGGAGAAAAAGGCGGGAACTAGCTCGCTCCATTTTTAGACCATGTACTAACCATAAAAACCCTATCAATAGAATTATCTTTTCAGAAGTTAAAAACTGTAATTGCAACAGAACAACCAAATGTTTATATTGCAACCATATAAGCAAGCATTAAGACATGGATACAATTTAACCATTTCTTAGCCCTGAAAGGGTTAAGGCGCAGTGCGCTATAAACTGTAACAGAACTAGCAAGTTTTTCTATTGTAAGTGCTTTTTTTAAGTGATGACCATTAAGCAACCATTAACTAATGGTTAACTTTTATGCATGTTTGTTGAATTCTAAATGATTTTAAAAATCATTTAAATAATTTTTGTTGTAGCAGGAAAATGGAAAAGAAATATTCAAGATGTAAAAAAATAAGGAAATGAAACTATTTCTACGAGAAATGAGAAAGAAATGAGCACTTGTACTCCATATTGGACTTATTCAGTATCAAAAAAAAAATCTGTTATAAAAATGAGAATACTAGAATGTAATTGAATTGCGTGAAGAAACTATTTACGGCGGATTTGATTGACGTAGTTTATTTGATATGATGTAAATATAGTTTAAGCGGTTTATTTTATGAGCATATTTGAGGTTCTTTGTATAGTATAAATTGAAGGAAAACTTTTTGTAAAAGGAATTTTAAGGAGAAGAGAAAATGTAGAACTGAAACGTTGTGTTCGCTGCGAGAAAACAACATAGAAGAATACAATCTAGACTTTGTTTAATTAAGTGATGTGAAGTTAAATCATTGTGAAGAAAATAAAGGTGCAGGTTTATTTGACCTTAACAAATTCAAATAGGCATATGTATAATGTAGTAGAGCTTATATATGATAACATGGTAAAGTAAGATGATATTGTTGTAAGTTTGTTCCGCACTACGTCATTAGAAATATTAAATCTGAGATATGTTTGTGTTATCATTATATGCATTGAATTGTATACGAAATGTTACTCTTACATTCGCCTTACTTCTCTAATTCTTAATGTCCTCATATATTCTGAAAATTCATCTGATAAATCCTAAAGAGAATCACTAATATACAAGAAATCTACAGTCACATAAAAGAGTTTTTATAAGAATTATTTAAGATCATTTTAAACAAAATGACACCAACAAACTTTATTACTGTATCAGGTTCTTTTGCACAGTCTTCAAATATATCTAAATATAGTAAATAAACTTGTATGCAACCTCTTTATTTTGCATATCTAATATTAATCTAACAACAGCTTTTTACAAATAAAATAATAAAACATAGTTTCCAATAGACTCAGTAAAATAACTTAAACACAGCTAAATAAAGCATCCTCTAGGCAAGGAGTGTTAGTCAGTTTATTCTCAAAGACTTGTTTTTGAAGTAAAAATCTCAAGAGATTGATTAACTATGATATTACGAAGAAAACTTAAACTCAACTGCAACTGAAAACTCAGAGCATGATCTTTTTTTAATGAGCTTAGAAGAAGACTCATTCCTTTTGAAAACCTAACTGTACCTTCATGTGAACTTGAAATTGGTTTGAAGAGTTCAATAGTTGATGTGAAATGGTAAAATAAATCTTCATATTGCTGCGAATAACTACTTAAAGTAGCTGATGACAAGATATCTTTCTGTAGATATCCATAAAACTGTCCTAATGGTATAGCTACACTTGAAGATATCTTTCTGTAGATATCCATAAAACTGTCCCAATGGTATAGCTACCCGACTCAATCTTTTGGATAATTTAAACAATCGGTACCCGAATGTTATTGATACTATCGGTACCCGAACCCGAACCCGATTACCCGTTAAAAAAATAATTCCCAAACAGTTCTGTCGGGTATTCCATGAAAATGTCCATTTTGTTAAAAATTAATTGATATTTCAAAAAAAAAATTACCAAATTGGAATATTACCGTAATAAACGCAATAATTACATTTTCATTTGGCCTTTTGGGAGTTAAACAAAATTTAATTTACTTCCTCATGCTATTAAAATTACTTTATCTCATTCTATTTGCAATGCTCAACTCTGATTAGTTGCTACGAAAAATTTGAAGTAAGCAAAAACCAGCGAAAGCGATCGTTAAAGCATCAATGTTTTTTTTAGAATTATTTCCTTTTCCGTTTCTTGAAATAATGTTAGAAAGGTTGTAATTTTAAATTTTTGAAATTAAAATCGGACGTGCGTAAAAAAGCAAAATATTTCGAAAATGTTTGCTAGCCAGTAAAGTGCTCAGCCAACGCAAAGTTTAGGCGATGTTGATACTGAAAGCAAAGAAGGTAGTGAACCTGAAAAAGAAAATCCAATACTATCTGAACCAATATTTCTGAACCGGATGATCAGCCTCCCAATTAAAGCGAAGCCTAAAAACCAGGTAATTCATTGGCAATTAGTTTAATTTCTTTGCTTAGTGCCTGTAAATTTTACACAGGGTGCTGATTGCCTTCAAGAATTGCTAAAAGATGAAAAAAATCCAGACAAGTAGTCTACCTGGTTGCCAACTACTTGAACCGTTTTTAAAATATGAGTGAAAAATCATTTAAAAATATTATTAGTCAAAAATTGCCATGTAACTTGCTGTAGTCTACTTTTGTGTAAGTTTCCAATCCACCATTAGACGTGCCAATTGTCAAAAGTTACATCTAAAGTTGTTAATATAAATAAGTGCTACAAATGATCTGAAGTAATGCAGTCAGTTGTGAATAATTAAAAGAAATCGGAGTAATTTGGAATAGTTGCGAATTATTCCAAAAATGCAAATAAGTGTAAATATTAGGACACGAAGTCAGTAAATATCAGTTAAAGTATGAATAAGTCTGACTATCTGCCTCAAAGTCAATCTTTTCGCCCATTAAAGTCAGAATTTTTTAGTTCTCTATTTTTATTTTTCAAACCAATACGCAATGGTCTTTTGAGCTTTATTCAGCCAAAGAAAAAGAAGAAGAGTGCGATTGGATTGAAAGGAGAACTTTTTGCCCAGGTAAATGATGTTGAGGCAATTTCTGCATGGATGGAAAGGCAAATAAATTTCTGGGTGGCAAAAGGGAACGTCTATCTAATTCTTTCTGAGGCTGTCTTTGCTATCCTGAGCATTCCTGCAAGTTTAGCATCCTCAGAGCGCTTGTTCAGCACTGACAGTCACGAATGGAAGAAACCGCATCCTCTGAAGACTGAAAAACTGATCTTCATGAAACGCAACTACTCTCAGTTTGAGAGAAAAATGCTGCTCAATTATTGCTCAGAAACCAAAAGCTGTTCATCAATTCCAAATGAGTATTATAATATTTTTTACAGATTCTAGTGAGGAGCTGAATGAGACTATGAATGATGTTAATCACTCGTTGTGTTTAGAAGTCTAAATAACGTTGATTAGACAGTTTTACATTGATTTTTTATATTTTAGACAAATGATTCGCACTCCGTAGTAATAAAATTGTTGAAGCACATATTTTATATAATTATATATAAAATATATTTACATCAGAG
The DNA here is from genome assembly GCF_058129835.1 of Hydra viridissima. Taxonomy (NCBI): domain Eukaryota; kingdom Metazoa; phylum Cnidaria; class Hydrozoa; order Anthoathecata; family Hydridae; genus Hydra; species Hydra viridissima. The sequence continues at coordinate 15,574,758 of NW_028324303.1, forward strand.
ATTTATTTAAGGAATGAGATTTTCAATTAAAAAATAAAAAATGCAAGCAACAAAAATAATTGAAGAATATATATCTGAACTTAAATGGAACAGAGACATATTTTTTAGAGACCAAATCTATACTAGTGTGCACTAAAAACAAAACAAATCTATGTATATACTTAGAAAAGATTGAAATAATGCTATAGATAAATTTCCAAAGTATATCCAAATAGATAAATTTCCAAAGTATATAAACCAACATTTAGAGATTTAGTTATGTCTTTGAATTCGAATGCAGTTTAAATCAATATGCTTGCTATATCTATAAATGCTCAGCAGGGTGGTTCATCACTTAATGGAAAAAATAAATGTTTAGCATTTGTTGTCCTAAAGATTGCTTGTGTTCCTTCATCAATTTAAGTAATGTATACCAAAAATTGAAATATTTAAAGCCTATTTAAGATTGATATGATTTGTAAGAATGTCTGATATACCAATTTTAGATTTTTGTATTTTTTCATTTAAAAAAAGTTTTAATTTTTCATATATTAAATAAAATTTCAAAGTTGATTGACTATATAACCAATGTTTCCAATCAGGTATTGTTTAACATATCTTATAATAATGTAATATCCAAATCACTTTAGTTTGTAACCTATGCTAATCATACATTGATTTGTTAATTTTATGTAATTCCTACTTATCATTTATTCTTATATATTCTTATATTTTTTTGTATTTTACGCTTATTCTTATTTCTCTTGTTGAACTTTCTTCAAGGTTTGAAATTGAAATTATGGCTGAAAAAAGATCAACGTCTGAAGTGTAGTTTATTGGTTTGCCAATTAAAACACTCTTCACTGCTCGGCTGCCTTCGAGGGAGACAGCCTTTAGATGCTTCTTTTCCAGGACCAAAATCTTAGATAGCTCTCGTATAAATTAAAAAGTTTTCAAAACTGATTTTGTAGAACTCTTCAACCTTTCAAGTAAGGATGCACACAGTTAAATGAAAAATAAAGATAAAACAATTTTAAGAAAACAACAAGATGATCCATTGAGCTGCAGTAAGGCTGGAGTTGATCAATCTTTGGCAGCAAACAAAACTCAAAAGAAACTCAGAAAAAATCAAGTTTTTAATTGGACAAAATATTCAGAAAATTCTTTTCTAGTCAGCAATAGAATGTACAACTGGCAGTGGCTCTAGTTCCTCAGAATGTGGCCATGGTGTAAAATAACAAATCATCCTCTTCTAATGACAGTTAAAAAAAAAAAGATGAAGGCATTTCTTTCTCCAAATATTTTTCCACCCCACTTCCATTCTTGTCACTGGAAGTGGGGTGGAAAAAATTGTTAGAAAATCCTTGAATTGTTCGAGGAATAGGCGAGGATCAGGGGAAGAACAGGGTAACGGTTGTATACGTGCTCTTAGGGATTGACAGCTAGAACGCATGTGTGTGAACTTCACCTAGATACAATTTGTTCGAAAACATGGCTAAATATTGATGCCTGTACATTTCTTGAACAGAAACTTAAAACAGATCTTGTGTGGATTTCTTTCAGGCATCATGTTTTCCAGTATTTTCACAACAACCGTTGGAATCAGTGGAGGGCGGAACTAAGAAATTTTATCCAGTTTTAAAAATATTGGCCCAAACTTGATAAGAGAATTATCACAGTTGGCAATCATAACCAGTTCAACTTTGATTATCTCATCAAACTTTGTCAAGAGATGTTGGAGTACTACAGAGAAGTGATAAAAAGTCTAAACTCAGGTAGTATTATCTAAAACTTTTTAATATCTGTTTCATCTTACTTGAAGATGGAGGATCAACTGAGACATCACAACTGGATGTGTCATTTAGGGCACCAGGTGCTACATATAATATACAGTGGATGGGAAACGCTTTATTTTGTCTCAAAATATACATTTCAACATCAATTTGCTGAATATCCAAACCGTATAATTGGAGATGCAGTGTTAAATGCATTTAATGGCCATCTTTGGAATTTTCTTGTAGTTTGATCAGTTTGGCTTTCTTTGTTTCTCGTGTAAATACCAATACAGAAAAGGAAATGGCAAAAAATTTACAACATTTTTCTAAGCAGAAGGCTCTAAACCGACTAGCCCATCTAGTCGTTTTGACCATCTGAAATTATTGTCTGCTAATCTAACGTAAAGCTAAGTTCCCTTAATTCTAACAAAGTAAAAGAAGAATCATTTTAAGTGAAGAAACCATTTTATCTTGAAAGTCTTTAACAATTGCGTGGAAAGAGGCATTGCTCTTATCACGACATTCAACTCGACCATGACGAAGGATGAAGACCACAATCAATTTTTATTTCGCCTTGTAATAACAATTGTTAAGACCACAGTATTTTTTGACATAAATTGATATTATTAAAAATCATAGCAACCCCTAAACATTATCAGATTTGCTATAAATTTGGTCATAAAATGATAAATGTCATATGGAACAAGGGGAGCCTTTAGGAGATCAGTAAGGCTTTTCTTTAAAAATTTGAATCACCTTAATTTTTGAATCACCCTAATACTCATAATTTTTTTTTCTAGAAACTCTAAGTTTCATCTCTTAAGTTTATATTTTCTTATTAAAGCATGGAAATTTTAATGATCATAATATATATCTTATGCAAAAACCTGATAATTTTATTAAAAAACCTAATTTTTTACAAGATAATAAATATATGTAGACATCATGGATGTGGTTTGTGATAATGGGTATAAATGTTTATTGGAGAGAATACGTCTTGATAATTTTCATTGATAAGAATTTACAGAACATAATACTATAATTCTAAATATTTAGATTTGGCTTTTAAGTATTTTAAATGTTGTGTTGAAGATATAACTGAGTCAGATAAAAAAGTAGATTAAAGTTGTATTAGCAAAAATTTTAACTGATGGTATTTTGAGCGGAGTGAATGGTTTATTACAATATTATTATATTATGATAAAATGTGGTGTTTAAATGTAAATTTTGAATCTGACAAACAAAAGCAAAAAATACAAGACTCTATCAAATTAAATGGATATGCGAGTATTCGTTTAAATTATAAAGAAAATAAGAATCCAGAAGTAGAAAAAGATGTACTTGCATTTAACATGCACAAGTTGAAATGGTTGCAAATGTATTTAGTTCATCTGGACTTGGAGGAACTAAGTCATGGATTTTATGTCAGTTAAAAGGGTGAAAAACTGGATATGGTTTACTATTTTGAACTTTCCATACAGCACAAAATAGTTCTTTAAGCTCTAGACCTGTGTAGGTAATGATATTTTAGCGCGAAAAAGCGCAACTGTGCGAAGCACTAGTTATTTTGGATAAATGTAGCAGAACACTGAATCGATTATGATATATTATTTGCATTTAATAATACATCACTATAAAAATATTTATTAAATAAAAGGTGCTTATTCACAAATGTATAAATCCTTATGAGGTAAGAATAAGACCACAACCAAAAATTGTATAATGGAAGCCTAATCAGACTTTTAAAAAAGCTGCTATAAAGAAATCACCAGTTTCATGAGAGCTTTATTCTCAATAAAATATTATAATATCAGCTGGAAAAACTAAGGGTTTGTCAATATGTTTTGGTATGTCCGTGTCAAAAGGATTGTTGGTCATTTCTTTAAATTTACTTTTTAACGATGACTTGTTTTGCAAAGTGAGACTTTACTTGAAAGTGTTGATGATATTGGTATAACTAATAAAAATAATTCTGAAACTGATATAGTGATTGAAAAAGGTAAAGCTCTTTGTACGTTGTATTATTTCGAGTGACGATATTAACGCTGAAAGCGTCATAAAGCGATAACTATAAAAAGTCTTCCTTTCGTTTATAAAAATGGAAAGTAAAGTATTTGAAAAAATTCCTCCAACACTTCCTGCTGCTCCTAAATTAAATATCGATAATGATCATACTGCTGGTTCTGGATAAAAAATACAAAAGGTTAAAGAGATTCAGTGGTTACTAGAATCTGAGCAATCCATCAGAGAAAAGTTAATCAAAAAATATCATAGTCTCAAATGGAATTGGCAATACTGACACAACGCTTCCAGCTATATCTATGAGATTAGTTGTTGCTGGAAAAGGATCATTATCCACCATATATGCAGCACCAGCAGTAGTAGTAGTAGTAGTAATAGTAGTAGTAGTAGCAGTAGTAGTAGTAGTAGTAGTAGTAGTAGTAGTAGCAGTAGTAGTAGTAGTAGTAGTAGTAGTAGTAGTAGTAGTAGTAGTAGTAGTAGTAGTAGTAGTAGTAGTAGTAGTAGTAGTAGTAGTAGTAGTAGTAGTAGTAGTAGTAGTAGTAGTAGTAGTAGTAGTAGTAGTAGTAGTAGTAGTAGTAGTAGTAGTAGTAGTAGTAGTAGTAGTAGTAGTAGTAGTAGTAGTAGTAGTAGTAGTAGTAGTAGTAGTAGTAGTAGTAGTAGTAGTAGTAGTAGTAGTAGTAGTAGTAGTAGTAGTAGTAGTAGTAGTAGTAGTAGTAATAGTAGTAGTAGTAGTAGTAGCTTTAGGCTTGGGATTTTTAATTATTTTGGGTGTATTTGTTAACAATTGCTAATAAATTTTTTAACAATATGACTAAAAGGAATTAAAAGATATAAACATTAGTATACATAAAGTTGAGTATATTAATGATATGTCTCAAAAGCAGTTAACGATAAATTTATAGTTTTTCTCAGTGAATTGACAAAATATAGACAAATGAGGGAAGAGATAAGACAGAATACACGTCATAGGATAGATGAAGATAAAAAAACATCACTCATTAATTCAGGTAGAGAACAAGCTATGACCACTGTAATTGACTTTGTGTGAAATATTAGTGACTAAAATAAATTTCCATTGAGTGTGCGAGAGAAAACTTTATAAACCAAGATGGTTTTTGCATTTTATTTAGCATGAGTTTTTCGTCTCATGTAACACGAAAATATGTTCATGAAGCATATTTCCATATTGTTATAATTAATTATCTTTAGTAAAAATAATGTCTAGAATAAAAATAATGTCAAGACTGAAAGTGTTGAAAAAAAGAGATCATTTTGTCTCAGAATATCTCAAAATAAAACAAGATGTTAAAGGTATGTTTATGGATTAAAAACTAGGACAACAGAATGCTCATGACTTTTCACTAAACAGTAAAAAATAGTATTATAAAGTTAGTACCAATGAAGGAAGGTATTACTTGTTTAGAAAAAACAACAAATGAGCAAAATAAGACTAATGAAAGCAATCACTCCCGGAAAAGATTATGAATTTCAGCCTCTTGCTTTGGTTAATCAATCTTTCAGCTCGAATGCATTAACATACCTAAAATGGAAAATTCCGAAGAAGAATATAGTCTAGTTGATCCATTACCAGCAACATATTTAAAAAAGTTTGCATCTAATGATGCTGACAAAACTTTTGGAATTAGAGATTGTAGTGGAAAACTAATTAAAGGCGAATCTGAAGTTGGATTTTCCAAAGAAAATATCATAGCAAGTGATAAACATTATGAAGGTACTCAAGGCCTTTGGGATTTATTATGATGAAAAAGCTAAATGAAAGAATATATATCAGTGAAGATTTTAAAAATTATTCATAGATTATGAAAAGCACAAATGTACTGAAAAGAAATTATAAGAAAGAATGAGTCCAAAACAGAGAAAAGTATGGCAGATGTTAAAGTATTGATGTATGGAAGTGGTATCAAGAAAGCTACTGATATTTAAAAGTTAGTACGTAAGTTGAACAGACGAAATGTTGTCTTGCACCCTCAAATGGAATGGTTCAAAGGGAGTTTGAATAAAAGTTAATCAGTTCTGAAAGAGCTTGTCGAGCATGCAAAATCGCACAAGGCTTTAAATTTTAGAGCTAAGCTCAATTGCGTTGTAAATTTCCTTTTGCATGTACAAAAATATGGAATTTCGTGGAGACTTTTTGAAAAAAATTAAATTCTTCTTCAGGAGAAGTTAAAATGGCTGAAATTAGCCTTAAGGAATTAGAAGTTATAGATTCTAAATATGAATACCTGAGAGTAGTTGTAAATATACTAGATCAGAAAAAGGAAATGATGAAAGAAAGAGAAGAAAATGTTAATAGCTATCTTAAACCGCGAGGGTTAGAGAAGGTATCTACACTAAACCGCAAAATTAACGAACCACTTATACATTCTGATTTATTTTAATTTTCGTCAATATTATCAGAGATTTTAAATAACATATTAAGAAAAGAACATATAAACAGAATTATTTCGATGATAATAATTAAATTGACTCAGAGGATGGTGAAAAAAAAAAAATAATAATAAAAAAAAAATTTGTTTCGTTTAACAAAACAAAGTAAAATGATTATTATTGTTATGCACACGAATACAGCTATAATTGAGACATTTTAACTTGTCAAATACTAGTGTTACCACCTCTTAATATTATTGAAGCCTGAAAACGCTTACGAAACAATTGTTTCAGATAAGACTTTGTCAGATCTTGTCTATACTGTTAGGTGGTGGATGTTGGCTCCAAACACGACGTTTCATTATGTCCCAAAGGTTTTCTATTGGAATCATACCTGGACTTCAAGCTGGTCACTTTAAAACTTGAATACTAACATTATTTAAATATTCAGTAACATTATGCGCTGTATGTGCTTTAGCATTATCCAGCGTAACAGAGAATCTATCTGCAATGTACGGTGCAAAAGGTATCACAAAAGGTTTTAAAATGTCTGCTATGTATCGCTGAGAAGTCCAGCGCCTACCATCAACAATAAAAAGCTCTTTGCAACTTGTTAACGATATTCCACCCCATTCCTTCGCTGAGCCGCTTCCATAAAAAGTGGTTTCTTGAATGTTACCAGCAAATTATCAATCTTGGGGTCAAATAGAACATACATAGCAAAACCTTGACTCATCTGTAAATAAGACCTGTCCCCGATAATTTATTTATCAATTCACATTCCTCCTCGCAAAAGCCGGTTTCTTCAGTGGTCAATAGACAACCTCTGACCAGTTGCGGCTGCCCGAGGTCTTAAAACTTAAGGCACAAAGCTTTATTTTTATGGTATCTTGAATAGAAGACTTGTGGCATCTTGATAAACAGCAGTTCCATGAACCTCAGCAAGTTGGATTAAAAGACTTCGTGCAGTATTGAATCGTTCTCTCAGTGTTCGAAGCATTAAAAATTGGTCCTCCACGGTATTAGTAGCTCGTGGTATGACTTGGCGAAGTCGTCAAATTTGATCATTGGTCTGTACAAACCTTTGTAGAGACCAATGATCACGCTTGACAACTTGGCCGAACTTTAACGGTTGTTGAATGAGACACTCCGAATCTTCTAGCAAGTTTGCGATTTGTTAATCCTTCATTGGACAAAGTAGGAATTGCAACGCATTCATCACAATTTAATGTTCATCTAGCACTTTGCCTTTCTAACAGAAATGTTGCTCAAATGGTAGTTAAAAAGTAATACATACTTTTCTATTAAAAGTTAGGTTTAATTGCAACAAAAACATACCACATATGAAAAGCTGCTATAATTTGAAATCTAAATAAGGAAAACGGAATAAAACCTCTAAAAGGCGTAAAAACAAACATTATCATCTTTGTAATTTATAAATCAGAAAATACATAATATTTTTCAAAATAAGTCGAAGTTTATAAGTGGTGCGTTAAATTTGCGGTTAAGTTTATATTTTATAGTGAAAAGATGTATGAAAAAACGAAATCACAAAAACTATTTCGATTGATTGAACTTTGCAGCATATATATTAATGATGAAAAAAAATCATTTGTATAGATACGGCTAAATCAGCTCAGAAATATTTAAAAATAAAAATTTTTTTCTATTCTTTTTAAATTTTTTTTGGCAAATATATTTTCTGAACATTTTTTTTCTCCACATATTTACAAATGAAAAAATTTTTTCCGTAATGAAATGGACATTTCAAATTTCACTGAAACGCCATTAAAAGACGAAAGTATTGGCTCTTATAAATAAAGAATGTATGAACCACAAAATGGTACAAAACTAAATAGCTCTGGTAATATACGTAGAAACATTGATTTACTAGATATGCATACTCATCCAAGTGAGAGTTATTGCATACTCGGTCCTGTTCCAAAGGGTACATTTAATTTGAAAGATAAGTATAAACTTTTAAAAACAATAGACAAGTGACATTATCTATTGCTCATTAAGTGAACTGTGTGATCAGTTGAATGTACTTGCTTCAACAAACTTTACTTGTAGGCTCTCTATAATATCATCACCAGAGATTCCTAGGTTTATCCTAGGTTTAATGATCAGCAGCATAATTCTGCCATCTTTGATCATATCAATCTGACAAACATTTATGTCACATTAAGTTCTACTGGATTAATGTGTCCGAAGGATCTACTGATCTACTAGCTCTAACCATAAAAACTTACTGATACATCATTTTTATTGAATAATTTATCTAAAAATTCTCACTATAAGAGAAAATGGTAATGCTAGAAGAGTTAAAGAAAATATTAAGAGAAAACAAAGCCAAATGTTGGTCACATTAAAATAAGAAAGAAATGATAGATTTTCTTAAAGATAAAATTTTAAATCCTTTGGAATCAATGATACATTCAACAAACTCGAAAAAAAAGTTTCTCCTTGGCTTTGTAATGCAAGGAAAAATCAAAATCTTTCGAACTAAAGCCTGTAGAAATTGGAGAATTTACTTTTCCTAGCTGTTATAATGCTTTTAAATTTAGAGGTAAAGTAACTAGAAAAACATCGTTCTGGGATGGTTTTAAATGGAACAATTACTATTTAGTAGATATTAGTTCCAGTCAAGATGCGAGACTGCAGAGCAGTAAATATTTTATTTAGTTAACTAAATGAATATTAAAATGTTATAAGTTTTTCTGTTGTTAATAAAAATTATATCCGCACAGTAAATGATCCCGAATATATAAGACTTACGAAGTAGTTTAAGAAATTTTGTTAAAACTGGTCATTCAAAACTATAACGTTTGAAATGTTTAACTTATTAAATAACCATTCGAAGCCACTGCGCAGAGCGCTATAAGTCAGGAACAAACCACCAAAGGTGAAAAAAGTAAACTGATTAATTCATCATCAGATGAAAATAATGCATTAAATCAAGAGCTTAATGATTTAATCATATTTTATAAAAACCTGTTTGCAATATTTTTGTATTTGTGGTACATAAAATTGACTGGAATAAGTGGTTAGTTGATGTTGATAATGAAATTTAAAAAACAAAGTGGAAAGATATTAACCATGATTTACAAATGCTCAAAAACCGGATTAAAAATATGCATAAAACAAATTAGACAAAAGAAGTTTTCAAGGGTATTACTAATGAAAAAAGAAAACTCTGCTTAAAAAACTTAGGAATATGTTTTTAGTATCAATTTTGATGTAGTACAAAGAAGTCTTATCTTTCTTCAAATTTGTAAGATCAACAACAAAACAACAAAATTAAAGATAGTTCTATGAATCGCTAAATCGATAATTTAGTACCCAATTTAAAAGATAAAAACAAACATGTTATTCATGACATACCATATTTCACATTATATGTAAAGTATGGTGTGTTAATTACTCACAGAGGGTGCAATGTTAATGAAAGCCCACGATTGAAACAGTATATCGAATTAAATGCTGATAAGAGGACTTTTATAAGCTTATTAATAATAATGTTCTCAATAATACTAAGGAAAATATAACAACTAGAGTTAATGTTAGGTTAGCTAAATTGCAAATTAATGGTCTTAAACTTTACAAACCTTTGAAGTTCCCAACTGAGTAAACAGTAAGATAATGCTATATATCAACATCAACATTCCAATATCAAATACTGTCATTGCAGTTCCCCCTGTAAAAAAAATCAGTCAAGATCCAAATAACTTTTACTCACAGTGTTCTACCAAAAATGACCTGTTTTATAAAATGGTAGGGTAACCTGGGACAAAGCGAGACACTTTCAGGGAGAATGTTCATAACTTGAGAAGAATCACATTTCATAACAAGACTTTTTGCAGGCAACTAGCACATTATTTGTCTAATAATCTCTTAAATATTTGTGGTGATAGGTTGTTGCATTGGTACATAATTAAATTCAAAATGACAATAACTACCCAGACTCACTTTCCCCAAAACCTGGGGCAAAGTGAGACAGATTTCATTTGAAGAAAAAACTAAGTAAAAAATGTAATTTTCAATAAAATTAAAGCAGACTTTTAATAAACTCGATCTGATTAAATATAAGAATGCAAATAAAAACACAAAATTATCATTTTATAATGTAATTTTTACTTTTAAATAAAAAAACATGATAGAGATTAAAAATTATCAATAAAAAAATGCGTATGCAAAGTTTGATGTTAGTAAAAAAATTTGAATAAAATCTATTCACATAAAAAGCAGACATCGTTTAATGTGCTGCCTTCGCGTACCCAAACAGTACATACACAACAAGTTATCCAGTCAATTTTGGTACCAATGCACCATTTCCCTAGATAAACTAGACAAAGCCATTCCTCTTCATTGTTTACTTTTTTTTCAATAAAGCATTTCTTTAATTTTCTTTTCTTTTTGTTCTTTTTTATATATATATATTTTTAATTTATTATCATTGTTCTTTTCCAGTAAATTTTTTTCTTATTGTTCTTTTTTTTTTTCCTATCGTTATTTTCTCATTGTTCTTTTCAAGTAAGATTTTTTTCCTATATGAAGAACTAGTTATAACTATAGTTATAACTAGTAGTTGTAACTATAACTATAGTTATAACTAGTTCTCCATATAGGAAAAAAATCTTACTTGAAAAGAACAATGATAATAAGTTAAACACTGTAGTTATAATTTCACTTTCTTTTTTGTTATCGCGTTCAAAGTGAGTTTCATAAGGTATGGATAACCTGATTTTATTATTATTAACACTTAAAGATGTCCTTGGATATTCATTTTCTAACAAATGCGGATTAAATGGGACAATTCCAGTGGCTCTAAAACTAGAAGTAGGATTTTCCATATTAGCAGCTCTTAAATATGGTTCATTAAAAATTTCTCCAAGATTTTCTATTTGTATTCGTCTTCCTGAATGGTTTCGCATCCATCTCATACGTGCTTGATTAAAAAAGGTTTTCAAAGGCTTAAAAAATCCACGGTCCAATGGCTGAAGTTTATGAGTAGTGTGTGGTGGTAGCGATAGCAAATACAATCAATTGTTACGAGCATAGTTTATAAGTTTTAAACTTTTGATACGAGAACGATGACCGTCAAATGTAAGTAAAACTTTGTTTATCAAGGTGCATCGTACATGTTTAACAAAAGTTGCATATATTTAATAAAATAAATCATCATTAACCCAGCCATTTTCTGAGCATCCTTGAATAGTTCCAACTGGAGCATTATCTGTGAGTAATAATTTCTTTTTTTTGCGCTTAAATATCATTATGGGTGGTACATAATGACCAACAGAATTATATGCACATAAAATTGTTGTTGTGACTCCTTTTTCCCCACTTGTCACTGATGAAACACACCGTTTTCCTGTAGATGAGATAACTTTTAATGGCTTATGGACGCATGACAATCCAGACTCATCAAAATTAAAAACTTGATGTGGCTCAAAGTGATATTCATCTCACAAATTCTCTAAATTACTAAAAAAGACTTTAATATTATCTTCGTTCAAACCAAATACTCAATTTATAGAAACTGCCTCGCACAAAGTCTTCTGCTAATTTTCTTATCTTTGTTAAAAGGATTTGGAATTAAATATTTTTTTGCAGAACTCAAATACTATCAATCTAATATCCATCATTGAGTGACCATAAAATGAATTGTCCATATCTTTAATATACTTATTTAGATCTTGTTCTTGGTTATCAGAAAGCACTTTTCTAAATCTTCCAAGTAAATTAGTATGTAAACTACTTTCAAGTGAAGCCTTTTTAACACGCCGATGTAGTGAATCTTTTGGCACACTAAATATATTTTACAAGCTTTTCTTAAAGAAATCTTGTTCACCTTTACTGCTGTTACAGCATTTTTCATGTCATTTTCGTTCCAGTTAGCTTGATTAGTTTTTCTCTTGTAGTTTCTCATTTAAAAATTTTTGGTCACTAAATGACAACAAAGTTATTTTATATTCTTTTAAAGTTTCTAATAAAGTTATGTTTTACTTTAACATAAATTTCTTTCATAAAATGATAATATGGTAAACGTTTACTTTGACGATTTATAAGGTTTATAAACTTGCTATCCTAAACGTTTACCTTAACGATCTTTTTCAGTAACTAGCGTTGTCGCACTTTCCCCGCAAATGTGAAGTTGTAAATTTCTTAAATATCTTTGAAACAAAATAATCTGACATAAAAATAATCTGACATAAAAATAAGAGTGGAAGCTGAAAGATAACAAATAAACGGTTACAAACTCAATATTATGTTTGTTATGTGGTAAAAAATGGTAGCGTACGTGGATTTTTTACATATAAGAAAAAAAAATTTTGATTTTTCAATCAAATTGACGCAACTCGTAAGCGTTAAACCGACTTTTCTATGTCATTATTATATGAAAAAACTGATGGAAACTACTTTAAAACATTAAAAAAAACATGAAATTTTTAATATAATTAAACAAAATTACTGAATCATTTTTAAAAAATTCTGTACAAAGCTAGAAAACCTAATTGTCTCACTTTGCCCAGGTGTCTCGCTTTGCCCAAGGTTACCCTAACAACCATTAACTACATTAAAAGAGATAACGCAAGTCATTTTGATAATGTGAAAAAGGTAACGCAAAAGAAATGAAAAACGTGTTTAACAAACTTTTTCATTAGTGTTTCAAGCATAGTAAAATCATTTAGAGTGTTTTAGATCTTTTTTTATTGATGTTTGATGGAGAAGTACAAGATTCGGTTTTACAAGTTTCTATTGGAGAGTTTTTTTAATTCACGTCATTATATCAATCTTTTGGAAACTTTATTTCATCCAATCATACTAATAAAAGGCTTAGGATTAACTATTTTTTAAAATTGATTCGTGGACTTAGTGCGTATTTCTCTGCAACTGTTTATTATCTATATCTATTAACATTTTTGTGAACAGCTTTTCTAGCATTTTGTTTTCATGTATCAAATTTAGATTTGTTCTGCAGCAGCAAAACCAACAGTAAAGCTGACAGTACTTTTATCTATTTACTTTGTTTTATCATATTCACTCATTACACATCAATTTTTTATATCAAAATATAAACTTATTCACATATTAATTAGTAACAGTATCTGTAGTTTTTGATATAGAATGAGAAAGTCGTTTTTGATGTAGAACGAAATAGTTCACATGGAATAGACAATTGTAGTTTGAAAAAGCTTGAAAGCAGAAAAGGATACGGCAACATCACTTCTAATAAATACAGTGGTTTTCATAAATTTAGAAGCGCTCTTTTTTTTTTTATATGTATGTGAGAAAATGCTTAAAATAAAAATAAAACAAAAGTGCTACCGCTATGTTTGATATATAAATTAGACGCACAATCAAAAAAGTCTAATATCTTATTAATTGATAGTTAATTAGTAGTTTTTTTCCCACATTTCTCATAAATAGGCCTAAATTAATTGATTTTGTCAAAAAATCTTACATAAATATGACTTACCTGGAATTATTTAATCATTATTTAATAAATAAACAAAAGTTAAGTTACTTTTGCAGTAAAAAGACGCGAAAAATGGGCAAAAGACGTATCACTCAAGGTGAAAAATGGCAAATTGTTGCTCACATTAAAGAAGAAACCAAAAGTAATAGAGAAATCGCCAGGTTATTTGGAGTTTCTGAGAAATGCGTTCGGACAACGAAGCAAAACCTTCTTCACACTGGTGGTGCCAGCGAGAAAGCAAGTCATGAAAGAAGGTGATGGACAATAGAACAATAGAAAAACATAATGTGGAGTGATGAGAGTAACTTTGAACTTATCAATCACAAATCTAACATAACAGTCAAAAGAATGGCTCACGAAAAGTATTACACCAGGTACATTAGACCGAGTGTACAAAGTGGAGGAGGCTCGATAGGAATCTTGATGTCATGCTTCAATTACAAAGGTGTTGGTATGCGCCAAACATACACCGGAAGAATCAACTCCAGAATATACGTACTGGAAAACAGCCTAGTTCCATCAATGGACGTGCTTATGCTCAATGACAAACCATGGAAACTTCAACAAGATGGTGCTACTGCACATACTGCATACTATACAAAGGAGTGGTTCAACGATAGTAATATCAAGACAATACCGTGGCCTCCATACTCACCTGATTTGAACCCGATTGAAAACATTTGGGTTTGGATTGACCGTGAATTGGCAAAGGTTCAAATTTCTACACTTGGCCAGCTGAAGGGCGTCCTTAAGGAGACCTAGTATAGGATCCCAGAAGCGATGTGCCAAAATCTTGAATTTGTGCGTTTAAATTTGTGAATAATTTTTTTTGTCTTTTTTTTTCAATACCACCTAGTTGTACCTAATAATCACTTAGTATTTGTATTTTTTTGTAAATTTTTTTTCAAAATTTTTTGTATTCTGTATGTATTTATCTAATAAATAAAAAAAAAACTAAACCGAAATCTTTTTTCGTTATTGTTTTATCGTTAAAAAACTAAAAATTTCTATTCTCAAATATGAGTGCGTCTAAATTTATGAAAACCACTGTAGAACAGATCTTATTAAAATTTGTAACAGTTATTTAGTAATCAGTTTTGAGTAATATACTTTCTGCATACTATGTTTATTTAAAATTTATTCCAACACAACACAAATTACACTGGTAGAGCTTTTTTAGAGTTACTTTTATGCTATTCTAAGATACTTTAAAATCCATAAGCAGTTGTTTGTTAGGCGGAACATACATGTAATCTGGGAGTATATTCTTATTTATTCCGTACCTTAATTACAAACCCCCAGCAAGGGCTTTACATTCTAAACTAATAACAATCATGCAACTTAACTAAGCTTTCACTTTCAGCAACATACTCGTTCAAATTAGCTTAAGAAACTGCTGTTAATCATATTTATGCAATATCTATATTATAATTTGGGTTATATCTATATTACAATTTGGGTTAAAGTTGATATTAACACCTAATTTATTTTGCTGAATTTGGCAATTATTTTTTACACAGTAACATATTTGGGACTTATACATCAATTCTCAACAAAAAAATCTAAAAATTGAATTAAAAAGTTAACATATCCATTAAAAAAAAAGTTTCTGACAACTTTACAGCATTGAGCTATCTACTGCCTAAAAGAACATTTATGGGAAAGATAAATGTTATCATTCTACCAAAAGATAAATGTTATCATTCTACCAAAAGATAAATGTTATCATTCTACCAAAAGATAAATGTTATCATTCTACCAAAAGATTTTTTTTTTTACCGTACTCTTTAGAAGTGGCCAAAAAAACAGGTGTAATTTCTCCATATCCAATACCAACTATTCCAAATAAACCATAAAGCACGACACAAGCGAAACCTTCCTTTGATCTGAATAATTAAGAATAATAAATTTAGTTATTTATATAAAATTTATGCATAAAATTTTAGTTTCTAATTTATAAATAGCGTAATTGAATCATATAAATAATTATAAATGAAAAAGCTATGTTGGAAAAACTACAAACCTCAAAATCCTGCCTGGAGATGAATATTTAAAAGCATAAATTAGTCTTTGAAAAAGAGAATCAACATTTTTACTGCTTTTAAGTGATGAGGAACTTTCTGCCATCACATGATGCTGTTCTTCAACATTTAGAGAGAGCTTGAAATATTGATCTTGCTTATCTGTGAACTTACTGTGCACAGGTGTTTCTTCGTCAATTAAACAACTCTCCTCAGGTTTAAAAAGTCTAGGAAAACATGTGACAAAAAAAAACCTTTACACCCTTGTTTGTTAATTAAAATTTTAAAAACCTTCTTTACCTGTTATCTGTTGGAACAACCCAAAACGCCCATATATTTCCGAGAACAAAAGTAGCAGTTATAAGCAGATTAGGTAAAAATATTGGATATTTGCTAAAGAAAGAGTCTAAACCAAAGAAGCAACATGTTAAAAAACACTTTTGAAAATATATAAATGCAAAAACATGCACAATACTGGATGGGCGTTTTGAATCCAGAATATTTTGATAAAGCGTTAAAGTTTATAAAAAAATTTGAGTTTCAAAGATTTATTTCTGAGTTTTTTACAGTAATTTATGCATTCCAGATCTTTAATTTTAATCAATCCAACCATCAGCTTCAAGGACTTGTTCAGTTCTTTTCTGGAATCTGAAGTAGATGCGCACGAACTTGTCGGCGGACAAGTTAGGAGCTACAGTTGCGCTTGTTAGCTTCAAAAAGACTTTAAAGTGTTACATTTGGACTTGTTGGTTTCTTGTTCTGATGCGCCCCTTACATAGTGTTCCGATGGATTAAGATCTGGTGACTTTGGAAGCCATAAGTAGCCATTGGAAGCCTTTGACCAGAGCAATAGCAGACTCTTATCGAGCAAAACCTTTGCCAAATTAGAAGCATAGGCAGGTGCAAAATCTTGCTGAAAAACTTAGGGTTTACCTTCAGAACAATTGTCAATCTAAGGTTTCACCTAACTACTTAAAAGCTCCAGGTAGACTTCCTTATTGACATTTTTACCTTTCTGGAAGAAGAGCCACATCAGGATCTAGGACTTTTAACTAAGGTCTTAATAGATGGCTTTTCTTATGGTGTGTGAAAACACATCCATTAACTTTATTAATTTCCTGATGAAGTTGGTAGGATCCTCATTTATGATCACCTGGATCCTGATGATAAAGTCTTGATTCCTGACTGGTCTCCCTGGCATATTTCTTATAGTCTACAGAGTCCATAAAATCTTTAAATTTTTTTGCGACGTCATATATTGTGGTTATTAGGTACCCGAACCTCCAAATAATTTCTTGAACTGAGTGCCCGGCAGGAAAAGATTCCACTACTGCGACTCTGCAATCATATTTTTTCGATATGATGGTTGAAATGTCTGAAAAACGTGTTTGCTTTGTTTTTGTTTATGTTTTAAAATGGCAGTAGTTTTAGAAAATTTGGATATAAGCGCCCACCCTGCATATAACTATTTTAGAAAAACAGAATTCAAACTTATAAATGATTTCATACCTTTAGTAAATGTATGTGGGTATTGCTCAATGGGAAAAACTAACAAAGCTAAAGTTCAAATTTTATGCAATAAATAAGACTTGGTTTATAAAGTGAAAAATAGTTAAAAAGAAAATTTATTTTAAATTAAATATCATCAATGCAATACATCATTTCGTCAATAACTAATTGATAAAGAAATTTACACAGGTTGCTGCAGCGAGTTTCAAACTTACTATTGCAAAATATTAGAATTAGAAACAATTATTTCTAAATAATAATTTTGAAAGAAAAGTTTTAGATAAAAGATTCTCTTTAAAGGTTCAGCTTTATCTTAATTTTTTGAAATGACAGCCTATAAATGTGGATAGAAGGCCTGGCATGTTCTGTTGAGGTATAAATTTGATATTGAGTTCAAAGCTCTTCTAATCGATGGCTTGAGAAACCTGAGACTAAAGTGAGCTTTTGTGCATACATTGTTTTCTACTGTGCTACAGATAGAATAATAAAGTGAATCTGTCCAAACCTGACTCACAGGCCTGATAACACTGTTTTTCATAATAGTCTTAAAAATTATCTCATGGTCTTTTCAACTTCAAACACTCTTTCAGTATTATATGGAATATGGGAGATGTTCTAAATATGTATCGTAAGTCGTTTTGTGTAATTTTCTATCAATAGCTTTGTTCTCAGAATTTGCAGAACACTTTTAGACACTTCAAATTCTGATTCTGAATGATAAAAGCTCTTAAAGCTAAACTTGCATAGATCAAGTTTATCAGTTTTAATTCAAAACTAATTTTTTTACTTTGTTGTCGTATATAAAGCATAAAAAACAAATATAGTCTGATCTTTTTTAGCGATTAAAATTCCTAGAGATTAGTCTGAAAATCACTACCAACCCTGTAATCAATAATGATAAATGTAGAATTAAAAATCTGTACGATAATTGAATGTTACAAAACGATATGCAAATTGAGTATCCTAATAAACAAATGAATAAAAAACATTCGTACGAATATGTTTTTAACCTGCTAAACTAGGTCCAATAACAAGTCCAACTTGAAACCCAGAAAAAAGTATTGTTAAAGCTAATCCAACATTTGTATCATCACAGATGTCAATCAGAATGCATTTTGTGATAATAACCACACCTTAATAAACAATACTTTAGAACAAAAACATTTATCATTAAAAAAACATTATTTTAAGCACTTTTGCAAAATTATAGCACAAAGTATTATAACAGCAATTACATATACATATAACACAATTACATATATTTAACTAAATTTACTAATAGAAGTTGATGACTAAAATAATTTGCTGAAATGATTTTAAAAGCATCGGCGCATCTAGACTAGTTTATTATGTTATAAAACTGCGCAAAAGCAATTCCGTAAAGTAGTGATTGACGTAGCTTCCTTGAAATCCTGTAAATATAATTTTTTCTAAGTTAGCTATAGAACAGTGCATATGAAATACACGAGAAATGAAAGATTAACAAAAAAAAATACAAGTACAAAACTAAAATATAAGTATCGCATTACATTCTAAATACTAGAGCTGAAGCTTAGTTCTAAGTTAAATTTACTAACCCATTGATGCACCTTGTAGCAATCTTGTAATTAATGCCCAAGTAAATGAGCGACTGAATCCAAATGCAAATGTGGAAATAGCTATACCAGAAGAGGAGATAAGGAGCACTTTCTTTGTACCCAGTATATCAGCAAAGTAACCCCAGAGAAGGCTTTAGAGTGCGTAAATATATATTTAAATTATAAATAAGTATAAAATATTAGCAACACTAAAAAAAGCTACGGATCAACTGCTCTAACGATAATTTGATGAGAAATTTTCTAGGACATACAACAAGATCTTTATAAAATATTATAAATTCAAACATTTTTGTCCCCAACTATAAGTAGCTTGAGAAAAAAAGTTGGCTTGTATATTTTCTTGAATGAATCACTAATAAATTTGCCAATCTTAATAATATTAAGAGATAAATTTAAAACTAAAAGTATGTAAAATTTTGGTGTGAAGAGCATTTTTTACTAATAATTCATTTAGCTGATTTCTTAGAATTGGAATTGAATTTCTTAGAGTTTAAATTAGATAGAAATTAAATTTGGATTTGCAAGATTTTTAGGATATTAATTTCAATATACAAAGTTCAAGAGATTTCAAACAAAGTATTGCATATGGAGACAAAACGTTATATTTTTGCTTAGGTTTAGTAGGTATTTGTATCAAATTGAAGTATAAGTTGGTTTTGTGATACTGCTAAGATATCTCTAAAGTCTTTTTATAGTTACAATATAGCAATTAATAACTTTTTAAAATTAATATATAGTGTAAAAAAGTTCAATTTTTGAATAAGCATCTATGTTAAAAAAAGCGAAAGTGAATTTTGCTTGTGCAAAGATTAATTTCAAATATAAATTTTCTTTAAAAAACAATGCTAGTTCAAGTTTTATATTAGTCTATATTAATCACTTTAAGTGAAATTGACTGAAATCTTTTAAGTAAAAGCAAACCTGCTAAAAATTCTTGAAATAAACAATGACGCAGCAATTAAACCAGCATCTTTCCCTAAACAGCATAAAATGGGTATGAAAAAAACTTGTATCCAGATTTACTTATACTTTCTCTAGCAACTTATATCTTATTAATGCTCCAATATGCAATAACCTTTAGCCCTTTTGAAATTCTGAACATAGTTATCATGACAAATAACTATTACAAATATAATTTAATGTATTGCAATATTAATTATAACACTTATATTTCAAAGTATTATTTTAGTATTGTTCATTTACAGAATAAATTTGAAACATTAAAAGGTTTAAGAGGTGCTGGATTTATTTCTCGGAGAAAATAATTGTTTTTCCTTTTGCTTAGGAAATAAATGTTCATTACATTTAAATAAATGTTCATTACATTTATGTTCATTACATTTAAATAAATGTTCATTACATTTAGAATTTGATTGTACAGGCATTCCCATACATTTTGTTCAAAACAAGTGAGGTTTTGAAAAAGGAATTTAAATATTTCAGACTTTATCAAAGATAAAATTTTTAAAATCTTTTTTAACTTAAATCTATAGGCTATAAATCTTTACCTGTTTGAACTTCTGAGGCTCCGAAGGACTAAAAGAAAAACATAAATCTAAGTTTAATTAGGTCGGCTATACTCTCTGTAACATATAATTTTTTTTCTATAAATATGCTTATACGTAGTTCTACAAAATTTCTTTACATTTTTATAATGAAGAATTCTGAAGGGCATAATTAAATATAAAAGAGCTTAGGGTATAAGTACAATAATAAACTAAGTTAGTATTACATCAGTATTTTATAAACCGCAACGAAATATAACAATAAGCTATTAAAAGATCCGTTCAAGAACTGAAGTTCTTAAGTTACATGATTGGTTAAATACATTTTTTCTCTGGTAGTCTATCTGATCACCGGTAATATATTATCACCTGTAGCTTCAATACCGCAATCTTCTTCATAAACCTTAACATCTGTCTCTATGATCTCTTTGTCCCTGAAATAAATAAAGTAAATATGTCTATATTTTCCATTTTGCCATCACTGTCACTAACGTCGTTACCATAACTTTACTAAAGCTTTCTTCTTCTTGGTTACATCTGATGCAGGAATTCCTGGCGTCTCGCAATTGTTTTAGTACACCATCAGTTTAAATATTCGTTCATGCTCTACAATCATAAAATTTGTTGTAACCTGTTTTGATATGCTTATAACGAACATAATTGTGCCTTCACAGCTATACGTTTTATCACAGTCAATTATTGTTAAGATTAATGACGCTTTTTAGAAAGTAAACTAACAGACAATACGATATCATATATCGGAAACATCTAGCACTCCATGATCCTATTTTATTGGTGCTGGATGAATTGAATTGTACTAACAAGAGCGCACACAATCTTTCACATCTTTTCTCATTTCTCGCAAAATTATTCGTTGCACTGTACACGTCATCATATTAACGCCAATATGACACTTTGTTTTTAGAGGACGGAATTCACGTTAACACGATGTTTATTTTGTAGTCCTTTTATTAATTCTTGTAATAGTAAAAGTCTCCGTTTGACTAGTATTTATGATAGTCTATTGGATTGAACTGTATGACTTTTGGTCAGCACACGTTTTAAAGTTCATGTCCGGTTAATGAGTGAATACCGGTTGGTGCCTTTTTCAAATTAATTATGTCATTGATGTATAGACAATTATAATGATGTATAGTCAATCACTAATACCTGCATCAAAATTACTTACCATGGCTAGACTGATGACAAGAATTTCAGTGTAGAATTTAAACCAAAGACGAGATTTGTAAGGTGGTATTGCATTTCTTTGTAGACTATCACCTGATGTATCCTCAAAACCCAATTAATATATATTTGCATGAAGGCGCATCTGACATCAAGGATTGTCATCAAATTTTCTCCATCTCCTCACTGTTTTATCGCTTGCGTGACTTAGGTATAATGCAAATTAACATACTGATTCAATTCACAAAAGTCCAAAAAAAGTTGTATTATTTTCCTTTTCAACTGCCATTACCGGGACAATTCTTTAATCATCTTTTTTTGTTTGTCATAGTAACAGTTATTAAAGAATCTTTCCTCATTAAAAATTGAAACAAAAACAAATTCGATATTCGCATAGGTGCACTCCATCACAGGGATTAATAACATCTATATCAACAACAACATTTGTACCATCGAGAACACTATTTAAAATCTTTAATGATGTCTGTAGTTGTTTCCCAGCAGTTATCAATGTTAATGTAGCTTCTCCCACTGTTTTCAAATGTTCTCCGTTTACAGCCAAAACTTGAGTTCGTTTCTTCTGATATAAGTATTTGCTTGCTGAGCCTTTTTTCTTGAAATAATGCTTCGGGTCCATCCACTGTTGATTTATTCTTTTCCTGCAAAGTTTTTCGCATCCACAATTTATATTGGAAGTAACGTTAGTTGCTCAAGGAAACTGCTGACGCTGGCGATGATTAAAATTTCGCAATATGGTCAGTCTTTTCTCATCAAAAACATCTTATTCCCCCATTAACACTTTGTTTCTTTGAAAAACAGATATATTTCCAGGCCAACCACAATTATAGCACCTAAAACCATTAGAGAATGAAAATGATCTATTAATGTTTTTATACATTCTAGAGATCTTCGTTAAAACTCATTCCTCTTTCGTTGGTTCCAAAAAAAGCACACATTCGTGGTTTAACACATACTGCAAGTTTATCCCAAATATTTTTACTTGCGCTCGTAAATGCTTTGAAGTTTCACCTGGTAACGCATTTATAAAGGCTCGTTGTATTAACTTTTTATTTTTAACTTTAGTCAGCCTCATACATTGATGCAAATTGGCCGTAAAACTATTGACGGATTCGCCTTCGTTCCATCTCCAAACGATCCACTGCAAACGTATCCAATAAAGCTCTTTCAATGTCCACGCACGAGGTTTTCTTGCTATTGCTAAGTTGGTAAAATTGTCTTTGGATTCATCATTTTATCCTTTTTTAGTTATTATAAATTATAAATAACTTATTATATTTTTAATGTTTTATCTAATATGTATTTTTTGATACATTATGTATAAAATAACGTATTAATAGGCCAATCTCCATAAAAATAACAGTTTTATATCAGAGTAATATTTTATAGAGTAATAAATAACTTTTGTAAATAAACTAAATTATTGTTATGTAAATAAACTATATTTCTAGTCATTCAAAATTTGTTTGCTGACAATTCAAAATTCTAAAAGCAAAATAATGTTAATTTTGTATCGGCATTTTACTTTGCAAGCTGATAAAAAACTTAATTGAACTTAAAAACAATAACTATGTCTGCATATTTACTTATTTCCACCATTTTGGTGACAATATTTGGGACAAAAATTGAGAACAGTAAAATTATTAGAAGAATAGCTAGGCAAGTATGTTAAATTCTAACAACTATTTATAAATAGCCATTACAAAAATTATGTGAATAAAAGGAAATATCGAACTTTGAAAAACTTTTGCCACCTGATGACCTATGAAGCATATCAAGTTTGGAATGGTTTGGAATATCTTTAGATGTGTGCTCAAGGCAAAACATCGCTAAATTTTCCTTTTTTTATTTATTGAGTTTATTAAAGTGATAATTTATGTACTACGATATTTTTAGAATAGCACATTGCTGTTCTAATCATTATGTTTCATATTTAAATAGTGCATGCCATCAATAACCTTAATAATTAACTAAATTTTTTGTTACACTTTATTGCTCTAAACTAAATGATATATATATATATATATATATATATATATATATATATATATATATATATATATATATATATATATATATATATATAAAATCAAAAATCATCATATAAACTTGATTATGAGCTTCCTTTCAACCTTTTCAAAACATTATTAAAGTTTTTTTTTGCTTTTATTTTTTACATTGTTAAGATTTTTGAAAGTCCAACTTTTACAAGGAAGTTATGAACTAGATGTTACTTGAAAATAAGAAATTCAAAAAAATAAGCTGAATATAAACCATATATCATATTCTACAACACTGCATACTTTACAAATAATGTAACAAAAATAAAAAAACTTAAAATATTTATGAAGACAAAAGTCTGTTAGAATTGTTATTAGTAATATATGCCATTATTGTTCATACTAAGCGATGATCTGATAAAGCTAATTAAAACAGGAAATTATTAAAAAAAAGAGAAAAAACGTTACCTTAGCAAGTTTGGGCAAGTAGGAGAAGACTGTTGTCATGGTCATGGCATCAGCGAACTGTAGTTTATAGATATAAAAGAGATAAATCACTTTATAGCAGAGTGCAAAACTAACAAATATTTATAGATAAAACTTTAAAATGTTAGGAAATAAATTTTAGAATAAACTGTTTTTAGTATAACTTAGAATTGTTAAATATTAATTTTTTTTGCACTAGATTTCTTCATATCTTCGTTTATTTTTCTTCGATTATTTTTTCAATCTTCGATTATTTTTCAATATCTTCGATTTTTTTTTCCAAGGCAAATTAATAGTTTTTAAATATATGTAAAATTATGTAAAAGGTTAGAAAACCGAGGTAGGCTAGATTTAAAAAACAGGCTAGCAAACAAAATGCTTTCAAAGAAAGTTTAAAAAGTGTCATGAAAGTTAATAGTTTTCCAAAGTGAATAAAGGATTTGAAGACAATTTTAAAAAATTGTAGTCTATGACAAATTATATCGTGGTATCTTTTTATCTCCAGCATCTTTTTAGGTAATTCTGTGTGAAATCATCAATTTTTACAACCTGCTACATTTTTAACCATTGCAGAATTTTAATCCTAGTATTTCAGTAACATAACCACTGATAGTATTAAAATATTTTCTTAAGTGAATAAGGTAACAGTTTTCCTAATTACCTAAGAAACCTAAATACTGGCGTTTGCTTAGGTTTTGCAGAAGGAATCCATTCCAAATCTTTTTTATTTTCCAAAACCAACAGAAACTTTTTAGACTTAAGTTTTTTGGTTTGAATTGAATTGTTTTAGTTTGTATTCAATGTTTGTATTGATTTGTTTGAAGTAAAAATATCTTTACATTTGTTAACACATAAGAAATCTCAAACCAGTTGCAAAGAGAAGGACACATAAAATGAGTGGAACTGTGCCAGGTGTAAATTACTAATGCTGTAATAGAATTTAAAACTTATAAAATTAGTTTAGCTCATTAGATTATTTGTTTTTCTATTTAGTTTTTTATGAATATTTAACTTTTATTACAAAATATAACTTTAAAAGATTTTTTCATAAAAAGATATATGTTGCTAATGACTTTTCCATAACAATGATAATATAATTCATGCATTTTATACGTAAGATAATTTGAAATTTATCTAATGCAATGTTTCACAATATGGGACGCATAGTAATTGCATAGAAAGACAATATGGCTAATGAATAAATGAATAATTAATATGAAAAAGTTACTTAATTTTTAGTTCTGAACTAATCTTATAAATATATTTTTTAAAACATATTTGAATGTAAAGGTGTAAATAAGAAAAGAACATGTCATTGCTCAAAGAAATATTTAAATTTTTGCTTTATACACACAAATCGATCAACGGTCACCTTTTTTTCTTTAAAATAAAGTTTTCTTGAGGGGTATTTTAAGGTGAAACAAAAATGAATAAATTTTAAACTTTGAAGAAAAATTTCGATAAAAGAGCAACAATAATCTCTCTATTTAGTGCTCGTACTGCAACCTTCAAGTGTATTCTTGAGGCTGGTTTTCAATTTTCGATATTGACTACTAAGTTAGGAAAAAGCATTATATAATTGGATAGAATTTAATTAAACCATCAAAGTAAGCGTTTCTTAAAACAGTTCTAGAAAAAGATGATAGAGACATGAAAACTACTCCTCTCAGCTTCATTATCTTCATTGATTTTGTTAGCTCTTCTTATTTTAGCTGAGGAAAAGACAAAACTAGTGAAGATACTAAAATACAGCTTGTTGAAAAGCTAGAAACAAGAAAACTCTTAGGGTAAATGAATGAATTAATTTTCAGAGACAGTGCAGTCATACTGATAGCTTACATAAGATTTATTGATAAAAGGGATTTTGCTAACAAAATGTTATTCAGTAAAGCATTAGAAAGTACTAGTTACTTCAAAGGTATAATTAGCAAATATAAAAGTTACTTATTTACAATTATAAAAAATTGCTTCTTTCAATAATTAATCAATCATAAATGTAACGTCTTGTGCTAAAATAGCGCTTCTAAAATATTGGTCTAAAAAATGGCTGCTTAAAAGTGATAAAAGATGAGACTCTAGAAATGCTTCTTATGAACTGTCCTATTTATAGGCAAAACACAGCAGCTAAAAACATTTTTTTGGTTTTTTTTGAAGTGATGCATATGGTAAAGAAGTTCATAAATGCTATTAATGCTAATGCCAAGTATAAGCACTTTTTTAAACTATAAAACGTTTTTAAGCTATTTTATGAAAAAAACAAAAAACAAGCATATTACTAGAGACTTAACCTTACACAGAAGTAAGAGGGTTCTCAAAAATAAACTTCCTGAAAAATTTTTAGGCAACAAACCTGAGATGAATGGTAAAGCATGAGTTATTCAGCTGATATATTTAAAAAACTAAATATATTACACACGGCCTATAACACATGAAATACTTTAAATGCTTTTAAAAGCTTGTTTATTTAATTTAAATGCAAACTTTAGATAAATTATGCAAAGTTTTTACAAAAATTTATGTGCCACATAAAGCATGCGATCATTAAATTCGGAACGATGAAAAATTCAAAAAATAATAATAATAATAATAATAATAATAATAATAATAATAATAATAATAATAATAATAATAATGGTAACAAACTTATGCAAAAACTTCATTATTTATTTTAATCTAAGAAACTTGAAGATTACAAAAATGCTTTTTTGTTTTAATATTTTAAATTATTTCCAATAAATAAGAGAACATTTAAGCTAATCGACGATATCAACTTCTGCACATTGTCTATGGAAAATTTTCTCGTTCTAATGTCCACTCGCTAATCAAATTTTTATCTGTACTTACTGTTTTGACTCTCTTACACAAATATCCTTTGCCAATACCCAAAATTTTTTCAATGGGACGGAACTAAGGGCAGTTTGGTGGATTTAAGCTTATTGGTCTCAATTTGATGTCTCTCGACTAGTACCACTCTACGGTCTTCTTAGAGTAATGACAAGAACCAAGATCAAGCCAGAACCGACAGGGGACATCGTGACTTCGATAAAGTGGCAAAAGTTAGACTTGCGAGCATTCCTTGACGTAAACATCCGAACTTATAGTGACGATATGAAGAATGCTCGAGATCTGATACCGCATGCATATTGCTTGCCACAAGAAAAGTTTCTTACCAAATTTATCCAATGAACTTGTTATACTTGAACTTGTTGCTGACACGTCCACGAGCAATTGAAGTTTTGGACCTGGGAGCTGTTTGAAGTCATATTTGATGTACGTTTCGTCACCCATTATTTTGCAATCATTAAATTTTTTTAGGCACTTCGTCATGATGTTTTCGAGCTTGAGTTTTTGCTATCAGTGATTGCTTAACTGATCGGTTTAGATATTTAATGGTTCGATAAGACTTGTAAAATAAAAATTGTAAAACTTTCTTGAAAAAATACACTGAAACTTTATACCTTTTCGCTCGTTCTCTGTTAGATAAGCCAGGATTTCGCGTGAATGATCGTGGAATATTAACTGCTATTTTCTCATCCTTAAAGCCACTCTTTCTTCAACATCCTTTTGCTCATTCGATAGATAGAGAGCAAATTGTGTGGTTTTATGACCATATAAACAGTAGTCTTGCAAGATTCACATGCTTTGGCGATTAAAAGTAACGATGCAGAAGGATTTTGTAGATAGTTGTGAACAGTTTTTTTTCGTTTTTCAAACGGTTTTAAAGACATTTTAGTTAAAAGAAATATTTTGTCACGTTTGCTGATATTTTTAATTATTACTATCATTACTTTATATAATTACTAGGGCTTGCATGCGATTAAAATTTTTAATCGCAATTAATCGCACGATTAAATTTTTTGATCATAATTAATCGCGCGATTAATCGAACATTATAATTTAAATAAATAAAAGAAACAAACAGGAAAAGTTTTTTAAATCATTTGATCTATTTGCATGCAAATGATAAAACATCATAAAAAAGTTCTAATTATAGTTTATATTGTTTCTAATACAACCAATAAAAAAAAAAAATTTTAAAAACTTGAAACAAAAAATTTCTTAAAGCCAGTCTTTTAAACATAATAACATGTTCAATGAATCTGGCAGCAGAGATGATCTGTGCTTGTCTGCAATGAATCCAGCGGTTGAAAACAGTCTTTCGCATGGAACTGTAGTCGCTGGAACTGACAAATATTTCTTTGCGATTGTTGCTAATCGAGGATATGAACCTTGATGTAGCTTCCACCACTGAAGAGGATCTGAATCCATTTTGGCGCAGGGTTCTTTTCGATATCGACTCACTTCATCTTCACTTGGGGAATCAACTTCATCCAGATCTGGTAGATTGAATACCATTTTAAAATTTTTTGCTGATGGCTGTTGCAAAATAATTATTCAAATATTACCATAAATAAAGCATATAGATATTATCTAACTATTTCAATTAATATTATAGTACTCATAGAGTTTTATCTATCATTAAAACGATTATTTTAATAAATGCAATTTTGAATCTATTATTATGCCATTAGAATAATTCAATAAAAAAACAATATCAAATTTATTACTACAAAATGCTCACCTCTTTTGGTTCTTGTTCTATTGATACTGGTCTGAGGTCTGGAACAGATTCAAGAAGCTTCGATAATCTCTGCCAGACATTTGATCTTTCATTTGAAGCTATAAACGATAAATTTTTAAATCTTGAATCCAATGCTGACGAGATTTGCAACCAACTATCATTCGAAAAATCATTAAATCTGCGCTCCATTTCATTTACAAATTTTTCTTTAAATAGCGCGATGTAACGAGGATCATCATCTTGAATAACCATTTCACGTGATAAGTGGCATATAATTGGTAAAACCACCGAACTAGATACGTATTTATTACCACCTAACAATTCTGAAGCCACTTTGCATGGTTGCAAAACATCAGCAATTTTCTCCATTTTTTCCCATTCTCTTTCTGTCAAAGTCTGTAAGTAATGGTTTTGCTCATCAAGTGTTACTGTGATGGCTTTTTTATGTTTCAACATATGTCTCAGCATATCATACATGCTATTCCACCTTGTAACAACATGCTGAATTAGATTTTCTTGTGGCAGGTCGAGGTCAATCTGATTTTCATGTAATTCCATATTATTTGCTGGACTATGTTTAAAATGTCCAACAATTCTGTGACATTTAGCTAGTGTTATGTCAAATGCAGTCTCTTCAATGGCAGATTTTATAATTAGCTGAACGGTATGTGCGAAACATGGAAGATATTTGAAGGGAAAACTTGATACAGCCTTTACAATGTTTCTACCGTTATCAGTACCAATAGAAAATATTTTTTCAAATAATCCCCATTCATCTGCAGTATTTCTGATGTGGGTTGAAACATTGTCACTAGTGTGTCGGTCCAATGTTTGATGAACACCTAAGGCAAATGAGTTCAACATCCAGTTGTTATCTATCAAATGACATGTTAAATCAAGGTAACTGACATTACCCATTGAAGACCAATGATCACAGGTAATTGCTATACTAGTAGCCATGTTTACGAGGTCTTTTTTTTTTTTCTTCTCATCTTCATAGAGTGTTTGCATTTTAATTTTAATTGTTTTGACAGGGAAGATTGTAACTGTAGTCGGACGTTGCTGTTCAATGACATTCGTCAAACCTGGATCTGTAACAATGTTGAGTGGTCGACAGCTACTGGCAACCCAGCAAACAATGGCTTCCGTAATTTCCTTTGATTTATCTGCAGAAATTTGTTTATTTACGCCATTTTGTGATTTAATACTGTCCTCAATTGTAAGTTGTTTTGAGGAACTCACGATCTTGTTTTGATTTTTACTAGTAGTTGCGAAGAACACGTGTTTACTGTTCAAATGATACTGAAGCGTTGTAAGACTTCGGTGATATGCAAATTCTTTGGAACAATATTTACAGATAACCAATTTTTTTGATTCGTCTTTAAAAATAAAGGCTCCGTTGAGGATAGATTGATTGCCGTTTGAACCCATAATTTAAATTATTAACAAATAAAGTTCATCAGGATAAGATATTAAAATTTTGGAAATTTAATAAATTTATTAACAAAACAACAACGCGATCAAAACAATTTCGAAGACAAAAATTATAAGGTAAGAGAGACATAATTGAGACAAATAAAACAAAATGGCATCATCAATGAGTAAACATTGATTAGAAATAAGAAAGTGGTATAAAAATTTCTTTATTGCTCAAAAATTATTTTTTGATGCTAACCAAAATTAGCATCGCCAAAATAATTTATGATCTAATCTAATCGTCAGGGTTAGGGTTAGGGTTTTATGAAAATTTATGAGTTAAAAAATTTCATCTGCGTTAATTTTTTTAACTTGCGTTAAATTATTAGCGCTTTAACGCGTTTTTAACGCGTTAACTTTGCAAGCCCTAATAATTACACAAAAAAGCAACAACGCAAAAAAGCAAAGACACAAAAAGTGTGTTAGTGACAAATTTTAAAACAAAGTTCTGAATTTAACTATCGCATGCTTTGTCTGTAATAATTGACTAAAAAACATAAACTTACAAATAAGAAAGTTAAAGGAAAAACAACACCATATCTCAGAGGAGCCATTCCTTCAGCGTAAAATGAACGCTGCAAAAAAATCTTGATGCTCATACTTCAAACTTAAAAAACATAAAATGATCTCAACAATCTAAAATGTCAATCTAAAATGCAGCAGTTTATATCTAGATATATCATACATACATACATACATACATACATACATACATACATACATACATACATACATACATACATACATACATACATACATACATACATACATACATACATACATACATACATACATACATACATACATACATACATACATACATACATACATACATGCATGCATGCATGCATGCAAGCATGCATATATACATACATACATACATACATACATACATACATACATACATACATACATACATACATACATACATACATACATACATACATACATACATACATACATACATACATACATACATACATACATACATACATACATACATACATACATACATACATACATACATACATACATACATACATACATACATACATACATACATACATACATACATACATACATACATACATACATACATACATACATACATACATACATACATACATACATACATACATACATACATACATACATACATACATACATACATACATACATACATACATTTGTTATTCAGTTTCTTTAATATTTCTCTTTTCTTGTGACATCCATTTTCTGAAAATATCAAATTTTATCTCTTCTCAGATCACAAAGTTAATGATTAAAAAAAGTCCACTGTGCCTAGAAAATTTTTCGCAGTTCCTAAATTGGCTCTTTTTATAAGGTTTATTTTTTTTTCTTTTTTTCAGATGAGCATCTAGTTAGCAAAAGTAATTACAACCTCTTTTTCACAATGCCCTTCCATCGTTTTCATATAGGGCATTAAAAGTGACAGCAAATCTTCTATGTTAGCTTCCTCGATATTCATAAGGAAGTTTGCAACTCCTTTTTTAGCATTTTTTAGCTCTCTAAATTTGGATATTTTCAAAAAATGCATGTGGATTGATGAATTTTGAGAGAATATCAACATCAACAAGTAATTAAGATAGTTAATGATGAAAGACTTGAAAAACATTCAGTGATACATAAAAGTATTTGAAAATAATCATGAAAATTTTTTAGTCTTTTTTTTTTTTTTTTTGAGTATGCTCAATCCAAAATTGATTAACAATTAACCAAAATATGTCTAGGAAACAGGTGTCAGACGTTCTTTTCTATTACTGAGTAAAATGGTTTAAATAATTTGATTTAAAAAAATCCTGCAGAACACGCAAGAAATTTGGACTTAACATGATTAAAACAAACATTTAAAAAAAAAAAAAAATCTATTTCTTACCTAATTTTTAGTAAATGATTTATTGATATTTTGTCACATTATTTAGATAGACAGCTGTTTATCTAATAGAGTTCACTATGAAATATTAAAATAATAATTAAAATTAACAATACAATAAAAACAATACACATTTAATTGGTAACATACTGCCAAAATATTTTAATAAATGTAGGATGGTCTAAAAGTATCAAAACTTTGGAATATTTTGTTTTTAACTTTTATTACACTTTTGCTTTTAGTTACCAACAAAAAATTAATTTAACAATCATATGGTTTAGAAATCAAGTAAAAAATGTCTCAACACAACAAAACATTAAAGAAAAAGAATAGTGGAATTCAAAACTCACTCTCTTTTAAAAAAAAGAAAAATTGAAAGCGAAAATCAGGCATATCCTTCAGAAGAGGGGTTTTTAAAAGATAAAAAAAAAAAAGACTAGCTATATATAGCATGAAGCTCGAATAATACAACCCTAGAATGAAACGCTGAACCACTAAACCAGAATACCCAGACAATTCAAAGTTGTCGTCATGATAGTTGATCAAGATGACTTAAATATCACAGAACTATCAAAAGATATTACCTTTTAAACGACTTGAAATCCGAACGATTTAAAATTATGTAAAAAACATCCAAATTAGCATCACAGTTAAAACTTACTCAAAGCGTCGAAAATTTAAAATCAGGACATTGAAAGGTTTTCTTTTTTAATAACTATTTTGGGAATGACATAAACTCGCAAATGATCAAAAAAGAATATAAAATTAGAATGGTATGAAGGACATGCCCTGTGACGTAGGTGATAATATGAGAATACGAAGGAATAAAAAAAACTCCATTTATGCTTAGTTTTAGAATCTTAGCACCATAATTAGTGCTTGTATATGTATAAAAGCCAAGAAAAGATCAAGTAATTCACAAAACATCACTGAAAATAAATAGTCTATTCACAGTAATTGTTAAAAAAAAAAACTGTGTAAAAATCAGCGCTAACTTTGCATATGCAGCTAAAACAGCATACCATAAAAAACAAAAAATTTTTGTGGCATTTTTTTTTTTAACTATAATATTTTTACATTTACGGCATTCTTTGTAGAAAACATGTACAATCATATTATTGTGATTATTTTTTTTTTAAATAGTAAAATAGAGAATAATGTAACCTTTGTTTATCTGCAGCCATAAAACATTGAAATTAATCACATTTATTATACATGGGATAAAAATAAATTGTTATGTCTCTGGGAATAGAATGCAAAGGGTACAAGGCAACTTAGAGCAATTTAGTTTCCTAGCCAAAAGACTTTAATTCGGATTAATCAATATTATATCCACAAAACGTTTTGACAAGAATGATATAAAGTCATTTTAAATGATCTAGTAATATTTTGATTATTTTTGTCGAGACATCAAATCGTTAGAAAACATGCCCCACAGTGTTAGCAGAATTGATCATATCTATATAATGGCAGCAGCTATTAAATGGCTTCATGCATTCATGATTAGATCCATTTTTAGGACATTATTAGGTACATGGCTAAGAAGATGCTACAATGGTTTAACAACTGAAGCCCATAGCGTATTCATTAGGGGTCTTGCTGCAACCGTTGGGACATTTGAAAAGCAAATGAACATAGGGACTAATATTTGAGATCTATGAGGTAAGAATGGGTCCCATGGGGTAATTAAAAAGACTTATAGGGTAATATTGAAGATTTATAGGTAACCATTTCGACGCATGGGGTATTTATGAAACCAATATGACCAATGAATAAAATAGTTTTAGGCCCCGTACAACTCCATAAAGTTTTAATGGAAGTCAACAAATTTTCCATTGAATTACCACAGAATATTTCTGTAAAAGTTTATTTTGAAAGTAGTTTTTTGAAGAATTCATTTTTACGCATTATGATGGAAAAATTCTAGTAGCGTTAACGATGATAACTACTATATTAACTAAAAATAGATGTTGCAAAGTGTAAAAACTGTCTCCTGAAGAATTTTGTGAACTAGAAAGAAAAGTTTCCACAAGTACGAAGAGGATTTATGAATCTATAGACTGTAGATAATTATAGGTTGAAAATAATTCTTGTTGAATCCTTTATTTGCGTCATAGGCAGTTTTAACAAAAAAGAATATGAAGCCATCGTAATTAGGATTAAACTTTTACCAAATTTTTAATTTTTTAATCGTTAAAACAAACCTAAGTTTATCGATTATTACTGGTGAAATCGGGAGAAAAAAATTCAAAAAATCGTAAAAGGTTTTAATCAAATAAAACACCAGAAAGTGATGCATCTCTGAAAAACAAATGCAAAAATTTTTCTTTGTAAAAAATTGAGGAACCTAAATGCTTCAAAGAGATCATCATTCATTTAGAGCACATGTTGGAGAGATGAGCTTCAGTTAGTTGAATAAAAAGTTCAAGATATTTAGTTACTGTGGGTTGCATAAATATAGAATCACGAGTTTTTTTAGTCGAAATTTTTGTTATTTTCAAATTTATCTTTGAAACCAATCAATTAATACGATTAAAAGTGTATTAAATGTTTTAATTAATTGATTCTCTATCGACTGGTATATAAATTGAACTCGTAAGGTTAACCAGTCTTGAGTAATTATTAATTTAATTAGAACGTACCTGTATTTATAATGTATCAAAAATATTGAATCAACTAAAATTTAACGATTTAAGTTGAAACATCTCAGCGAAATGTTTTCCGAGCGATCTAAAATATGGTGGTTGATTTCTTCCGAACTATATAAACGTTCTTGCGAAAATAAAATTAAGTTATCATTTTTATATCTTCAATAATTCGCTTTGGTAAATATTTGGTAAAATAAAAAGACAAAAAAAACGGGTAGATAAGCTGTTTCAGACAACGTTCGAAAGAAAATTGTTGGTCTGCTAAAAGGTAAAACAAAAAGCCAACGAGAAATGGTTCGAATGTGCAATGTTTCACTTAAATGTGTGCAAACAATGTTTAAAAACCACGAGCTACATAATGATGTCAAAGTTGTCTCTATCGAAAGGTTAGGCAAGACCCTAAATTTCTTACCGCGAACTTGCTGAAGGGTTCACGAATACGCCTGGTAACGTCAGTGTTAGTAAATGGACTGTACGAAGATGCCTAAGTAAGAAAGGCTTAAATTGTTATATCACTGCTCGAAAACCACTTTTGCGTGTCTAAGATCGCCTAAAAACATGAAAGTGGTGTAGAGAATGACTTCACTGGTCTGTAAAAGACTGGGCCAAAGTCATTTTCAGCGACGAATCCAATTTTAAGGTGATAAATGGCAAGGTTAACCATCAAGAGGCTGGCTGGTGAAAAGTTCAAAGAGCGTTTTTGTGTACCAAAGATACAAGGCGGAGGAGGATCAATCGGAAAATAGGGATGCTTCTCCCATAAAGAAACAGGGTCAAACAACATTTATAACGGCAGAATTAACCAGTAAAGCTACAAACAGACCCTGGAAAGGAAACTTTTGCCAACAGCCAGAGCTTTTTACGGAAGACGATAACAATGGCTTTTTCAGCACAATGGTGCAACGGCTCACACTGCAATCTTGGTTAAAGAGTGGCTTGATCCGAAAAAAATTAAGGTCATATCTAGGCCAGCTCGTTCTCCAGATCGAGAACATTTGGGTTTGTATAGACAAGAGATTGGTCAAAGAGAGCATAGCGAGTGTTGCGCCGTTACTGCAGGCCTTAGAAAAGCTTTGGAAAGATTTTCCAAGAGAATTATGCATCTGACTAGTTGAATCTATGCCTAGACGTGTTCGTTCATGTGTGAAAGTTTGTGATGCGCATACAAAATACTAAAATGCACTCTGACTCTATATTTTTGCTCTGTTTTTTGTATGTTTTTTTTAACAGTTGTATATATTTCTCATAAAAAATTACCTTTAATATTTTTTTTTTTAAAAAGATTTTTTTCTTATTTTGTTTATAATACCAGTTGACAAAATTTAAAACAATTTAAATAGTTAACTTTTTTGTTACTTTATATAAAAAAAAAAAAATTTTAAAAATCATATTAAAAATCAACTGACTTTATATATATGCAACTCACTGTATTTTTCTGCTTCGTAGATCAACAAGGGTTTGTCTTCTAAAAGACTGACATAGAAAGTATTTTAAAAGATTTCACACACTTCATTGTGAAAGTATAATTCTGGACGTACTTTTTGCTCCATTTTTTGTTCTGCGGAAAGGTGAAAAAAACCTTTCCGTTCTGTTTCTTAATCTTTTCTTGAATGACGTCCTTTTTGACTGGAAATTGATAACATTTGTAGCAGCCTTTGTCATCATCTTTATCGCTTGCTTCTTGTGTTGATCTTTAACACAACTAACTTTTAAGAATTATATTAACAAAGCATTTAGAAGCATCACAACGAAGTGTATGAACATGTTTTTCATGTTAAAAATATAACAAACATGAATTAAAATAAGATAAGTGTATTTGAGAAAAGCCAAAAAAAGCACGGCTCGTTTACTTTGACACGGTATCAGAGTAATCCCTGATACGTGTTTTTTTAAAAATGCAAAACTAGTAAACAAAAATAGGTACATTTGTAAAGTTTCATGGTTGTAAGTATTGCTGGATTGAGTAACTTTCAATATAATATTTAACTACTAGCTCAAATAACTTGAGAATGAGGTGAACAGATGATAATACTTTAAGAATGTCTATTTTATATAACTTTTATATGTGACCACCATTAGAAGGAACATAGTTATTTTTGTACTAACAAAGTACAGTAGAGCTTTCAAATTAACATGAAGATCATTTTTAAGAACAATAAAAAATAAAATTTTTTCTGTGAACTTTTATTGAAAAACGTTTAAAAGCACTTTTTAATCTAATATTTTTCCGTGACGAACCACCGGTTTTTAAAGGCATTTCTTCCTCACAGTATTAAGCTTTTCCAGCTAAATCTGCAGTTACTCCGTTGATAGCTGGATCCACTTTTATAAACCTAAGTTAGGAAAAATCTTAGTTACCAATTCAAGTCAAAAGTATCAGTGTTATCAAGAGCCCGCAAATTTGTTGTCACAAGTATTTCAGGCAATTAAAACTAATTCATTTTTTCAGTGCAGATTGCACTATTCCTAAGTACAGATTTATAAAATTGTAACACATGCGCGCGCTAATGAACTCATTACAGTAAAACAATTAGATTAAGTGGTAGATATGCTAACTTCTATTCATTTTATGTGGATCCTACGACCAATCTTAATACTAGCTATTTCATGTTGTATTATTTTTCAAGTACAAAATTTCATGCTCGTATAAAAGTGCTCAATGTTTTGTATAAATAAAGCAATATACAGTAAGCCGCAAAGTTAACGCATTTATACATTAGCTGCAAAGTTAACGCATTTATACATTTCCATTTATTTTAATTGTCGTCATTATCATATTCTCATATATTTTGAAAAACATATTAAGTATAGAACAAATAAACGCGATTATTTTGATAATAATAATAAAATTGACTTTTAAAATGGTGAAGAAAAAACAAAAACCAAAACAAAAAAAAGTAAAGTGAATATTATTGTTATGCACACTAATACACCTTAAACTGAAACACTTTTGATTTATCAATAACTAGTGTTATCACCTCTTGATGTTATTACAGCCTGACAGCGTTGTGGCATACATTCAATTAGAGATCTAATTGTTTCTTGAGGAA
The DNA here is from genome assembly GCF_058129835.1 of Hydra viridissima. NCBI lineage: Eukaryota > Metazoa > Cnidaria > Hydrozoa > Anthoathecata > Hydridae > Hydra > Hydra viridissima. The sequence continues at coordinate 15,612,377 of NW_028324303.1, forward strand.
TATCTTCCCACACGCGGACAAGCTGTTAGATGGTAGATGTTAGATTCTAACACGGCTTCACATAATCTCCCAAAGATTCTTTATTGGATTCATATCTGGACTGTAAGCTGGCCACTTTAAAAAGTGAATACTAACATTGTTTAAATATTCAGTAATAATATATGCTGTATGTGGTCAAGAATTATCCTGCATAACAAAAAATCCATCTACAATGTACGGTGCAAAAGGTAACACAAAAGGTTCTAAAATGTCTGCTATGTATCGTTGAGAAATCAGACGCCTATCATCAACAATAAAAGAGCTATTAAAGATATTTCGCCTCCATATTTCTTGGATGTTACAAGCGGTTTCTTGAACGTTACAAGTGAAACATCTTTCACTTGGCTTTCTGTATACTATTAAGTGGCGATCAGAACTTACAAGGTAAAATCTTGACTCATCTGTAAATAAGACCTGTCCCCAATCACGTATTTACCTATTCACATGCCTCCTTGAAAAAGCCAGCCTTTTTGTTTGGTGGTCTACAGAGAACCTTGGACCAGTTGCTGCTGCCCGAGGTTGTAAATTTAAAGCACAAAGTTTTCTTTTTATGGTATCTTGACTTGAAGACTTGTGGCACCTTGACAAACAGCAGTTCCATGAACCTCAGCAAGTTGGATTAGAAGACTTCGTGCAGTATTGAATAGTTCTGTCAGTGTTCGAAGCATTAAAAATTGGTCCTCCACGGCATTAGTAGCTCTTGCTCTGCCTTGGCCAAGTTGTCTAGCGTGATCATTTGTCTCTACAAACCTTTAAAGAACCTTACCGACAGTTGAATGATACTCTAAGTCTTCCAGCAAGTTCGCGATTTGTTAATCCTTCATTGAACAAAATAGCAATTGCAACACATTCGTCACGACTTAAATTTCGTCCAGAACGTTGAACTGTGAACAGATATGTTGCTCAAACAACAGTTATTTTTTCTACAGTTAAATCAATTTAAAAGCAATACATACTTTTCTTTACAAGTGACGTTTAATTACAGCAAAACACGCTGCTTTTGAAAAGCTTCTTTTGCTTTTGAAATTAAATTTGAGAAACGTAATAGGACCTACAAAAGACGTTGCGATAAACATTATTATCATCTTTGTAATTGATAAGTCCGGAAAATAAATAATAGTATTCAAAATAAGTTGAAGTTTATAAGTGGTGCGTTAATTTTGCAGTTAAGTGTATATACATACATACATATATATATATATATATATATATATATATATATATATATATATATATATATATATATATATATATATATATATATATATATATATATATATATATACATAATAAAAAAAACATCACAAAAAACATTAAAAGAAATCGAAAAAATGGTTTAATATTCGTTTAAAATGAATTATTCTTATTAATCGTTTCAAATTAGTCTTTACTGTCAAATGACGCAACCATATATTTATTCATATGCCTACACTTACTCACCAGCCCTTGTTTTTTGTTTCATAAATTTGCGCTCCTTTAGGTGACGATTTTTGTTTTTTCATTTAAGCATAGGGCGCATTTTCTTGTGGTTGGTTGATAAGGTTGACATTTTCTGATTATATTCCACTTAACTTATGGTTTTTCGTTTTTTTCTTTTAAGCGCCACTTTTCCTTAGATCGTTCAGAGACATTTTGTATCTTCCAGTATTAAACGACTTAATGTGGTTTAGGTATCGTAAAAGGTGGTTCAATTATACCAATATATGCTTTATCTAAATAGTTTGGAAGGTCGACAACCTCTAATATATATATATATATATATATATATATATATATATATATATATATATATATATATATATATATATATATATATATATATATATATATATATATATATATATAAAATGAGTCCTAAAAAGTTTGAGCGCTATCGGATCGCATTTAATTCTTTCTCAAGCCAATAATTTAGCGAAAAAACGACCGAATGGTGATCAATTTATATAGCTATTTATATATATAGGACTATATTTTTGTTTAAAAATATATGGTTTTTTCCTACTTCTCAAAAATCTGTTTGGTGGTATTGAAAATCATGAAATCGGTATTTTTTAAAAATACTTTCTATTACGCCTAATGTTATAATTTTATTTAAATTTGGATTTTTCTAATAATTTCAGATTAGTACATAGGATGAATATTAAAAATGAGTGAAGCACAACTTATGTCAACTAAAAAGGAACTTTTTATTATAAAAGAGGCGAAACCAGCTATATCAGGTGAAAACATTTTTATTAATTTAGACATTCTTTAATAAATATTTTGGCGACTAATGATTCATTAATGAATCATTAGTCGCCAAAATATTTATTAAAGAATGTCTAAATTTTTCTTCAACACTAAATAAAACCAACAATGCCGATCTGCACCATTATGAAATATTAGAGCTTGTCCCCTTAAAAAAAATTTTTCAATATCTTCAGAAAGTTGTAGCGAATGTATTTTCTCTAAAATCAACAGACCGTTGGATTAAAGCTGGATTTCATATGTTAATTGATTTAAGAGAAACTTTCTGTAAGAATCAGGCTCAATAGTGACCCTCTTCAAAATCACTCATTTTTTTTATGTTGTTAATCTTCAGGCTAGAAGCTCAATTCCAAAATTGTTACAGAAAATATTCATTGCTTCTCTAGATATTGGTTGTCAAAGTTTGTCTAAATTTTTAGAAATATTGACTAAATGGTGCCGTAAGCATTTTTAAACTTAAAAAAAGTACAAACTAAATACTTTAAATTAGGAATTGTACTTGATTATTGTTTATTAGCTAGTTTAGACTTAAAAATTGTAAATTAGATAAAACAAAGACTTTGGCCTGTCTAAATATCATGCATCAAAAGTACGCCAAAATTTATTTTTAGTCTTTTTAAATCTTCGTTTTCATCTAAAGCCGCGAGAATCCCATAATTTTATTTTTTAATTATAAATCTTCAGCTAGTTAATTACCTTAAAATATAAAAAAAGCTATGGGCGAGTAAAGGTTTAATCGCAAAATCCAACTCAAGAATGAAAGTTTAGTTATTTGGCGCATTTTTCGTTACCACATAATGGCCAAAGCCCTGGGTTTACAAGAAATAGTATTAGAGAAACGTGAACATTGTTCTTTTAATGATCAGATAGAAAAATAATAGTTGTGGGGTATGCGCATATTTGATAGTTATTCAAAAAAACATACATGTTGTTTTACAGTTAATTTCTTAACTTATTTTTTAAGCTCATTTGTTCATTAGTTTGTTAGCTTCTTCAAAATCATTTTTTGCTAAGAAGTAATCGCCAGCTTGATTAATTGGAGTCGGGGGACTTTTTTACATAAGATGTTGTCATAAGAATATACAATGCTATCTTTCTGGTTAGGCCATCGATAACAACTTTTCCCAAAAGATGCACTTTTCATGCAGACAACTACAGTACCGTCTTCAGTTATCTGAAAATATTAAAACATATTTTAAAAAATCTATTAATAACATAATGAAACATAATACTTCTATAATAAATTATGATTTAAATTTTAATATTGTTATCAATGCTATTAGCTTTTAACTTTTTAGTTTTTTCGTTTACCTCTGCAATAACTCCTGGATACCATTGATTTTTGTAAAAAATTGCCACCCAATCATCTTTCTTCAGTTCAGTTGCAAGATTATGTATTTCTTCTTGATATTTCTTGGCTTCTTCATCTTCAAATTCATTGTTATCATTTTCTTCAGTAGTCGGTGCAGTCAATTTTCCATTTCTTAATAGATTACTCCATCTAGAAAACAAAGATCTTATTTGTTGGCTTGAAACGAACTCATCCGCGGTAAGATAATTTCTTATCAGTGTATTAACTTCTTCTTTCCTATATTTTCTCCATTTATGAAGTTTTCATAAAGTAGTTTTTTCTGCTTTATGGAAAAACGAAACGTGTTTCTTGTTGGTAATGCCCAACCTAACTTTTTGAAATTTTGAGAGTATATATTGTTTGTTGGGGTAGGTGTGATCTTAACCGATGCGGTTATACAATTTGAATGAACTTGCAAAGTTGCTTTCATCTTTTCAGTGTAAATCTTTTTTACTTTATCTAAAGAAGAAAATTCTTCAGATCTTTTGTGCTGCCCTATTAACATATGTCCCTCTAACTCGGTAATTTTTTCAAAATATTACATACAATCTGTCTCCTGGCAGAAATGTAGTGTATTTAAACCATAATTTCTTTTCTTATTTTTTTCCCTGAAGTTTTTCGCTGAGAGTTTCCTTCAGTACTTGTTAATGGAACAATCAGTTCAATTGATGGTTCAACTGAAAGGTTGTTGTATAGCTCTTTAACTCCTTCTCCAATTTCATAGTATCGCCACAAAGTCATATGGTCTTCTTGGAACTCATAGGAGTGGTAGTTACTTATATTTGGAATTTTAGGACCAGCTAAAGTAACATTCTCAATTTTTGCAACGCTTACCATAGCGTTTTTGATGCCATATCCTTATTTCACTGCTTTTGCAACATCTGCTGTTACTATGTCATTGCCAGCATATAAATAACTTCTCAATATTGTTTTAGCGGATGCATTTTCCCTATCGCATTGGTCTTTTCCACAGCAAGGCTCATTAAAGTCGTACCGTAGAAGTTTAAAATTCTTATTTTTGCAGAGCTTGTACATGGATTCGACTGAATAGTTAGCATGATAACAGTTAGCATTATCTGACTTCGAAAAATAGGCGAAACTGATTTAGAACTGATCAGCAATAGAGATAACAGAGGAAACACCTTAATCGCATCAATACACAATTGTTAGGTAAACGTGTTTTTTGAGAATGTTTTTTTTTTTTTTTTGTAAAAAAAAACGTCTAAGTACATAATGATATCTTTCTTTCCAAAGTAGACCTTCTGGTCCTCTCGAAATTTCATGGGCAACATTTTTTGTGAATAGTCTTTCAACCAAAATGATGATTTGTCATCTAGTTGTTTATATGCATCATTCTTTGCTTTTTTTTGCTGTGCATCTCTTAGTAAGTGCTTCATATCCTCTGTGATACTGTTTATTAAAACGTTAATGTCATATAAATCATCATCACCAACATTATTTTCATTTCCTGTTTGGTTGACTTCATCTAAAACTTCAAATATAGCATACAGAATCATTCAAAATGCTACATGACTGCAGTTTAATGTTTTCAGGACCAGAAATGTTAAGTATATGTTTTTTTTTTAGATACTATTGCAATAACCCATAGGTATTTTTTATAAATAAGATAGGTTAAAGGTCAGTACTCATTTTTGAAAATCAAATTTTACTGTAAACCCAGTGCTTTAGCCATTATGAGGTCACAAAAAAAGTGCTAAATGACTAAACTTTCATTTTTCGAGTTGGATTTTGCGACTAAGTCTTTACTTGCTCATATGTTTTTTTATATTTTAAAGAACTTAACTAGTTGAAGATTTATAATTAAAAAAAATAATTATGGAATAATCACTAGTTTGGATGAAAATGAAGATTGAAAATGACAAAAAAAATCATTTTTCGCGTATTTTGAAGCATGATATTTAGACAAGGAAAAACATTTTATTCACCTGTTTTGTTAATTTTTGGTCTAAAATAACCAATAAACAATAATCAATTTAAATTAATACTTGATAGCATATATTTTGTTCTATTTTTAAGTTTAAAAATGGACTTGACTACATTTGGTCAATAATTCTATAAATTTACTCAAACTTTGAAATCCATTATCTAGAGAACCAATGAATATTTTCAAAAAAAATTTTGGAACTGAGCTTCCAGTATGAGTAGCAACAACATATTAAAAAATTAGCAATTTTGAAGAGAGTCACTCTAAAAAAGTTGTATTTTTGTCTGATTCTTACAGAAAGTCTCTCTTAAGTTAAGTTGAAAAAGTTTTTAATTTGCATAAGTCGTATTCCAACTTTAAAAAAAAAATGCAAAAGGGGTAACAAGTTGTGATTAGGCTCAAGAAAACAAGTTTCAGATTGAAATAAAAAAACTTTTTTGTATTGGTAATTCTAATCACAAAAACACAATCAGTAAAGATAAAATATGATCGCTAAAAGACATGATTGAAGATCTAAAATTTCTTGAAAATCATAAAGGTGAAGGAAAGTTTGTTATTGGTTCAGAGAAAATTAAGTATAGAAATAAGGTATTCAATCCTTTTAATTCACTACTTTAGCTCTGATTGAACCTCTGTTAACTTATTGTCTTATTCTAAAATTAAAAACTAGAACTACATTTTTTCTGTAAATTAATCAAAAGAAAGCATCAGGAAGAAATATAGTTCACAGCGTAAAAGTTTGAGAGATAATATATCTAACGTTGAATTTATGGACACAATTCTGTACGATGATTCTTGAGGAGTCTTGAGGGAAAGGTAATCTTATTTTTTTTTTTAATTTGTTTTTCTTTTTTTCAAAAATTGCATTAGCTTTGATTTGTTAAAACCCCATCAGTTTATTACCTTTGATAGTATTAATACTCTTGCTTGAATAGATAATTATGCTTTTTGGTAGGTTGGGTTTTTAAAAATGATTATGTAATTGGGTCCGGTAAAGTGCATATAGTGACAGTGAGCAATAGAAACAAATGTATTAAAAAAAGTTATCATAAGCAAAATATTGGTTCTTCTATCAACAGAATAACTACAGATTTAGCTTGAAATACTTGTAACTGTGAGCAAGGAGTGACGTAACCTGGTGGTTCGTCATGGAAAAGTTGTTACATTAAAAAGCATTATTCAAACTTTTGAAAAAAAAAAGTTTTTATATTAAAATAAAAAAAATTTTTATCATTCTTAAAAATGACTTTTATGTTAGGGTAGGGTGGGATTAGTTGAGCATAGAGGCAAGTTGGGCAACTAAAATATCTCAAAAATACGCATCAAATGACAAAATATTTATGGTTGTTGGACCGTGGTCGAGTGATATGCACGGGCACTTTTTCGATTATAGACCAAAAAAGTAAAAAAAAATCTTTTTTGAAATTTTTCTCTTAGATTCTTAAAAAAATATTTATTCGGCCTCACTTAAAAGCTAATATTTTATCCATTTATGTAACTTACGACTATACTTTTTTCCCGAAGTATTATAGTTCTTTTTTTTTAAAAATATGTAAATGTGATTAAAAAATATAAAAATTTTTGCTTCATATAAAAATATTTTTTCTTAAATTTTACTTAATAAATTATGTCAAAAAGTTCAGAAATAAAAACTTTAACTTACTAACTTTATTTTTAACTAAACTTAAACAGTTGTTCAACCAAACCCCCCGCTGGGGTAGGTTAAGCAAACTTTAAGAAATATTTTCTGAAACAAATCTAAAAACGCTTAAGCAATTTTTCGCAGAGAAAATTTTCATTCTAACAGTGGAAAAATTATGTAAATCTGACGCACCGTTAAAGAAATCTAATAGATTTAGTAAAAATTGCTCTTTTGATGGTGGTCACAAAGAGAAGTGATTTAAAATAGATGTTCCTAAAGTATTATCATCAATTCACCTGATTCAGAAGTTATTTGAGCTAGTAGTATGTAAGTAACACCGAGAAACTATATAATGTGCACAGATTTTTTCTGACTTAAAATAATTAGCTTTGATCAATATCAAAATTTTTAGGCATTGCTGAAAATTTTCATTGCGTTTAACAAAATAAGATATCAAACATTTTGATTTTGCAACTTGATAAAATGATGGTAAAAATCAAAATGAAAGTTTTAACTTTTATTTTCCCGATTTTACCAGTAATGACCGATAAGCTGTGATTTGTTTTTATCCTTAAGTTAAAAGCTTGGTAAAACCTTAATGACTATGGCTTTATGTTCTTTTTTTGGTAAAATGTTGTTTAAAGATATTATGCAAACAGAGGGTTCAGCACGACTTATTTTCAACTTTTAATAAAAGCTTCTCTTTAAGTTTACAAAGGTCTTCAAGAGAAAAATTTATCTTTCTATAATTTCTTATTTTATTAAATATTATTTTTAACGCTATAGAATCGCTCTGGTTTGTCAAATCGTAGAAGTTTTGTATCCTAATGCTTAAAATTGAATTCTTTATAAATCTTTATATAATATCAAGCCATTAGGAAATATTTCATGGAAATCTAACCCGTAGAATTTCATTTAAACTCCATGGAATTGCATAGACCTCATGGTTTCTTATTTGTTGGTGATCTTGCACATCATGGGTTATATAGTTCCCCAAAAACGTTTATAATTACCCATACGTCTTCATTGCTTTTTCAAAAGTCACAATTCTTACCTGAAGGGTACCATTAAATAGTCCATGAGTTTCAGTTATTTTCCCAATGTCCGAATGGTTGCACAACTTTTCCTAATAATTACGAGGTTCAATTATTAAAACCATTGTAGCATATTCTTATTCAGATAGTTTACCCATATTAAAGGACAAATAATGAACTAACTACTGGTCGAAGCAAGCATGCATAAAGCTATTTAGCAACTGTAGCCTCGAAATATTGATATTGATCACATATATTATAAATGCATTTGCTGAAAAATCTAAAAGCATCCGATATGCATTTCCACACCTACTTACAAAACATTATTAGAAAAATTGGCGAAAGCATATGGCACCAAAAACTTATCTTAAAGCTGCATAGAGTTAAATTAATTTTAGTATGTTCCCTTGACCACATTTTTAGATTTATCAGCTGCACACGATTATCACGGATCACGATAATGCTAACCTAGCTGACCCAAAAATGCCACTTATATAAGGTAATAGCGTACTCATCAAGATACCCTGTGAAGTAAATTTTGAAATCATTTTATTTTGCCCGCGAAAGATAATTTTATTTTAATGTACAAATTGAGTGAAATATTGACTTCATGGTGCGCCAATAAAAACACCTGTAGAATGAGAACCATTCTGTATAGTTTGATAAAATTTGGTGCAAGCGTTGCCTATAGCTACACCATTTGGATAAAATTTCAGTCGGATTGGTTAACGAGTTACGGATTTATGGCAGCTTTAGTTTAAATTTTGTTAGTTTTCTGTTACTTATACCTCAAACACTTACCAATTACTTTATTATTTGGTCACTATTTTCAAAATTATGGTAACATGAGTGTTCTCCTATGTAATAACAATAATTTTAATTATAATTGTTTAATTGCTTCATGTACCGTTTTCATTTTATAGACCAAAGTATTGGTTTGCTATTTAAAGCGTGATTTGACCTGGCTAATATAGAGCGTGAAAATCTCAGGACTTCCTTTAGTATTAACTACTGCCGAAATGCATAAAAATGCCAAATAACGATTGAGAAGCATTTTCAAAGATACCAGCATAGAAAATAAAAAAATGCTTATTTCTGTTAAAGTAGAAAAACTGTGAGAAAACCAAATATTTATTATATTGGCTAAGATAATTAACTTAAAAAATTTAGATAACTAAGACCACTAAAAAGTTCGGAGGGCCAGTCTGAGGAAAATCAATCATTACAGATTTGCGCTGTTTTGAAAAAAAATTTGTAAAACTTTTATAAAAAGTATTGCAAAGCACTAAAAGAGAAAATCTCTATCAAAAGTTTTCTAAATGTGTAATAATTTTGAAGAGAGAAATGTTGTGAAGGGCATAACTGTCATTTAAAGAGCAGTAAAAATCGTTTGTAGGACTGTCTCATCAAATAAGATCTCTTCTAAATTGTCATTGTGACTAGTATCATTGATTTAAATAGTTATAAGTTAAAACTGTAAAATGGTTATAATAGTTATAAGTTAAAACTGTTAAAAACTGTAATTGTTAAAAAGTGTCATTGATAATTGTTGAAAATAGCACTACAGGGTGACCACAAAGTATCCGCACAGATAAAGAGCTTAATAAAAAGCATGTAGAAAGTATTTGGAACACAAATTTTATTTTAAAACATTTATTGAACTATAACAATTATGATTCAAAGATTGAATTCGAATTTTCCTCCATCAGCAAAATAACAGGCCTGTAGGCGTCTCGGGAATGCTTCGACGGTGGCGAGCAATTAGGCAGGGTCCAGAGAATCCCAAGCTTTCAGTAGTGATTTTTTTAAACTTTCAATATTTTTATGCGGCTTTTGGCATGCCTTTCCTTCTAGGACGCTCCAGACTGAGAAATCCATCGGGTTAAGATCGGGGCTCGATGGTGGCCATTGAGAAAAGTTGATAAAATCAGGAAAAGTTGCCGCACAAAAATCCTGAACTGTCTTCTTTTTATGGGCTGGAGCTCCATCTTGCATGAACGTCCAAATACGATTTCCAAGTTCTTTTTGAGCCCAAGGAACAATTTCTTTCTTGAGCATATCCAAATAATTGTCACCGTTGACCTTTATACCTTGTGGAACAAATATGAGCGGTGTCTTAACATGAGCCGTTATCCCGGCGAATACCATAACTGAAGCAGGATGAGAACTGCGTGAAACCGAGACATTTGGTTGAGATTTTGCCAAAACTCGATCGTTCTGCTTATTAAGAATGCTTTCCACTGTAAAAATCTTTTCGTCAGTGAACAAGATGTTGCGATAATCAATTCCGTTGAAACGGTGCAGAAGTCCAAGAGAACGGTCTTTACGTTTGACTTTAGCTGCTTGAGAAAGAAGTTGCGACTTGTTCTTCTTGTATGGTTTGAGCTTAAGCTTCTTTTTGATTATCTTTGCCATTGAAATTCGTTTTATCCCCATTTTCTTTGCGAGACCTCGAGCAGATTGATTGGGGTTCAAACGCAGGCGATCGCGTACCTTTTTCACATTGCTCGCAGTGATCACTGTTCGAGGTCTTCCGGATTTTGGATGATTAGAACTTGTTCCCAACTCGTCAAAGCGTTTAATTGTGTCGTAAATTGTCCGTCTTGGCGCATGTAAACGGTTCTGAATGTAGCTCGCTGAGTAGCCTTTTTTGTGAAACTCGATGATAGATTGACGATAAGGAGAAACGCGCACCATTCTAAAAAAACCAATTGAACATAGTTTACAAAGTATATAAAGTAAAGTAAATAAAGTTTATGACATAATATTAACCAAAAACAACAAATAAATAAGAAAATACATAAGTGCTTTTATGCTTATATTTTCACAAGATGAAACCGTCTCGTGTGCGGATACTTTGTGGTCACCCTGTAATTTAGATGATTATGTCTGTTATTAATTGTAAGTATGTTAAGTAGATTGTTATCCAATATAAATTTATGTTAAATTTTGTAAAAGGAAGAGTTGAATTTAGTAAAGTTAGATTTATTGAATTAACACAAAGCCTAATCAAGAAAAGATTCATGATAAAAAGTAAAAATTTGTGTAGTTGCTCTGTCTGAAAAAATGTTTAAGACAGCTTACTATTTTCCAACCAGATCGAATATGCCAACTGTACAAGACCAAGATCAATATCAGTGATTCTCGGGTACTACAAAAGCTCTTTAAATCGTAAAGAATTGCTTTGCGCAGGAAACGAGAGGGGAAAGAAGTTGCACTCCCTCTTAGTTTGATTTCAAGTCAATACCAATGAGACTTGAAGCAAGAGGCTGGATATGTTTTTGCCAAATCTCCATATTGGTCGCTCAAAGCAACAAAAAATATCCTCTTGAAGAGCAAACCACCGTTGAGAAAGAACCAAGTGTGCGCTGCAGCAATTGCCTCAGTCCTTTGGGAAAAGGTTTGCCACACCAATGGTCTAAAATAAAGTACAGGGAAAACCTTCAAACTTTAGCAGCAAAAGATGATATGGAAGCTAAACAAATTGCATCTCGAGTAATTTCCAATGCATCTCGAGTAATTTCCAAAGACTTATCACTGGAAAGAACTATTCGACTTGCTAACACACCGGTGGGCCACCACATACAATAACACCCGGTAAATACTTATACTTAAATAATTTTTACATGTATATATTGAAAGAAAGTCTTGACTATTAAGAAATGAGACTAGATAGATTTCAGAAAATATATTTTTAACAAGTTTCTAATCTCTTTAAAAACAAATAATTTAAATGGTCTACCAAACTTTCTAAACAAAGTTTATTATAAACATAAAGTATGCATGTTTTGCAGCATGTTTTGCATTTTTCTACAGTGACTGTAAAATCACAGACGGAAAAGGAGATTCTGGTACAGTTCGGCTTGTTGCTCACTGCAATTATTCATCAAGTCATGTGAACCATAAGATTCAATCTCGCAAAATTTCTGGAGGCTATTTCGTTAAGCTCGGAATTGATGGTGGCAAAGGTTTTCTCAAGTTTTTACTAAGGATTGTTGATACTGCGTTAAAGGATGAAACGACCTCACCGCCACAAAAACAGCCTCTTACTCAAAGGACTGGCAGAGATATTGGAGCCAATAGACAAATTTTTGTTTCGGTATCAGAAGATTTGCAAGAAACTCACACCATTATTGAACCAATCTTGTCACTAATTAATGCAAATGGACTTAGACTAATTTTGGCTTGTGATATGAAAGTTGCAAATTTAATTTGTGGTCTTCAAACCCATTCAAGTATGCACCCTTGCACATTGTGTGACGTTAATCAAAGTGTCTTGCCGAATCTGGAAACTTGCGAACACTGGGCTACCCTCCTAATTCAACTTAGCCCATATCACGGGGGTCAGTTCGACCAAAACAAATGCAGAAAGCTTCTTAAAAATGTTGATGTGCTACAGCAACTTTTTGATACAAACTTGGTTCCCAATATTTTTCACATTATAGAAGCATTTAAAAGTTTCAATTTAGTTGTCAAAGCTTGCTTTGAATTCATCCAACAACCGAACTTCGCTGAAAGAATTGAAAATTTCAAAAGATGTTACTTAACAATAATTGGTGCTAGCATGGCACCTAAAGTTTACACCGTGTTCACCACATCAAGGATTTCATCAGTCACAAAGGATTCCCCATAGGGCCCTATAATGAACAAACTGTTAAAACTGCTCATCAAGGTTTTTATCAACATTAAAGGTATAAGCGAAACAATAATCATCCAGAGTGCAAAGAAAGAATTTTGTGCTCCATAACTGATCTAAACAGTCAGCATCTTTAAAGAACTGCTAGCATAGTTTGAGCTTTTAAAGATTAGGAGCAGAAAATCATAGCTTACAGCTTATAAAGAACATTTCAACCAACTTAATTCTTATATGCTGTTAATTTAAAAATTATGAATTTTAATATTGAATTTAAAATAGTACTGTAAAGTATTTGTACTAAAAGAGTATATTGAACTATTTATTAAAAATTTTTTTGTGGAGAAAATCAAAAAATATCTCTTATATTAACATCAGATACTAATTAATGGTACTTTAATAGTTAATTTTCACTGTATAAGCCAGGTCAAATCACGCTTTAAATAGCAAACCAATACTTTGGTCTATAAAATGAAAACGGTACATGAAGCAATTAAACAATTATAATTAAAATTATTGTTATTACATAGTAGAACACTCATGTTACCATAATTTTGAAAATAGTGACCAAATAATAAAGTAATTGGTAAGTGTTTGAGGTATAAGTAACAGAAAACTAACAAAATTTAAACTAAAGCTGCCATAAATCCGTAACTCGTTAACCAATCCGACTGAAATTTTATCCAAATGGTGTAGCTATAGGCAACGCTTGCACCAAATTTTATCAAACTATACAGAATGGTTCTCATTCTACAGGTGTTTTTATTGGCGCACCATGAAGTCAATATTTCACTCAATTTGTACATTAAAATAAAATTATCTTTCGCGGGCAAAATAAAATGATTTCAAAATTTGAATCACCGAGTGTCTTGATGTGTTCACTATTACCCTATATAAATGGCATTTTTGGGTCAGCTGGGTTGGCATTATCGTGATCCGCGTCAACCGTGTGCATTTAATTAACGGACATTACAAACAATTAAAATTTAACGGAAAAAATGTATATCACACAATTCAACTTAAAACCTGAATTAATAGGAAAGCATAGAAACAAATGTAATTATATCCTATTTTCTTAGACAAAAGCATAATTACGAATTTTTAATACTGTATATATTTTCATTTAATTATGTCGTAATTGTAAGAATATTATAATGAAAGCAAAATACCTCGACCTTCGCAAAAAATTACGTTTAATTGAGTTTTAATAATGATATATATTTATCGCATGTTTTTAGCTGCATATTGTCATATGCAAAATTTGTTGCTTGGAGTAGTAAAAATTGCTTGTTTAAGAAACCTCACTGATTTTAGGTCAGCTGCACTGTACTCCCTATAGAGCTTTACCATGAAAAATACTTCCATGAAAATGTTTGGATGATGTTTATGAGATTAAGAAGTTGTTGCAGCTCTCTGAAACAGCAAAAAAGAAGTCAAACTGGTGGCTTCATTTACACTGACTTTAGATGCAGTTAAAAGTTTTCGCAATAAATTGAATTTCAAAAAAACTTGCATGAGTCTACCTGTGTTCACCACACTAAGATCACACTGCATTTTAACAAGTATTTCATTTTATCTGGTTAAAAAATCACGTGTGAGCCTCTTCATTCAACAAGCACATAAAGTTCTTTCTTTGAGCTTTGTAAGAATCATTAGAACAACCAAAACTTTAAACTTTGTAAATAAGTTGTTGATAACAATAGGAAGAAACTAGTTAAAACAGCAAGAAAGTTTAGAAATCAAGCTGCAACACATTATCATATTCAATTTATTTTCCATTCTTAAAGCATAGAAATTGTTAAGCTTTAATATTAAAAGTTTATTCAGTAAAAATTTTTTCTTTTTTAATACTTTGGAGTATTTTTGGCAAAGTATCTATTTTTTTTTTGCAAAAAACAAATTTTAGCATTTAAAAAAGCAAAATAACCTGTGATCAGCAAAAATTGTATAAAAACAAAAAAATTGAACAAATAAATGTTTTATAGGATTTTTTTAGTGATACATAGGTATATACAAATATATATATATATATATATATATATATATATATATATATATATATATATATATATATATATATATATATATATATATATATATATATATATATATATATATATATATAGCAACGTTAATTTGACATCAGTTTAGGTTTTAATATTTCAAGCATGAACATCAAGTTACTTTTGCAGCGTACAATTTATAGTAATGGAATGACTCCCCTGAAACATGGTGTTGTTTTAGCTTTAACTTTTCTATTTGTAAGTTGTTTTTTTTTTATTCAAATATCATATACATAAACTTTATTACATAAGCTGTAATTTATCTAAAGTTTTATTTAATTTAAGCAAACAACTATTAAAATCTTAACTTATTTCTTTCCATTGAGTGAAAATTTCTTTCCCAGTGTTCAATTTTATTTTTAAAATTTGAACTATTTTGAACAAATGCAGTAAGTTTTATAAACATAATTGAGTACTCTTCTTAAAATAGTATAAAAGTATATATATATATATATATATATATATATATATATATATATATATATATATATATATATATATATATATATATATATATATATATATATATATATATATATACTTTTATATCTATATGTATACTTTTATATCTATATGTATACTTTTATATATATGTATACTTTTATATATATATATATATATATGTATACTTTTAACTTATATTTGTTACTTGTTTTTTACATTTAGTGAATCTCTTTTGCTTAATACTTGCTTCAAAGAGATTTTGTTTAAGGTTTTTTTCTTTTGTTTAAGGTCATCCCTTTTTGTGTTAAAGTTTTTCCACTTTCACTTTTTTGTCTATAATATTTGGTTCATTCCAGCTTAATATTAAGTATATTCCAGCTAGAAATAGTGACAATAGTTTTCTTGCACATATGGTTGAATTTTGATAATTTGATTTCTGTTTCCTCACTAAACAATTTCATTTTTCTTATTCTTTTAAGTAATATTTTGACTTAATTATTATTTTACATTTTTTCAAGTTCTTCTTGGCTCTGGATATTTAAAATATCAGAAAAATTCTCAAAAAAAAGCTGCATCATTCAATTTGGGAAATCAGATTGCTTTAAATTAAATCAGTTTATTTGAAGAAGTCTTTCTTTTAAACCAGCCTAGAAATATTTCAGATGATCAAAAATAAAGCGCTACCAGTTACTTCAACTTTTTGTTGCAAATATATTTCTGACATTTCAATAAAGATAATGATACCAAATATCTTCAACAAGAGTCTTAATTGTTCCTTAAAGCTAGAAGTGTAATATATTTAGTTTTTTATATTTTTCAGCTGAATAATTCATGCTTTAGCATTGACTATTAAGGATAACTCATGTCAGGTTTATTGCTTAAAATGTTTATCAGGCAGTTCCCAAATGAGAGCCATCTTGCTTTAAGGTGAAGTAAATGTCTTAGCTGATAGCTTAAAACCTTAAATAGCTTTAATTAGCTTTAGTTGAATTGGTACACTTTATAACTAAATGAATTTTTTCATTTAGAACAAGCAAAATGTTTTTAGTTGCCATGTTTTACCTAAAAATAACAAAGTTCACATGAAGAAGTTTTTTATCAATTTTAAGCAACCACTATCTGAGGCCATCATATTAAGAGAGATTTACCTGAGAGCTTCTTTGCTTTTAGCTTTTTATCAAGTTGTATTTCAACATCTTCACTCAATTTGCTTATTCATCTGCTAACAGATGAATAGACAAAATGAATGAAAAAATTGATACTGAGAGGAATAGCTTTCAAGTCTTTGTCAACTTTTTCTTAAACCGCTTTAAAAAATGCTAAGATTGAATGTTTGATTAAATTCTATCCAACTGTATAGTATATTTACCAAATTTATCAATCAACATAGAAATTTGTCAACTAGCTTAAGAAGCACAATTGACAGTTGCAATGTGAGCAGTAAAGACTTAATTGTTATTTTTTCAACCAAATTTTTCTTATCAAGTTCTAAAGTTATTTAAATTCAAGTTAAAATAAGCACTATATTTCATCTTTAAACAGGCAATATTGTTTTATTAAATCATTGACAAAATATTTTTTACTTAAAATACAAAACGGTGACCATTTATGGGATAGTGTGTATAAAACAATCTTCTAATTATTTCTGACTTCTGTCAAGTTTTTTTCTACCTTGCCCCACTCATACTATGGTCAAAAGTAAAGCATTATAAAATTATCAAAGAACAAGAAATGAAAGTTGAGCTAAGAACTAAAAATGAAGTATGTGTTAAAATCAATTATCTTTTTGTCCATTAATCAATTTGTCCCTTTAGGAATTATCTTGTGTCACACTGGAAATTCTGTATCATATGTATTCCATTTCAAACCACAATAATTCATGCATTTTGTAAATAAGATTAAAAAAGTTTTTAATCATATTTTCAAAATGCATGAATTGTAGTGGTTTCTAAATCTGTTAATAATTTCTATTTTTGTTTTAGTTAGCAATTGTTTGTATTCAAAATTTGCTAGCATGCATTTTGAATCTGGCCTGTTTGTTTTTTTTTTAATCCCTTTACATAATTTTACATAACTTGCATGATTTTTTAATTGCCTAAAGGAAAATAATCGAAAATATGAAGAATTCTAGTGCAAAAAAAAATAGTTTTTACAACACGATTCTAACTAAAACCAAAATTATTTACACTAAAATTTATCTCCTAAAATAACATTTCAAAGTCATGATATGGAAGTTTTATTTCATAAATATTTGTTAGTAATGCACTTTGTAATTAAGTGATTTATCTCTTTTAAATCTATAAATTACAGTTCGCTGATGCCATGACCATGACAACTGTCTTCTCCTACTTGCCTAAACTTGTTAAGGTAACATTTTATATCTTTTTTAACTAATTTTCTGTGAGTCTTAATAGTCTTATTACATCATAGCTTAGTACAA
Source organism: Hydra viridissima (assembly GCF_058129835.1). Lineage (NCBI taxonomy): Eukaryota > Metazoa > Cnidaria > Hydrozoa > Anthoathecata > Hydridae > Hydra > Hydra viridissima. Next base: position 15,630,215 of record NW_028324303.1, read on the forward strand.
ACAAAAAATGACATGGAACTAATAACTATTGTAACAAACTATTGTCTCACAATTGTTTGATGTTTTTCTATGTTTGTTTTACTTTTTGTAAAGAATATGATGTGACAGAATTTGATGAATAATTGTTATTCTACTTATTATTTGAATTCATTTTTACAAATAACATCTAATTTACAATTTCCTTGATTTTACAATTGAAGCAATTAAATGTAACAAAATTTTTTTTTACTAACTTTTTTTTATTTACTTAAACTAATAAAAAAAGAAATTTTATGAAATGTTTTGTGTTTACCCACTTATAAAGATATTCTAAACTACTTGATTTGTTTCACATTTATTTAGGTGGCAAAAGTTTTTCAAAGTTTGTTATTTGCCGTTATTCTCCTAATTTTGTAATAGTTAGTTATTTATAAACTCTAATAAAAGCTTAATACTGCATAACAAATTTAAAAGATGTTAAGTTAATTATAATTTATAATAACTAATAAGGATTATATGTATAAATCTAACACATTTTTGTGTCCTCATGCTTATATTTATGTTTTTCTTTTAGTCCTTTGGAGCCTCAGAAGTTCAAACAGGTAAATTTAATTATCTTCCAGGTTAAAAAGGTTCAAAATTTTTAATATAAAAAAATTTAAAGTATTTAAGTTTGTTGAAGCCTGAAATATTTAAGTTCTTTTTTTTCAAATAATACTCCCTATAACATGCACTCTATTGCTCAAAATCAAACTTCTATTGCTCTATTGCTCAAAATGGGTAGGAATTAGACTGAATTTTAGACAAAGATGAAAAAAGCAATTCCAATATACCTGGTGTATTCATATAAGATTGTGAAATGTTTTTTATATTTTTAAAAGTTAGTTTTGTCTTTGCCTTCAATTTTCTAGTGCTATGATCTTATTGGAAACACAATTTTTCAAAACATGATATCTCATCTAGTTTTAATGATTCATTACATATAAAAGAATTATTTAAACCATAGGTTTTTTATGTTTTATACTTTTTCAATAGAGTTAATTTAAAAATAAAAAGCTCAATAACTTAAAGCAAGTTAATAATTATTATAAAGACAAGTTACTTAATAATTTTAGAAAAAATATTTTTTTGCATCCTGGAAATAACTCTTGAACTTCTTGAAGTTTCTCATTATATCTATAACTGAACAATAATAACAATAATAGAGCGTCAATAAACTTGTGCTAAATAACTTTACAATGAGTTAATTAACTTTTTTCATGATTATTTTCAATTTTTATAACACTTAAAAAGGCTAATTCACATTAGAGCATTAATATATATATATATATATATATATATATATATATATATATATATATATATATATATATATATATATATATTTGGGTCATTCTCCTGAAAAGTAACATTTTCAATAGTTAATTTTATAAAAATTAGATACTAAATTTTTTAAACCAAATTTTTTGTGGTTACAGCTTTGAGTATATGTAGTAATTTGAAAGTATTCACACAAGTCGTTAAATGTCAGTTTACTAAAAAAAAGTTAAAAACTTATAGCGTAATCCACAGACGTGACAACTTTACCACAGATGTGACCTTAAGAGTAATATCACTTATGCTGTAACAGCTATAAGTGTTGTTCAAGTAATTTTCAAAAATAATAATCATCTGTAATCAATAGTTTTTATTAGCTAACATAAAATAGTATATGGTACAAGTTTTTAAAATTTTTTAAGTGTTATTAGTACATAAATTAGCAAATGTTTTTGAATGGTAAATCTTGTGGAAAACTGTATTGCCCCCTGTTGTTGAGGTTTGGCTGGCACAATAACAAGCTGTCCTCTTCACTATCGCCTTAAACACTGTGATAACTTAGTCTTGTCTTTTTCTTTTTACATTTACTTGGGCTTTGGTTTTCTTGTGCCAAACTTTTGAATATTGTTCCTTCATCAAGTGCTTTCTTCCTTTTCAAGAATCGTTGACCTGGTAAAGTATGTTAAGGAATTTCTTAAAACAGAAGCAAATAAAATTATTTATAAAAAAAGATTACAAAATTAAATAACAGTTAAATAAGGTTTTTCATGCACAACTAATTTCAATATTTTATGAAAATACAAGGCTTGCTAAAAAACTAAATATTAATGTTCAAACATTCTTGATGGCTAAGTACCTATACCATTTAAGCAATGCAAAAGTTTGCAATATTCAATATGAGCCAATTTAAATTTATACATTAAAAGGATACGAGGATGAAGATCTGTCAAAGATTCAGTAGGAATTAGTACTTCTCCAATGCTATAGTGATTGCATTTTGTACCATTGTCACATTCAGTGCATGTCAGCCTTCTCATATACAACGTTTCTTTTTTAGTGGAACCTAAAAACACCTCATGAACTTGTAAAGTCCCCTTGAAAGTTGTTAGGTTTTTGGGAACACATTTCTCATAGAGATTGAAATCTGTTTTTTTAATAGTATAGATGGTTATACTTGGACACTTTTTTTTTATTTCTTCAACCAAACAATTAATATCAGGAATATCTTTCCCTTGTCCTATTATTCTGTCTGCGGTTCTTTTGATACATGCCCCTAATCCATCAGGGGCACCTTTTTCGTGCCCCTTTTCTGTGAAATGGCGTCTCATTGTTTCAGCTCCAAACTCTTTTCGAAAAAAAGTACCTAGCAAATAGAACATGGACTTGTTTCGGTACTGTTAAGAAGTACTATCGCTAAGAAAATGAGCTGTTATAATGATAGGCAGTTTTTCTTTCAACTCATTAATAACAAGCTTTAAATGTGCACAGATCCCAACAAAGTCGTGTTGCCTGTTATCTGAAAATGTACAGTAAGATTTGGCCTTTATTTTGTTTTCAGAAATACTGTAATAGTACGCCACAACTGTATGGATTGACACTTGGTTTCTTGATCCACCAAAATGGAGCAATTGAATTTCTTTTGAGTATTTGCAATTGTAATTTTCTGAAAAATCACAATGAATGAAATTATCCCTAGGCCCCAAGTTATTTTTTATTTCTGATGTAGCTTTGTACTGGTGTTTTATATTGCATACATGCCTCATAAACTATTCCAACATGTTATTAATAAAATGTAAAAACAGCTGTTTTTTAGTTAATGTTAACTCTTCTTTTACAGTTTTACCTTTTACCAAAACTTCAACTCTTTTTTTAGACCATTGGGGAAAAGTTGCTTGTTCATTCTCAAATTCTTTACAAACTATTTTTTTTGTTTAACCAGCATACTCCACATTTTCTTTCTAGGCACAATTCTCACAGCTCGCCATCACATGTTATACTTTTTAGCAAGTCAGTGGGATATTTATATGCCAACATCTTTAAAGTATACAACTTTTCAAGAACCAAAGCAAAATTCTCATGGTCAATACAAAGACAAGTATCTCGTTTACGGAAGTCTGGTTGAACTACCCAAAAGGGTCTCAATTTACAAAATGTGCTATAAGATGTTGAACTGAACTTGTTTTTTTTTTTTAAGTCATTATACAAATTTAACATTGTATCATTCAATAGTCTTTTTTATTTTTTGTTTCTTGTTATTGTTTCTTTTTTCCCAGCAGTAAGCCTACTAGAATGCTTTAGAAATCTTTTTCTAAAAAGCTTTGTACTTCCATCTTAAGTTTCGTTGTTTCAGTATATTTGAGAGTTGATGTGTATGGTATGGATTGCGTGGTAAGATATATCTAGAAGTAAGATTGTTAAGGCTTCTTTGAAGTCTGTACTTCTTTATTATCTTTCCGCTTAATACCCTGGCAAGAGCCTTTTTTTTGTTAATACATCTCTCAGTAGAAAAACTTGATTGTATTTGTGTCTTTAACACTTCGCTAAAAAGCAAGCTTTTCTTTACTTCCTTTGAGCATTTTGTACCACTAGTCATTTTTTTAACCACCTTTTGAGGAGTATTATCATTTGCAGACTGCAGTCTTTAGAATTTTTGTTTGTATTTATGACCTCTTTGCTTTAACAATTTGTTTTTTTCTTCTAATTTTTGGATTTTTTTCTTTAACCCATCTCTATACTTTCTACGAATTTTTAGCCCGCTGCTATTTCTGGAACTAGATTCTTGACTGGGACCAGGAAGTACATTGAAGTCTAATTCATTGTCGATAGGAATATTTACAATTGAACTTTCAGGTGGTGTTGACAAATATTTTATTAGTTGTTGTCTTTTCTTTTTCATTTCTCGACTTCTTTTGGTCCTTTCCTTCCAACCTTTTCTTACTGATCTTTTATCCCTTTCTGAAAGTTCATGAATTTTCTTCCGTGTTGCTTTTTTTCTTTCTCTGTCTTTTTGTTTTTGTTCTTCATACTTATCTGGGTTTTCAGCTTTCATCTTCTCCCTTGCCTTTCTCATATTAGTTTTTTCAATTCTCTTGTTTTTTCTATCTTTCCCATCTTTGTAATCTATCAGGCTAGAAACATTTATCTTTTCTCTAATAATAAATTGGCTAAATGAGCAAAGTTTTAAAATATTAAAAATAGAATAAATAGACATTAAAAAATCCATATACAAGTAAAATTAGTATTTGTTGTCACGTCCGTTCCACTGGTGTCACGTCTGTTGCTTCCTGTATTCCACAGATGTGGCATCCACAGACGTCACAGATTAAAGGAAAAAGCCTAAAAGGGGTGCTATGTTTTGAGGCTAGGACTCTGTTCCCCTTGGAGTAAACATGTCCTGTTAATAGCTAGTAATTAAAATTATTGCTCATAAAAACATAAATTTATATACTCAATAAATGTTTACCACAGATGTGACACACTCACACTAACGAATTCAACTTTTAAATTTTCAATGCTTATTAACACAAAACAACTCTACCAAACCTTCTTTCAATTTTACTCATCAATAAAAATGTCTGGTATTTCAGCAGGACAGCAACTGAGAGCACTACTGCTTCATCCTACAGCTTTTTTTTGATGATAGCAATTCTATCTACAGAAGTGACACTTGAGCTGGTGACACAAGCTTCAATCACATAAAAGTTACTTTGAAAATATGTTTTGAGGAAAATAATATGTCAACTCTAATTTCAATGTATTTTTAATTATTTATTATGCATTAAAAAAAATTAAGTACTTCTATCAAAGAGTAAACTACTTGGGATTAGCAAAAGGTCTGGGTGGTGACATTCCACAGACGTGACTTGTCACAGTCTGTGGAACATAATTTATTTACTGAAAATACTATTTTGGATTGGGTTAGATAAGTTTAACATTGTATGAGCTGTAAATTTATTATTTGTACTTGTTAAAAATAAAAATAGTATTAACTTGAAAGAAAAAATTAGTGGTGACAGTATATTGCTACCTTTCTGGAGAATCACCCGTATATATATATATATATACATTCATATATATATATATATATATATATATATATATATAGAGAGAGAGAGAGAGAGAGAGAGAGAGAGAGAGAGAGAGAGAGAGAGAGAGAGAGAGAGAGAGAGAGAGAGAGAGAGAGAGAGAGAGAGAGAGAGAGAGAGAGAGAGAGAGAGAGAGAGAGAGAGAGAGAGAGAGAGAGAGAGAGAGAGAGAGAGAGAGAGAGAGAGAGAGAGAGAGAGAGAGAGAGAGAGAGAGAGAGAGAGAGAGAGATATACATATATATATATATTTGCAAGAGAAAGTTAGTTTAAGTAAATATGGTTGCATGTTTTTTTCATACCCATTTTACATTGTTTAGGGAAAGATGCTGGTTTGATTGCTGCATCACTGTTTATTTCAAGGATTTTTAGCAGGTTTGTTTCTAAAATAAAGATTTCAGTCAATATCATATAAAGTGACTGATATGGACTAATATAAAACTTGAATTACTTTTTACAAGCTACATAAAAAATTAATGTTTAAATGTCTTTTTACAATAATTTAGCTTTGACTTTTCTCTTTGTATAAAAAAGGAACCACTGTTTTTAAAAATAGATACTTATTCAAAGATTCAAAAAACAGTATATATTATTTTTTAGAAGCGACTTTTTTCTATTTCGTAATTGTGAAAAGTAGTTTAGAGATATAGTTTTAAGGTATAACTAATTCAACTTAACTTCAAGGAAATACAAAAAAATTTATCTAAGCCATATTTGTACGTTTTAAAATATTTAATATTTTGTACTCATAAATGTAAGCTGAAAACCATAAGAATGCAGTCAATATACAAAACGTTCTGAAACTGTTAAGTCATTATATTTTGGTGCAGTTTTCGTAGTATTGAGATAATCTGAAACTGCGAAAATCTTTCACTCTTGACTTCTTCATGTATGTAGTTTTTGTATGAAATAATTTGTTTGCAATCTTCTGAACTTTATAAATTTAAAATTATGTTGTATGATTAAATGAATTGGAAAAATATTTTCGTTAAAAAGAGTTGTTTCGATTGCAAAGTACCAAATAGTTTCTTTACATGGTAGAATACTAAAACTGAAAACTGTTTAACTTTTGGAGATAACTTTCTCCATAAATATATTAAAATGTTTAAGTTTTAATAGACTTAGTAGATATTTTCCTCCTTGATTTTTATAATTTATTATGCTGTTAATAACCTTTGTTTTCAATGTAAAGCTTCTCTAAGTTACCTTCATGTTATTTTTACATTTCTTGAACACATAATAACAATATTCATTTTTTATTTAAAGTTTTATTATGGTTTCTAAAGATATTTCATGATAATAACTTTAATACAAACTTATTTTATGGTAATGTCATAGAATCCTCTCCACCACTCTATAACTGATGAATATGATTGTTTTAAACGTCAGTTAAAAAAACATCTTTTTTCCATAACTTATTTAAGTTGATATCTACATATGCAAACGTTGCATAGGTAATAGACTGTAAGAAAATTTAAGTGGAAACAATGGATGCTAATGCTAAATCACTGGAATAGGGACATGGTTTGGATGATATGCTAAGGTTCTTTAAGACCATAGATCATTAAAATGTGAGAGGTTAATTCATTTCTGCTTAAATCATTTAAATTACAGTTTTTGTGAATCTTGAATAATATTGTGGGTTTTGGAAACAATTCCAGTTACAAAGTAAAGCACAGATTTAATAAGAAAACCTAATTAAAGCATTTAAATGATAAACAATGACTGATAATCAAGTTTAGATCTATTTCTAATATCAATTAAATTAGATGTAGTGAAGCTGTTTAAAAACCTTGTCAGAATCCTTTCATTTTACAAAGCTTTGATCAAAAGTTTTTTTGCACCCTTTAAAAAAATTATTTTGCGCTTGATAACAAAGTTAATAAACTCTTTCATGTTACTTTATTTTAAACACAGTATAAGTTTTTTTAGACAAATTTAAAAAAATTAGATTAACAGATTTTGAGAAATGGCAGGCATACATGGTTGATTTTGAAATCCGATTAAGTTTTTTTGAAGGAGCAGGAGGAGAGGGAAGAGGAACCATAAATATTTTACTGCTGGTGCTTCATAATTTTATTTCTTAAACTACTTATAGTAGGGGAGTACAATGTTAGAACTTATAATATTTTATAAAGATCTTAGTTCAAATATTTTGAGAATGGAAATTGTATGCCTTGGATTTTTTCACATGAACATTCACATAGTGCAGATGTTTCAGAATTCTTTGTTATTGTTGCTGTTATTCACTATTTATTTATAATTTAAATGTAATTACATTAATGCATGCTAAAGCTTTCTCTGGGGTTACTTCGCTGATATACTGGGTAAAAAGAAAGTGTTGCTTATCTCATCTTCTGGTATTGCTATATCAACCTTTGCGTTTGGATTCAGCTACTCATTTACTTGGGCATTAATTACAAGAATGCTACAAGGTGTATTAATGGGTTAGTAAATTTAACTTAGAAATTGGCTTCAGTTATTGAATTCAGAGTATAAAACAAATTTTTGATTTTGCACTTGTGTTTTTTATTAACCTTTCACTTCTCTTGTTTTTCATTTGCACTGCACCATTGTTGACATTATAATGTAAGTGAATAAATGAAAATAGTTCAACCAGCTTAAATGTTGTTTTTAAATTTCCATTTTTTTTTTATCTGAAAAAAAAATGTATTGCTGTTAATGTAATGCTGTTATAACTAACATACAGACATCATTTGCTGCATTTATTATAATAACATGATAATTGTAAGATTAACATTGTCTAAATGCGCTGCTGCTTTTAAAATTATCAGAACATTCTCATTATTGAAAGTCTTAGTGAGGTTAATCTAAAAAAATACCTGTCCTTTAAGCCAACAATTTTTCTGAATTGTTGTTGATATTGATTGTTAAATGAAAACTTTTTTGCAACTTTAGTTTCTAACAAGAGCTGAGCCTAAGTGTGCATTTGGCACTGTTGCTTCATTAAATTTACTCCATATAGCTAAGGAGGTTCTCTTGTCCTCTTCTTCTCCCAATCCCTTTTTTTAAAGATAGAGATATTTATATAAATTAACTTTCACTTTCAACAACTTAATTTACCCTTAAACTTCTGTTATTAATTTCAGTTAAATATATGTAATTGCTGTTTATTTTATGTATTATATTTTTGCAAAAGTGTTTAAAATTAACGTTTCTTTTATGATAAATGTTCTAGTTCTAAAGTATTATTTATCAAGGTGTGGTTGTAATTACAAAAAGCATACTGATTGACATCTGTGATGATACAAATGTTGGATTAGCTTTAACAATACTTTTTACTGGATATCAAGTAGGACTTGTTATTGGACCCAGTTTAGCAGGTTAAAAACATAGTTGAACAAATGTTTTTGTTTTCCTTTTTTGTTAAAACATTTATATTGTGTATAACATTTACAACATATTGCCACAATTAACATTATCGATCGCAGGGTGGGCTAGTGATTTGCAGGCTCTTTTTTTGCATGGTTAAAAAAGGTTGAATTTTTTTAAATTTTTTTATGTTTTGTTGATGGAAACAAAGTAAAAAATAATTCTGATTTAAAATAGCTTAAAAATGGAAGCAAAAAATATCGAATTGTTAAACTTGATCCATGGAGGTTCATCCACAAGAGAATCAGAATAAGAGTTTGGAGTGTTTGAAGTTGAAAAGACCATGAGAAAAATTTACAGACTTTTATGAAAGTTAGTGTTGTCAGGTCTTTCAGTTAGTTTTTAACAAAAAAGTTCAGCTCCCAGGTCAGCGCAATCAAAAAATTGGTATCATGGTAAACCATATTATCTCTAAAGTTTTTATCAATCTTCTCATCTGAGAAAGTTTCAAGCATCTATTGTTCAGATAAGAGGTTTTTGATCATAGGTAGTATTGTTAACAGAAGAAATAATCAATTTGTTTTTAAAAAGATCACCTTGCCAGGTTTTTGGCTATACAAATTATTCTCTGTCAATAATAAGAGGGCTGGAAAACATCCACCCATTTATGTTAAAAAAAATAAAAGTGAATACAGAGATTCATATCAGCTTTTTGAAAAAGCATATGCTACCACCTAGTGTAAAGAAGAAATGGTAACACATGCTTTTTAAAGGCTGGTACAAACCTTTGTATTCAATTTTTTCTCAGGTGGGAGCTGTATGTTCCAACAGGATTAAGCTATGAGAAATGAGACCTAAGAGATCTCATTGTTTTTAAATGACGATTTAGCTAATTTTTGGACGAAAGCCTTATGGTCTGTCTACAAACCAGGTTTGAAATTACTTGATTATTCAATTGGAAGCAATATGAAGAGCAATCTATGCAAAAAAATCCACTCAAGTTTGTTCAAGCCATTTTTCAAAAGAGCTTGGCATTCAATATCAAGAAAATGTATCACCAGTTCTTGCCAGGCCTTCCATTTTTATCTAGAGGCTATCATTTGAAAGAACGAATATGCAATTGAACCTTTTGATAAAACCCTATATTTAAAACTTTTCTTTTAAAAATGTTACTCATAAATTATTGTTTCAAACTCTAAAATTTTTTAGCAGTCTGCAAATTGCTACCTCAACTTGTGTAACTTGTTTTATCAGTTAATAGTTAACTAATTAAAGTATCACTTTAACAACATTTATATTATAAGAAAGTTATTTTTTAATCATTGTTACTTTATAAACCAAGTCTTATTTCATAAATCTTGAACTTTAGCTTTGTTAGTTTTTCCTGCTGAGCGATACCCACACACATTTACTAAAGGTATTAAATCATTTATTTTTTAGAATGTTTACATTCTGTGTGATTTTTGTATTTTTATATTTGCATGTGTGTTTAATAAATTTTTTTTTTGGTTTAGACTCTTTCTTTAGCAAATATCCAATATTTTTACCAAATCTGCTAATAACAATCAGTTTTGTTCTTGCAAATGTATGGGTATTTTGGGTTGTTCCAAAAGACAACAAGTAAAGAATGTTTTTAAAATTTTAAATAAAAACACAAAAAAAGATGCAAAGGTTTGATTTTCAGATATTTTTCTAGTCTTTTTAAGCCAGAGAAGATTTGTTTAATTGACGAAAAAACACCTGTGTGCAGTGATTTCACAGATCAGCAGGACCACTACTTGAAGCTCTCTATAAATGATAAAGAACAGAATACAATGATGTCAGAAAATTCTGCATTACTGAAAAGGAGTAAAAATGTTGGTTCTCTTTTTCACAGACTAATTCATGCTTTCAAGTATTCTTCGCTAGGGAGGATTTTGAGGTTGGTAGTTTTTCCAACATTCCCTTCATGTTTTAAAAATTATATTTAAATGCATTAATTTATTTATTTATCAGAGTTTTATAGATTATGCATAAACTGATGCATAAATAATTTAATTTTCCTTTACAATTCAGATCAAAAGAATGTGTTGCTTGTATCATGCTATATGGTTTTTATGGAATAGTTGGTATTGGATTTGTAGAAATTGTGCCTGTTTTTTTGGCCACTTCTAAAGAGTATGGTAATTAATAAATCTTTTGGTAGAATGATATCATGAATCTCTTTAATATGCATTCTTCAAGATAGCTCAATGCTGTAAAGTTGTTGGAAATTTGTTTTTTTTTTAATGGTTTTTTCTTTTTTTAATTTGTTTAGAGATTTATTTCTTATGAATAGATATTTAAGTCCCAAAAATTTCAGTGTGTATAAAAGGATTGTTAAATTTAGGCACACTATGGTGTAAATACAAAATTTAACCGAAATTGTAATGTAGGTATAATATTGCTTGAATATCATTAACAACAGGTTTTTATAGTAATATAAATGTTGCTAAAGAGAATAGGTTATTTACATTGAATGATGTCAGTTAGATTAGAATACAAAACACTTAATAAAGTATACAGTAGATAAGAACATCCTCCCAGATTAGACAGGTGTACAGCAGCACAATAAACTATTTGTGTATTTGAAGGTATCTTTGAATAATATAAAAATAACTCTCGAAATCCTAAACCGTGTAATGTGTGTTTGTTTGAACAAATTTCAAATAAATGTAATATGCAAAAAGTATTTTATTCAGAACTGAGACAGACTAAATTAAATAGTTTAGAGTTGCTAAGCTTTAAAATTATTTAATCATTATAATTAGTTCTGTTCTTTTTGATAGAGGTGATACTGTCCTATCTTTTTTTGTTTGGAAAATTTATCAAACCACTTTTGTCAGTTCTTCATTCCATGTCAAGCTCAACTTCCTCAATCTACATCAAAAACCACAGATATTGTTTGTAATGAATATATGAATATGAAATAATTAAATAAATAGCTTAGGAGACAAAATTGCTATCAATGTTACTGTAGAACTTGCAATTGCACTAAAAATCTGAATGTGGTAAAATAAAACAAGATGCTAGAAAAACTGGTCAAAAAAGTATTAACACCAATAGATAGTAAATAGTTACCAACATATATATTTAAAGTTCACTAATCAATTTTAAAGAAACTAATGATAAACTTTTTAATAGTATAGAAGGTCACTACAAAGTTTGCAAAAGTTTGATATAATAGAGTGAAATAAGGAAATCTGCAATAGAAACTTAAAAACGTTTTCTAATACTTCTTTATAAAACATCCAAAAAATAAAAGTTCAAAACAGTGAAAATAATTTTACTGTGCTTGTAGCACTTGTAAAAAAACTTGTTAAACACATTTTTTATTTCTTTTGTGCTGCTTTTTTAACGTCATTAAAAAGGAAGAGGACTTTAGATCTTTTTTTTTATGTGATAAAATCATTTTTTGTAGATTGTATGTATAACACTTTTGTATCTTGACTCTTCTTTCATAGGGGGAACTGCAATGACAGTATTTGATATTGGAATATTGATGTTGATATATAGCATTATCTTACTGTTTACTCAGTTAGGAGCTTCAAAGGTTTGTAAAATTTAAAAGCATTAAGCAGTTTGAATGAGATTAAACATATAAGAACAAAGAACTTGTATTTTCGAAAGTCTCCATAACTGTTTTTTTATTATTATAAAGAAACACTATAAAAAATTAGAACAATTAGATAATATGTTTTGGGGACAGCTCAAGTGCTTCAAGTTTACAAAGCTTATGAAAACTTCATAAAATCTCAATTAATTTTTAACAAATTGGTAATTTTCGACACAACTACATTACAATCTCAGTTCAGAATGAAAGATTTTTATGTCAGTTCAACAATTTTCAAAGTTGTTGTTTATGTGGTATTTTGACAATTTATTTCCAAGCATTTTTTCCTGTTGTCATTCTTCATTTGACTATGATCCTTAACAACTTTCAGAAAGAATTGTAATTGAAAATAAGCTGCTTTAATCCTTAATTAATGAAACTCCACATTTAGGATGATCATTTCCTACATTCTGTGCTTGACTGTTACCTTAACTTGCATGATATCCTCTCTGTTCTCTTATGTGCTCCATGATTTCTATATAACCTTCTTTCTGTTGACTCTTTATGGTGTGAATACAGCAGACATGGAAATTTAGTTTGCCTTTTGCTAGATTTGTCATGCCTGCTGCAATCATGGGTTCATTTTTGGTTGTTTTTATGAATGCTCATTATATCTGAATGCAATTGCAGAGTTGAAGGAGGGAAAAAGAGGTGGCTCTCAAACAAACTTGGAAAACTAAACCAATAATTAGTTCTATTATGTGATGTTTAAAAGTCAGCAACATCATCTCTTTAAAAATTAACTTTAGAATTTTTCCAGTTCTCAACATACTTAAAATTCAACGAGTATTTCTCATCTTTTTTAGATGCCCTTTATGCCTTGTAACAAGTTTTTCATCTACCCTTTCTTTTTTTCGCTGCAGTGGTAAAAGTTCTTTACTTTTTTAGAAAACTGATTTGAAGTTTAGAGTATTGCTATGAGCACTAAAAAGGTCATTTAATTTTCCTCTAACTTCTTCAGAAATTTTTAATGTTCTCTTTGAGATTCTATTTTTTCAGCAAAAACTTTGACACTTTTGTTTTGGTAAGTGCCAACACTTGTCTTCTGGACTCCTGCAGTTCAAGCTATCAATCATACATATATTTGGAATCACAAGTTTTAATGCTTTAAATTTGAAACATCGAAAACAGTTGTTTAGCACTATTAACTTATTAATAATTGTATTAATCAATTAGAAATTTTGCTCAAATAATCAACAATACATCTGAATGTTTTTTTGAGAAATACAAATTTACTAAAACTGAAATTGGCAGATCAATATATTCCCCTGATATAATATCCCACTTGATTTTTTTATTCTATATATCTAGTTGTCTGCTGAAAACATGGCAACTAGACATATGGAATAAAAAGTGCTAGTTATTGAGAACTTTTTTAATTAAATACTTAGATTTAATGTTCGTGTAGTTTACTCATGTTAAATATGTTTTTTTTTTTTTTTACTTTATTATTATTTTTAGTTGTTGTTCTGGTTTGGAGCAAAAAAGGTTTGACATGTTTTATCACATGGAATCTTTACAGTTAATAGTTAGTTGTTAATGTCTAAATATCATCATACTGTAATTACATTCTTTGGAGCATTTATCTTCTATTATCTTCTATTATCTTTTCTTATCTTCTAATACCTTCCATCAAGTTTTAGCAAAATGGTCAATATATTCTTTATTGGTATTTTTAAATCTACTTTGAAGAAACATTAAAAAAGACTATTATTGTTAATAACTTTCAAAAATAGTTGCAGAATTTTTCCTAACTTATTTTAAAAATTAGCAAATAAGATGTTAGTTTAAAACTAGCAGAAGGAAATTTTTTGCTTTTTTTTTCTATGAAGACAAAAGCCAATTAGGTTTACTATTGAGGATCAAGTTATCTCTTTTATGATCACTTAAGAAATAAGATCTGTTGTTTGAGAACAACTTATGAGATATCAGTTTAAAGAATAACTAATACAGTGGGTCGCATAAATATAGTCAGTTGATTTTTATTATGATTTTTTTAATTTTATTTTAAATTTAAAGCAAACAAAAAAGTTAATAATTTTAATTGTTTTAAATTTTATTAACAGTGGTATCTTAAACATATTAAAAAAAATTTGAGATACATTTTTATGAGAAATATATAATGAGTAAGAGTGCATTTTGTATTTTGTATGCGCACCACGAAATTTCACACATGCACGAACACGTCTAGGTAAAGATTTAACTTGTCGGATGCATAATTCTTTTGGAAAATCTTTCCAAAGCTTTTCTAAGGCCTGCTGTAATAGATGGGATTGAGATTTGGAGAACGAGCTGGTCAAGGAATGACCGTATTGTTTTTCCGAGATTGCAGTGTGAGCCGTTGCGCCAATGTGCTGAAAAATCCATTGTTGATCCTTGAAAGTAAACTCTGGGTGTTGGCAAAAGTTTACTTTCCAGGGTCTCTTTGTAGTTGTTCTGGTTAATTCTGCCGTTATAAATGTTGTTTGACCTTGTTTATTTATGGGAGAATCATCCCTATTTTCCGATTGGTCCTCCTCCGCCTTGTATCCTTGGTACACAAAAACGTTCTTTGAACTTTTCACCAGCCAGCCTCTTGATGATTAACCTTGATTTGCCACTTATCACCTCAAAATTGGATTCGTCGTTGAAAATTACTTTGGCCCAGTCTTATACAGACCAGTGAAGTCTTTCTCTACACCACTTTCATATTTTTAGACGATCTGAGACACGCAAAAGTGGTTTTCGAGCAGTGATATAGCAATCTAACCCTTTCTTACTTAGGCATCTTCGTACAGTCCATCTACTAACACTAACGTTACCAGGCGTATTTGTTAACCCTTCAGCAAGTTCGCGGTAAGATATTTTATGGTCTTGTCTAACCTTTCGATAGAAACAACTTTGGTCTCTTCAAGTTAGCTTTAAAGGCCTACCAAGGCTCGGTAAATCTTTGACATCATTATGTAGCTCCTGGTTTTTCAACGTTTTTTGTACACATATAAATGAAACATTGCACATTCCAGCAATTTCTCGTTGGCTTTTTGTTTTATCTTTTAGCAGACCAACAATCTTCTATCGTACGTTGTCTGAAACAGCTTTTCTGCCCGTTTTTTTTTGTCTTTTTACTTTACCAAATAATTACCAAAGCGAATAACTTAAGATATAAAAATGATAACTTAATTTTATTTTCGCAAGAACGTTTATATAGTTCGGAAGAAATCAACCACCAAATTTTAGATCGCTCGGAAAACATTTCGTTGAGATATTTCAACTTAAATCGTTAAATTTTAGTTGACTCAATATTTTTGCTACATTAGAAATAGAGGTATGTTCTTATTGAATTAATAATTACTCAAGACTGGTTAACCTAACGAGTTCGAATTATATACCATTCAATAGAGAATTAATTAACACATGTGATACGCTTTTAATCGTATTACATTGTTGATTTCAAAGATAATTTTGAAAAAACAAAAATTTTGCATTTTCGAATTTTATTACAAACGGTACTTCACAGAAAAATTTTATTTGTTGAAAATTGAGCTATAAGCTAGTTTTCAGAAAAAACTAGAATGGACATTGACTTTCAATTTAATGCTTCTTAGGATCTTAAAAAAACAATACTCTAAGTTCACTTGTTTGCGGAAAAGATGGAATTTTAACGTGTTACTCTCAGAATATCTTCCAACAATATTGACTTTCAATTTAATGCTTCTAAGGATCTTAAAAAAGCAACACGTTAAGTTCACTTGTCTGCGGAAAAGATGGGATTTTAACGTGTTACTCTCAGAATATCTCCCAATCAAGCAACAGCATCATGTAATATCATTTTTCTAAAAATTTGAGCTGTTTAGATTATTTAATTTATAAAATTGTTTTAATTTATCTATAGTGTTATTGAAAAGATAATTAGCATATTTAAGTGTCTGCATCAATATTTTTATCTTGAACTTTATCTTTATAAAAACATAGTCGTTCTTGGGATGTGTCATTTTTTATGGTTGTGCAGCCCCTATATTACCAACGTCAGCATTAGTTACTAACAGGTAAGTCATTTGCTTAACTAAAGTTTTAAACATGCTTTTTATTTTATACAGATTTGCGTTAACAAAGTAGAGCTTAAAGACAAAAGAAACTCTGCAATATTTAGTAATATACTGATGCTTTCTTTTTTGTGCTCTTGTTATTAAAAAATTAATGATTAGTGTTATGCATCAATATGGTTGATCCACATTAGAACTGCTTTCCAGAATTCGCAATGAAGTTTAGTTACTTATAGAAAATAAAGAATTGTATTTGTTGATACATCCAATAGATAACGCATTTCCATTTGGTCATCAGAAGGTTACTTAGACTTCTTGTAGTATTGGTTTTCAACATTTACTGCCTTTTTCAATGTGGACTTCTAACAAATTAAAATCTTAAACTTTACTATCTACTCTGAATTCAGCATTGTTTATAAGTGAACAAAGTCCTGACAACAGAAACCGAAGATATGCAGCAGAAGGAGAACTAGTTTTAATACTTCAAGTTTTTCTACTACACTATGTGGACCACATCATATTTTCTTTTACTGTGATGCGAACCATATCATAATTTCTTTTACTGTGATGCGAACCACTTCATAGTTTCTTTTACTAAAACTTCTATAAGTTCTTAAAACTTTCCAATTTCCTCTGTGCCCCTATTTTCTGCATTTTCTATCTTTATGTTAAAACTTCTTTAATCAAAACTGCCAACATGAATCCTCAGTTTGTAAATTTTAAGTTGTTGTATGCTGTGCCAGTAGGAACCTTAGGCAGAGGATGTGCTTTTGTAAATTTAAGGTCAATATTACAAGTTTCTTATTGGCTGCCTAGCTTTTTTAGAAATATTTTGGAGCAATTTTGCTTTATTTAGTTGAACAGCATGATCATTTAGTTTTTCTCATCAGGTGATAGTGATTTTCTAAAGCATCGCATGCTATACAAGTGTTCTTTTTGGATGCTTAAACCTTTTTAAAAATTCACCAGAGCTCAATATAAAGCTTATGTAGAAAATGTTCTGTGCTAAACTAAAAGTTAGCAAGTCTTTTTACTAGAATTGTTACAATGAAAATTTCAATTAAAAATTTGGATTCTCACAAGTGGATTTGAACTGCACATGTGATGTGTTACAAAGCTCTGTTGCAAAACGAACTGCTCAAGCTGAACTTTCATCAAAGCTGAAATTTCATCAAAGAAAGAGCAAGAAGTTGTATTCAGTTTGAACCATGAAACACCTAATGCTGCTAAATATCAAATGCTAAAGATAAAACCTTCTATATCTTTAGCATTTGACTTCATGAAAAGAATATCCCTTCCAAAAATGCCATTAAAAGAATTTTATTACTTACGGCAGTCATCATTAAATATTTTGGCACCCATAATATACAAAGTACTACTATTATTTACTTATATTATGTAGGGGTGGCAAACAAATGGCACAATGAAAATTGTTCTCTATTGTCTAAATACCTAAATGCTGTGGCTGAAACTGGACACTATGCAGAGCTAAGGCTTTTCTGTGATAATTGTAGCGGCCAAAACAAGAACCAGTATTGTTCTAGGTTTTGCCTCTATTTTACTGATTCAGGGAAATTCAACAAAGTTACTCTGTGCACTTCCCCGTGCGAGGGTATAGTTTTCTCTGTTGAAATTGAAACTTTGGTCTCATTTCGAAATATCTGAGAATACATGACCGCGTATATACTGTGAATGAAATTTCGAATTACATTAAATCAAGCACAACAAGGTTTGATAAGTTTACAATTTGTGAAAATTCTTTCTAAGACATTTTAGACTACGAATCATGGATGAAAGACTGGTACAAAAATTCAGACTATACAAAAATACAGACTACACAAAAATTCTTGCATTCTCCAAGAGACTAACTGCAAAAAGGTTGGAAAAAAAGACATCTATTTCAAATTAAGTACGAAAAAGATAAATCTATTTCCAATTAAGTACGTTCAATTTGTTAGAAAACACAGCAAAGGATGTGTTGAAGGATATTCTACCATAAACAGTTTGCTTCCCCTCCACATTTTTCATGTCTAAGACACAACCTGTTCAACAGCCCACTGCTCCAGTTTGTCGTACTGGGAGTGTACCGATAAAAAAAGCGAAAGTAATAGAGATTGAGACATTGATGATGAACTACATGCCAGTTTAACATCAAGAGTACTATAACAATATCAGGAGATAGCTAAAAACTTAAGTAGAAATTTCTGATACTGAAATTGGTCCAGAAATGAGTGTTGACGATTAGCTGTTATAATTATTAATTTTAATGTTACGTTTGCTGTTAATTGCCTAATATGTTTCCCTAATATGTTCAATATGTGTTGCATTCTTGAATGAAATTACAATGTACCTTAAAAACTTTATATATTATTTTCATTCAAATAGTTTAATCTACTCATTTCTAAACTTTTCTTAAAAGGACGATTTTTTTAAATTTTTTGCATTTAATTACTTAAAAGCAAGGTTCAAAACTTTATGAAACTTTAATCATTTTATAAAACAGTAACCTTAACTTTCAAATTTGTTTTCTGAAATTTTTTTAAAAAAAATCTTTTTTAGAATGAAGTTTTTTTTTTATTTCTTAAAATCTTGTATTTCGTGATTTACCTTCTATCAAAAAAAACTGATTCAATTAGCACAGGAAATCTTTATGCCAGAGTTGAGTAATAACATTTTAAAAAAAAACTCTTGAATACCAATAAATAACAGAAAAGGAAAATGCAGAAGTTCACCTTCTACAAAAGAATCAGGAACTAATATTCAAAACTTTCCACAAAAAGATAGATTAAAGAGTTGACAAAACCCAACAAGAAAACTGATGGTTAAACCATTCTTGTTAAATGCCAATACGGCAACACATCAAATGTTGGTAAAAAATTTATGCGCTAGAAGGCAATGTTATCAGAGAATGATAAAAAACAATTTTTCTTGCTTTAAAATACTAAGTAACCCAACAAAATGCATGCACTACCCATAAAAAAAAAAAAAAGAGGTGAAGAGGGGGAGAGGTCAACTGCATTGTTGCATAACAAATCTTAATAGCATTTTTGTTACTTTTTTTACTGTAATATTACTTTTATTGAACTTCCTGGCACTACTATTTTTATACTTTTACTTTAAAAATATTTAGCGCTTTACGATGGATTCTTCTTGTGGCCGTTCAAGTTTCTATTTGCACTGTTAGTAACATATGCTTTGTAACTGTTAATATGTTTTTGGGAAACAGTGTTGAACCTGAACTTATTGGAACAATCAATGGGCTGGGAATGTCTGTATCTTCTATCGGAAGGTAGTTTTTAATTAAATATATAAAACTTTTGATAGTAAAACGAACCAAAAAAAGTCAAACGAATAATATTTAGCAGTGCTTCAATTACTATGAAGATTTGCAGAAATCATTTAATTTATACACCATATCAAGAAATTAGACGTTTTAGTACATAATCCAAACAAAAGCATAGTAAAAGCCGAAATGAAAATATGCTAGGTGGGCAAATGTTATGTAGGGGAAAGTTCGAGATTATTATTTGCAATCCTTCAAAAAATTATTCTGAAAGATGGGCTTTATCTTCTATTTAATTGCTATCCGTGGCATCATGATGACCAATGTCTATTAGAATGTTAATCGAACTTTAAAAATCATCCACTTTGGCTTATTGTGCTAATACCCCACACACCTGTCTCGGTAGATGTTTCTGTCTTATCTAATAATAATACCGTCTTTTGAATCATCCGTATCCAGTAATAATTGTTGTAGCTTTAATCATCATACTTTAAGACTTAACACATCTTGTACAGTTAAGCGAAGTTTAATGGCATCAAGATTGAATATATATATATATATATATATATATATATATATATATATATATATATATATATATATATATATATATATATATATATATAAAAAATTTTTTTTTACCTACCGGGGAACTGGTTCTTTTGTCACCGTAAAATCGTAAATTATCCTTATATCAGAACATAAAGTTTTCGAATTAAAAAAAATTATATCTCAGTGAACATCTGTGAACTTTTCATTTTATTTGTGTATAACACATGAAAAAAACTAGGGAAATGATTGGCATCGAAAAACCAAGTTTAAACTAGGGCCGACGAGCTGGGAGCCCGGGGGGTTACTAGATCTTTTTTTTATTTTTTAGAAATTTCAAATAATATTAAGTAATAATAAAAAAATTAGAAAGAAAAAAAAATTCTCTACCTACCAGGGAATTTGTTTATTTTTAAGATGTCAGAAATGAAAAAGAAAAAACAAATGACACTAATATTAACCATTTGTTTGGCATAGTGGCATATTCATATTAAAACATTTACTGTATATACAATCAAATTCAAGTGTCTGTTAAAAAAATGTTTCTTAATCTGTTTTAGAGTGCAGCTTCGGCATTAATAGTCAATGAGCCAACCTAGCCCTGACAAATCCATCTCTTCTCCCAAATCCACAAACAGATGCAGATGCATCTGTCACCTCTTTTACCTCTCTTTCGCAAGATTCTGTGTGTAGGGGAAAGTAGGGTGCTTCAAAAGGTATCTCTAAGAAATTGTCAATATCTTTTGCAGGTATTTGACATGTAAATACAGGTTCTGATTTATCTTCTTTGTCCCAGTTGATCAGTTCTTGTATGGATATAGCTCCCAGATTGAGTTGGACCTTCTTCTTTATCCTGAATCGAGTGTCTCCATACTCCGAACTTTTCCGTATCTCTTTGATGGTTTTAATGGCAAACCTCATAGATTCTTTGTCTGAGCTTGCTATAAGGGAAAGAATCAAAGATTCAGAATGAGCAAAATAAGCTCCATTTTTTATATAGGGAGTAACAATTTTTTTTATCTCATCCTCCTGTTTTCTTAGCAGCCTTAACAGTGTTACTATGTGTTCCGGGGCCTCAACAATACTGTGTTTCACTTTGATTTTATACCACATGTGAAAATACACTTGAACTACCCATTTTAAAATTAAGTGAAATCTTCTTAGCACATCATCAGTAAAGCCATGGTTACTCATATGGAGAAAAATAATCGCTTCGCTTATAGTAAGCCATCTGCTATGAGAAAAATTGCCACACTTAGCCATTTTAAGATTTGGGTCCATCTTGCCTGTAGTCAAACATGTAATCAGTTTATAGCAGAGAGCTGAATCTGTTGACATTGAACTTAGAATTTTTTCAGGGATCTGGATTAATGGTTCCAACTGCGCAATAGGTTCAAATGTATCAAGTCTTTCCATGCTGTTTTCTTTTAAAAGAGCTTTTCCAATTGGTCCAGTGAAACCAACATTTGAATTGGTGGGTCCATCCAGAGTGACAATAATCTGCCTCAAAGGAAGCTCATTGCAATGTAGCATACAAATAAACCAGAAGCACTTTCTACCTAACAATTGTTCAAGATTTGTCAACAAACCTCCATCTTTTCCTGAACCAGTTACAGCGTTTGTTGAATCTCCTCCTATTACTTCTAGAGATTTATGTACTCCCCGAGGAACCATCCAGTTAAATAGTCCAATAGCTGCTTGTTTAGCAGGCTTATTAGGAGGTATTGCCTTCATGGGTGTAAAATGTGTAATATAGTGACCGTCAGGTTCAGAAGTAACAGTAATGTGTTCTTCTTTTACAACCCTTTGATGAAATCGTTTTGTTACAGGGTTGTGCTTTAAAACTCCGGTAAAATCTTTTCTGCTATCAGCAAATATACCTTTGATAGATTGTAATTGAAACTTCATTTCTTCAGATGTCTTTGCTTTAGTCATTACTGCTTTCCTAGCCCTAATAACTTTCTTAGGATCTACAGCCAAATGGGACATTTCAGTTGTTAAAAAGTTACCAAGAATAAGGTCTTAAAGAAAAGCTGAAACTACTGCTGATTTTGCAGCTGGTGAAATATCAAATCTCAAAGAAGCTTCAGCAGTATTACTAATGGACATAAAATTTAGTTTCCATTTATCTGTTGAAGCAGGTTCATCTTCCATTTCTATTCTATTTGAATTATCATCACGTATGAAAGACTCAACATAATCTTTACTTTTTGAAGTTTCTTCCTCTTCTTTTTTTCTAATTTGTTTTTCTAGACTTGACTTTCTTTTCAGCTTCCTCTTTTCTAAAGAAACCTGTCTAGCTGTTTCCTTAGTATCTTTACAAGTCATTTGATATTTTGATAGTGACCCCATTTTTTCTCTTTCAGCTTTTAACCAAATAAGTTCACTTTTTGGAATCTTATTTTCCCTTGGACAAGTAAACTGAATATGTGCAAAATCTAGACAGCTATTTAATTTTGAGCACTTTTCATTACATAAAGTGATTTCACATTTACAAGATGTAATGTCAAGCAACTGATCTAATTTAATTTCCCATGTAGAAATAGTTTTATGGGCTGCTTTTCCTCTAGAAATTTGACTAAACTTATTCCAGGCTAATTCTATTTTTTGTACCAAAGATATCTTGTTTATTACCACAGGAAACTTGAAAAGAGCATTCGATCTTATCCACTGTTGAAGAACCAAGTCTGCTAATTGTACACTAAGTTCTCTTACAGACATAAGCCTCCTTAAAAATAAAACAAAGTGAATACAAGTAAATACAAACAATATTTCTGCAATCTTTAAATTTAACTTTTCATTACATACTTGTCAATATCTTTTTCAATGAGCATACTTTCTTGTATTAAAAGACCTTTTCTCAGGAAATCTCTAATAGTAAGCACTTCTGAAGGATTAAGATCATTACTTCCACCCAAATACAGTGAAAGTTTTGACTCTTTTTTATCCAAATTGAATCTAGTAATTTTAGGAGCACTCATTCTTCCTATTAATATTAAAAAAAATACTAGCAATTAACAAAACTGGAAATCAACCAAACCGGAAGTAAAGTACTTTTGTACCGCATTTTCTTGTATGAGGTACATAAATGCACTTACGGAAGTAATTTATTTCCAGTTTTATTGATTGCTACTATGAATAAACAAAAACATATGGTTAAAAAAAAATATTTCAGAATGTGATGTATTGTATTATTTCCAGAGTACATACAGAATAGTACATTACAGAAGTGTGTATTATGTACATTGTGCGCAAACTACACTTTTGTATTAATGTAATAAACGTAGAAAATAATGTGCACTTCTGTACAATGCAATAAATGTAGAGATAACTGGTGAATACAAGTAAATACAAACAATATTTCTGTACAATGTAATAAATGTAGAAATAAATATTTAAAAATAACCTACAACTTTTTCCGAACTTTGCATTTCTAAATATACAGGGCAGACGACACGGTTCTCAAAGTTGGGGGAGTTGTGGGGAGCACAATCATCAACTACTAAAAAAGGTCCTCCATATCTAAAAACTTCAAAACCTTTGTTAAAAAAAATAATTTTTATAGAAAAAGTGAGGGGGCTTTATAGAAAAAGTGAGGGGAGGGGGCAGTGACCCCTTGATCCTCTGGCGTCATCAACCCTGGTATAATCTCAATTTTTCAACGCCAATCATGTTACCTTTTTTTTATTATTTGTTAGACACAAAGAACATCAAAATCGAACTAAACTCACTGAGATATGACATTTTTAAATTTGTAATTTTTTACAACCTGACATCTTCCTAAAAGAACAAGTTCCCGGTAGTTAAAAAAAATTTTTTTTTAACTTTTTTTTCCAATTTTTATTTATTATACATATTGGCACTATAATATTGATGCTAGAAGTTTCTTTGCTCACTTTTTTTTGAAGTGACGTACCCTAATATATATACATATATATATATATATATATATATATATATATATATATATATATACATACATCGATAGATAGATGCATTGATACATACAAACATACATACATACATACATACATACATACATACATACATACATACATACATACATACATACATACATACATACATACATACATACATACATACATAAATACATACATGCATGCATGCACGCACGCACGCATCCAAACATACATACATATATACATATATATCTATATATGTAACGAAAATTACTCAAACCTTACACATATATTATAAAAAATCATTGTATTACATAAAACAAACAAAATTATGTATGTAAAATTAATATATAAAAATAAACAAGTTATAATAGTCATATTATCACTATTATCTGACTAAAGAATTATGACGAATTAAATAGACAAGTAAGAAAACTTGAGTGATTGGTGGCTCAAATAATATTATTTTAAAATGATGGAGGTTAATGCCACCCAAGTGCTACAAAAAAATTAAAGTACACTTTTCGGTGGTATGCCGCTTTAGTCATTTGTAAAGTTTTTTGTTCCTTTTAAATATTGGGATTTTTTTTTAAGGGCGATTGGACCTTCAATCTTGGGGATTGCTTACTCATGGTCCTTATCGAACATTGAACGGCATAGTCTTGGATTTCCATTCAATCAGTATTTTGTATTTTTCCTAATAACCCTGTGCTGCTTTTTTAATTTTGCTTACGTTTACTGGCTCATTCCATCTACGTTGGATAAGAGAAAGAATGACTTAACTAAAAAAGAGATTACGATAACGCTTCATGATTATATTCATTGCTAACGGATAGTTTGGTTGTGACAAAAACCTAACTCTTTTTAATAACTAATGAGTTTTTAAAATAAAAAGAGAATTTTTTTTTTATATTCCCTAATCCTTTAGTAATAAGTTACTCATAATTCACTTTTAGACATATTTGCTTCAGCATAATTTAAAGTATCACAATACTACTAGGAAATGAGAGTTCTGGGACAAAAAGTTATTTTTGAAAAAAAAAAAAAAATTTCAAAAAAAAAAATTCCGGTGACAAAACATTTTTTTCATGACGTGATAACGCGTAATGAAAAAAACTTTTTCATTTTTGTAAAGGTGTTTAAATCTTGCCAGAAAAATTTCTTTTTTTTCTTTGTTCTTGTTCTTGTTTTTGTTCTTCTTCGAGAATTAATTTGTACATTTCAATTTCGCGCCATCCTACTCCTTTGCTCCTTATATATTCAATGCGGTCAAGTGTTTTTAAACTTCTAATTTTTCCATCCTCATTTCGTAATATTCTAGTTTTGCCATTTATTTTATTATGCCAAGAAAATTATTTAACTCAAAAATTTCTTTTTCACAAAATTAAATTTAAAAAAGGGACGCTTGAGAATGGGGAGTTTGGCCCGAGAAGCGATCCGGCGCCGATAGATTCATATCCTCTTCCGCATTTGACGTAAAGTCCATCTCTGACTGAGCTTCCTTTGACCCAGGGTGTTAAAAAAGCCCGTTTCCTCTGTGAGTCCCCATTTTTATTCCATTTCCATTTTTTTTTACGTAAACGACACCTCTTCCTGCAATTTTATCGATTACAGTGGATCCAAGCGAAGAGGCAACCCCACCCAATAAGCCATTGGCAACCACTGGGGCGGCTCGAGCTGCAAGCATTCCCAATAAAGGTAAAAGAGCTCCAATAAATCCTCCTTTTACATTTGCGTTGTGTTCCACTTGAGTTTTGCTCATTTTAATGGTGACTCCAACTCCACGATGGAGAGCGTCCACAATTTTTCGATGTTGGCTTTCTGTCAGAAGTAAAACCTCGTTTCCGCTAAAATTGTCTCTTGAAATCCTTATGCTCACGGCTTTTCCTTCCATCATTGATTTTTTTTATTTTTTCGATCTGTCCCTGAGACACATTTAATTTGACACTAACATATTTGCTCCTTTTTAAATGCCGGAAAAAATATTTATTTCACTTCTCGAATGTGATAACGGATCGTGATGTCCTCGCCGCGAAAGTCGATTAAATTTCCATTTTGATCGACGATGCGAGTGATCATCGTTGAAATTTCTGGGACTTTGACAGGGAGGTAAACCAAATGAGTGGGTCTTTCGATGATTTTAAAACCTGGACCCACGTCGGGATAAAATGAGTAAATGCAATTTAATTGCGAGCCGTTGATGTAAGCCGAACCGATAACGTTGTTGACGATTCTGATCGTGTTGACGCTTGAAATTCTGACAATGTCGTCGGACTCGTATTCGGAATTAGAGTCCAATTATCTTTTCGTGAATCCCAAAAGCGAGGCGATGCTGTTTTCCACGTTTACGTCCATCAAATAATTCAAGCCAAGTTTGATGGTTGATTTTAAAGTGTTTGAATTGGATCCGATTTTGATGTTTTCGGGAGAGTAGCTGATTTTATTTGTTGTGACGTAGCTTGCACTTTGAGATGCGTAATTTTTTACTGTGTTTGAGACGGTCTTTTGAAAATAATTGTTGATGTCGATGATGTCTAGCTCCCGTCTGGAATGACTACGTTTTCCCAATTGCCTCCGTTGTTCATGCTGTAGCGGAAAGAATTATTTTTGCTGGTGATGTTTGGAAAGCTGTTGTACGTCTCCAGGCCGAGAAAAGCCATCTCATAAGTTTTCCCTTTTTCAAAAACGATTTTGTCCAAAAATTCTGTTGTTATTATGTTGGAATTTCCATCCACGTCGATGATTATGCCTGACATTTTTTTAAATGGACGAAATTTTTTTTTAAATGGCTTCTTTTGGAAAATAAAATTTGTCAAATCCGCGTCGGTATTTTCCATCGTATTTTTTTGACGACAAATTGATAACAGCAAATCCATGAGGTTCAGACCAGCAATACTTGCAAAATTTTTTTAATTCTTCTTTTTTCATGTCGCTCGAAACGTGGTCTCGATAAATGTGGTCCACATTTTTTGAATCTTGAGGAAACAGACAAATAAAATTGGTGTTTTCTCGGATGGTTTGTCGGGGGAGCATAAAATAATTTTGAGCGAGGTAAAAGCAGTCGACGTTGGAGTGTCTTCCTCGGATGTAATATTTTTCGCACTTGTTTTGTTTGGTCAATTGCAAAACGTCAAAGATCATTAAATTGTTTTTTGTTGAATCGAGATCTTCAGGTTCAGGCACATCGTCAGCCGTTTCGAAAAATTGACACTCCATGTCCTCAGTTTCTTGATAATTTTTTGAAAGGTCGTTATGAAGCTTTCAGGAGTTAAATTCAATTTTTCCATTTCGTCTTGTACATTGACCATTTTGCCGATAATCTTTTTTGGTAATTTTTTCTCGAACGAATTTTTTAGTAGATTGTACTCGGGTTGGAAAAGAGATTTTCCAAAAACTTGCAAATTGTTGCAATCCAACCATCCAGGTTTTAACAGCAAATTTATAAGCAAAGTTGTTTTTCCACAACCTGATTTTCCAACGATGATTCCTGGAATGCTTCTTGGTAAAAGCTCGTGGTTGTTCCTTTTGGTTTTTCCAATATGCCATGACCAATTGGATATTTTCATTTTTTTTTAATTTAAAAATATTTTTTTAAAATAAAAATATACTGCGTCAAATGCAAAAGGAAAACAGAAACGATACATCTGAGAAAAGAAATCTCAAAAAACAACAGAAAAATGATAAAAGGAACTTGCGACTCTTGCGGAACGACTAAATGCAAGTTTGTTTCATCGGAGGCAAAAGGGGGAGACTTGGTTGAATCGATCAACAATTTTTCAAAAAAAATAAAGCTTCCGTGGGCAAAATTTCCAGGAGAAATGCACATTCCAGGAATGAATTTTGCAGGGCCTGGCACAAACCTGGACAAAAGGCTCACATCCACCGACATGTACCAGGAGTAGAGAAAACCATTGGATCGATTGGAAAATGCAGCATACCACCACGATTTGGCTTATAAATATTTAAATGACGTTCAAAGCAGAAATTTGGCGGATTAAATGATGCTTGAAGAAATGAACTCCAAACCCAACTCAAAAAACGAAAGAAAACTTATCGAGCCAATCATCAAAGCCAAAGCCAAATTCGGATTGGGTGTCTCTGCAAAAAAAAAAAAATTCTCAGTTTGAAATGGAAGGATCAGCTTGCAGAGGAGCTTCACAAACCGGTGATTCATCATTTTAAAAAAAGAAAAGTGTTTGTGAATGACATCGATGAAATATGGGCCGTCGATTTGGTTGACATGCAATCGTTTTCAAAATTTAACAACGGCGTAAAATATTTGCTCACGGTGATCGACGTGTTTTCAAAGTATGGGTGGAAAAAAGCTTTGTCGTCGAGCGATGGAACAGAACGATGAAAGAAAAAATGTTTAAATATTTTTCAGCCAACAGCACCAATAAATACATTGACGTTTTGGACGAAATGGTGAAAAATTACAATAGCACAAAACACTCATCCATCAAAATGACTCCAGTTGAAGCCAGCGATGAAAAGAGTAAAAATAAGGTCTGGATGAACCTTAACGGAAAGGTGCAAAAAGAAAGACCAGAGCCGAAATTTTCTACGGGTGACAAAGTGAGGATAACAAAAAAGAAGTGCAATTTTGAAAAAGGGTACGCGCCGAGATGGATTGAGGAGGTTTTTACCGTGTCAAAAATTCAGCGAACGGATTCACCCACGTACATGGTTACCGACGTCAACGGTGAAGAAATTCAAGGAACTTTTTACGAACAGGAAATGCAAATGACGCATCAAGAAATATTCAGAATTGAAAAAATAATTCGCCGAACAAAAAGCAAATCACTGGTAAAATGGAAAGGATATCCAGACTCGTTCAACTCATGGGTGGATAATAAAGAATTGATCCGTTTGAAAAAAATGATATAAAAAAATTTTCTTTTCTTTTTAAAAAGATGAATTTTGTTACGATTTAAAATTTTGACGAGAGCAAATTATCGGTTGGAGAAATTTATTCCGCGACCAAACCAATTTAGTACCAAAAGATTCCGCTTTTTTATGAGTACCCCTCTGGAAAAGGTCCTTTTATTTTAAGAACCCCCGTTTTGTTTTCTCTGGGTGTGTTCGAAAATTGCAGTTTTGGAACGAACGAACTGGAGGGATATTCCATGTCCTTTCTCGGTTTCAACGAAAAAAACGGAATGAACGAAAAAGAAAAAAAGTTTATCGAGGCGACTGAAAAAATATCAAAATATCTTCGCGAGAAAGTTAAAGAAATGATTCCCACTTTGAAAAAAGGAGGAAGAACAAAAAAAAATAACAACGGAGGATTTGTCCATTTTTAAAAACAAATCCGATAATCCAAACGCAGCGCCTATTTTTTTCGGAAAGTTGTTTACAAAGAAAAACGAAAAATACATTGAAGTGTCTTCTTTGTTTTTCAAAAAGAAAACGAAAGAGTTTGTGAAAGTAAATCCTTTGGAATATGTTCGACAAAAGTGCTACGCCGTCGCCTCCTTGAAAATTGAAGGTGTTTTTGTCGGAGCGCAGATCGAGTCCATTCAGGTTAGAATTCCAGAAGTGGTCATTGCAAAAAATGCACCTTCAATTCAAAGCATCATGGGTGACAATTTGGAAATCTGACGAAGAAATGTGAAAACACAAAAAAAAAATTGAAAATAAAATGATTTAAAACATTTTCTTTTCATATTAAAAATGCATCCCCCTCACAAGTTGTTTAAAAATAGCGCCTTAGCAGAGATTCAAAATTTTAATTTTAATTTGGAACATTTGGAGGAGAGAATCAAAGAGTTGGAAAAAAAAATCCGAAAAATATTATTGTGGTAAAAAAAAGTTGGAACATCCTACCTATTTCAACATAAACGGACAGCATGAGATTTTTGCTCAGAAAGACATTAAATTTGCTGCTCTTTCTAACACGACAATATCGTTGTCCATTGGATTGAATTTGGACAAAGGAATTGCTGTCGTCACTTTGATGAACAAAATCAGCGATCAATTGAACTTTTACAAAAACGATGCTATTTCTTCAGAGTCTGTGGACGACGTCATTTTGGATGTGAGCAGCAACAGCATCCATGACGTCGTAGTCAAAAAAGGCGAAAAGCTTTGTAAAATAAATCACATCGATTCGAATTTAAAAAATCTGTCTTTGTTAAAAAGATGGAGATAATAAAAAACACTGAAAAAATTTACCCAGTTCTTCCAACGGCACCATCCGATGGAGGCCACATTTACCAAATTCAAAAAATAAGCGAGATCCAAAAAGAAATGGAGGATGAAAAAGTGAAAAGATTGGCTTTGAGCAAAAAGTACCATCGAGCGGCAAAAATTATTCGTTTCGCAGAAGACGGGTTGCAAACGGTGTGCATTGGTTTGGGGATCACAGGAATCGCACTTTTGTCAACCGTCTTTGCCACTCCAGTTTCGATTGCGTGTGAGGGTATTGCAGTAGGAATGGGAGCTTTGTCCATTTTCGGAAATCAACAAAACAAAAAAATGATGCTGATGACCCAAAAGCACGAAAAATTAAAAGTTGTTTCCGAGTCAAAATTGAATACGATTAGCGATCACATTTCAAAATCGGTCATGGACGGATTTGTGAGCGATTCCGAGTACAAATTAATTCTCAGCGAGCTTCAAAAATTCAAAATCATGACTGAAGAAATCCGAACAAATGCAAAAAGCAGCATTGACGAATTGACCAAAGAGTCGCTGATCCAAAAAGGAAGAGAAGACGCGATAAAAGCATTTAATAACCTTTTTAAAAAGGCGAATAAGCACAAACACGAACGAGTTTGCGTTTTTGTTTAAGTTTTTTTTCTCCCTATTTTAAAAAATGTCATACCCGAAAGAAATGTCATTCTTTAAAATACAAGACCCGAAAAAGAGAGAGGAAATTGTGAAAAATTATATGGCTAACAGGGAAAAGCTTTACAATGAGAGTCTAAACTCTAACATTTCAGATGCAAATTATCAGGCTGATTTGTCCAAGTTTTTTAAACCGCTGATTGAGAGCAATGAAAATGTGAAAAACGAGGTAAAGAGCATCGCATATAGAGAGGTTGGAAACAGTCCACTGGCTTTGACTTATCCAGAAAGTGAGCCGTCTTCTGAAAGTTTAAAAAGTGTTGAAAAAACTTTTGGAAAAATGAATATTGGAAATACTGCTTTGGAATATTTGTCAAAATACGCAGCCAAACGATTTGTTGCAGACAGAGTTTTTGGAATTCACTCAAAAGAACGTGGAAAAATGTTTATTGGAGACAAAGAAGTTTTTATCGACAAAAACGACATCATTATTAATGGAGAAAAGTACGAGGGGACGGTAGGTTTTTGGGAGTTGATTACAAGATCTAAGCCTGATAAAAATAAATACACAGATGAGGACTTAAAAAATTATGAAAAAATACTGGTTGAAACGCATGCAATGGAGAGAGAAGGGAAACCAAACATACCAAAAGCTTCGAGAAGCGAAAAGTGGGAAACAATTGTTTCAAAAATTTGGGAAAAAAATTACACAAAAACGAGGGGAATAAAAGGTCGTGGAGAGATCATTCTTCCGAGCGATCCCAATGCGCTTGCGCAAAGACTTAGCTTGAGCATCGCCGCGGGGCATGCTGGAAATATCTCATCGAGAAACGAAGCTGTCGCCATTTGTGACGAGCTCTTGAGGCAGGGGGAAATAAACAAAGAGGAATACCGGTCGATTCAAAAATACATCGAGTCGTGAAACACGACGGATTTAAAAAAATATTTTCTCATTTTAAAAAAATGCTCATTGTTAACAACAGAAGATATTTAAAAAAGAACGTCGTCGGAGGCGGAGGAATCGTGGACACGGTTAAAATTTTTTTGAGGAGAATGGCAGCTTCAAACGCATCGAGATCGTCTCTTCATTTATTGAGAAAGGCAGCGGCAAGCGAAATTGGAAGAGAAGCGATCACAGCTGCCAAATCTGCCGGAAAAGAATTGGCCTCTTCGGCCATATCGACCACCAAAGACGTTGCCATCGACAAAGGAAAAAAAGCGATTGAAAAAGTTTACGCCAAGACAGGTACGGTGAATCCAAACCAATTGGCTAGCACGATTTTGAACGAAGCGGTAAATGTGGATCAGTATGCGCATATTAATCCGATGGAAGAGCTGCATAAAAAAATGTTTGGCTCGTCCATTCAAATAAAAAAGAAAATGACGAAAAAGAACGCGTCCAGAATTCAAGATCTCGTCAAAATGGGGAGCGGGCTTTTGATTGCGTGATATTTTTTGGACGAATTAAAAATTATTTTTTTTCTCATTTTAAAAAAATGATAAACACCGACAGATTAATAATTGATGAAATGCCCATG
The DNA here is from genome assembly GCF_058129835.1 of Hydra viridissima. Taxonomy (NCBI): domain Eukaryota; kingdom Metazoa; phylum Cnidaria; class Hydrozoa; order Anthoathecata; family Hydridae; genus Hydra; species Hydra viridissima. The sequence continues at coordinate 15,662,658 of NW_028324303.1, forward strand.
ATCGAAAACGGCATTGAAAAAGTTAATTTTTTCGAGTACCTTCCAACATATCTCGATTTAAATTCTTCAGGATCGATCTTTTTTGAGATTGATTGCCAGTCTGTGCAGACACTTCCGTCTGAGGCTTACATCCTCGTCGAAAGGGTTCTGAAAAAAGCGAACGGAACCGCTTACGTGGCAACAGACCAAATTGCTCTGGTGAACAACGCCATCATGTATTTGTTCAGCGACGTCACTTACGACTTATCGGGACACCAAGTGGAAAGAGTCATGTACCCAGGCCAGGGAACAACCATGTTTGGATTGTTAAAATATCCTTTCGGTTTTCAGCTTGCCGATGGTTTGAAGCAAATGTGGTACAAAGACATTTCAAACGCCTCTGGAAGCACGGGGTTCGTCGTCAGACGAGACCTTTTGTTTGCAGACACCACATCCATTGGCTCTTTTTCTTTCAGGATACCTTTAAAACACATTTTTGGTTTTTGCGAAACTTATGAAAAAGACGTTTACGTATTCAGACACACGATCACCTTTACAAAAAAAGAATACGACGACGCCATTTACAGAGCCGGAACTGTCGATCCAGGAATGATCGACATAAAAAAATTCTGACTTTTCAAGCCAAGACTTGAGCTGGATGTTTTGAGAAAGTCTAAATTCGTTAAATTCATGACGAAAAAAAAGTCGAAAGGCAAGCCATTGCCTCAGACCTCACAGAATTCACCTGGACCCTTGGAAGAATCAGGGACAAAAGCGTTCCGAGATATATCGTGTTCGGCCTTCAGACAAACAAATCTTCTATTCAAACTGCAAATCCAGCCGTATTCGATCATTGCGAGAGAAATATGGAGTCTCAAAAACCTCAAACAATTTGTTGACTTTGATGCTGATTGCGGTTGAGAACAATCTTGTAAGCAAAGATTTGCTTTTGGAAAGTGCAAAAGAATACAGACCGGTGGGTCGACCAAAAAAAGAAATAAAAACGGAAAATGCGAAAACGGAAAATTTAAAAAAACCGATCGATCCAAAATACGAGAGGCTTGGTTCAATTCGAAAAAAACCTGTGTCTGTGAAAACGACCAACATCGAAACCGGGGAAGTGGTTGAATACGGATCCCTTTACAAAGCGAGGAAAAAGACGGGGCACGGATGGAGATATTTGGAGCGTCGAGATTGAAAAGTGGAAAATGGAATAAAGATTGAAATTTTAAATTCTGAAAAACTCGAAAACAGAAAAAAATCGCCAAGTCCGAAAAAATGAAAAAATGCGAAAAATCGCTTAGTCCGAATTCTCGGGAAAAAAAAAATTGAAAAAAATTTTCGGAAAAAAGAAAAAAAATTGATTTAGAAAAAAAATTTTTTTGGTATAATAAAATGGAAAACAAAATGCGAAAAAATGGAAAAACCCAAAAAATTGATTTTGAGTTAAATAATTTTCTTGGCAATAAAAAAATGGAAAACAAAACTGTCAAAGAAAAAAAAGTCTCAATGGAAACATTGAAAAGTCAGGCTAGAGACAGGGCGATAAAAGGTTTTTCAAAAATGACCAGGGAACAGCTCGTTGAGGCTATAAAAACAACAAGGCCTGTCATTGGCCCTCATCCTGTAGCTCGTAGACGAACTACTGATGCAAGACCTATTGTTCCTGCTCCACGTTCGATTGCTCAAATCCCAGTTTTGAGGCCAGTTACTGCACCACGCCCTGTCATCGTGCCGAGCCAAATTGTCCAAAAACCTGCCATCGCTCCGAAACCATCAACAATTCCACCAAGACCTCTCACGTGGAAACCAGCTCTTCCTCCAAAACCAGCCCATTTGCAAAATCCTATCGTTGCGACGACATCTGTTCAAGAACCGTCGCGTTATATCGTTGACGCTCCTGAAAGAATTGACAAAGACTTGATTAAAAAATCGAAAAATTTAATTTGGGAAGGGATTGAATTTCCCGTCAAACTCAATCAAATAAAAAAAATTGAAAAAAATAATCCAAAAATTAGTGTCAACGTTTTCATGTGTCAAAATAAATCCATTCAACCTTTACGAATATCCAAATTTTTGCAACGGAAAAATAAAATTGATTTGCTGCTCATTTCAGACGAAAAAACAAATCATTATTGTCTGATAAAAAATCTAAGTTGACTCATTTCCTCCCAATCGTCCAAACACAACGGAAAAAATTGCTCGCAGGGAATGAAAAGCGAGGAAGATCTTTCAAAACATTCGTCTTGTTGCAGAGAGCACAGCGCGGTTCGAATCGATCTTCCTCCAAAAAATTCGTTCATAAAATTTGAGCACAAAGAAAGGTCGATGAGAGTCCCATTTATTGTTTACGCGGATTTTGAAAGCTTTATCAAACCGATAGACTCGTGCGAACAAAATCCAGGCCAGTCTTACACCAAAAAGTTTCAAAGACACGTTCCAAGTTCCTTTTCCTATTACATAAAATGTTTTGACGAAACCGTTTATGACGGGCATCCGTCGGTTTGCAAAACAGTACACGAAAATGTTGACGTTGCCAAATTTTTTGTCGAAAGTTTAGAAAAAGAAATAAAAGAAATTTTTGGAAAAACCGGAAAAAAAATATGGTCTTCACAAAGGATGATGAAAATAATTTCAAATCCGCAACAGTTTGCCACATTTGCAAAAAAAAAATTCTCGATAAAGAAAAAGTGCGCGACCACTGCCATTTTACTGGAAAATATCGAGGAGCTGCCCACAACGATTGCAATTTAAAATACAAAATTCCAAAATTCGTTCCTATCGTTTTTCACAATTTGTCGGGTTACGACAGCCATTTGTTTATTAAAAAATTGGGAGGAGAAATAACCTGCATTCCATCCAAAGAGGAAAACTACATCAGCTTTTCGAAAAAATCAAAGTGGGAGAGTACATTGGGGAAGATGGAAAAACAAAAGAAAAAAAAATTGAATTGAGATTCATCGACAGTTTTAAATTCCTTACCTTCAGTTTGAATACTTTGTCTAAAAATATAAAGCCAGAACAGTTCAAAAACCTCGCAAAATATTAAAAAGGAGAAAAATTTGATTTGTTTTGTAAAAAAGGAGTGTACCCTTACGATTGGGTGGACGCATTTGATAAATTTCAAGAAACGCAATTGCCGCCAAAAGAAGCGTTTTTCTCAAAACTCTACCACGAGGAAATAAGTGACGAAAATTACGCGCATGCGCAAACGGTTTGGAACGAGTTTCAATGTAAAACGTTCAGAAATTATCACGATTTGTACAACGTGTCGGACGTTTTGATTCTGGCGGATGTCTTTGAAAATTTCAGGGACATTTGCATGAAACATTACAAGATCGAGCCCGCCTGGTACTACACGTCTCCCGAGTTGGCTTGGGACGCTTGTTTAAAAATAACAAAAATAAAATTGGAATTGTTGAGCGACCCCAACCTGCTTTTAATGGTAAAAAAAGGAACCCGTGGAGGAATCAGCATGATTTCAAACCGGCATGGAAAATCGAACAACAAATACATGGGCGACTCGTACGATCCAAGCCAACCGTCTAAATTTATCCAATACTTGGACGCCAACAACTTGTACGGATGGGGTATGTGCAAACCTCTTCCCACTCACGGTTTTGAATGGATGACAGAAGACGAACTGTCCGATTGGAAATCGATTCCGTGCATTTTGGAGGTTGATTTGGATTATCCGGAAAGCCTTCACGACGAACAAAACGATTACCCTCTGGCTCCTGAGAGAATGAAAATTGAAAAAGTGGACAAACTCGTTCCAAATTTAAACGACAAAAAGAATTATGTCCTCCACTGCGAAAACCTAAAATTATACGAACGATTGGGAATGAAAGTTTCAAAGGTGCATAGAGGCATAAAATTTGAATAACTGGATTGGATGAAACCGTACATTGACCTAAACACCGATTTAAGAACAGAATCCATCAACGAAAATGAGAAGGAATTTTTCAAAATGATGAACAATTTGGTGTTTAGAAAAACAATGGAAATCATTGAAAAGCGAGTGGACGTGAGACTGGTGACAAAAAAGGAAAAAGCAATAAAATTGTCGGCCAATCCAAATTACACCAGACACGCGATTTTCGATGATAACTTAATCGCCGTTCACATTAAAAGAACAAATATTTTTTTCAACAAACCAATTTATTTGAGAATGTCCATTTTGGATTTGAGCAAAACTTGAATGTTTGAATTCCACTACGAAAAATTATTGATGACGGACACGGACTCGCTGGTTTACGAAACAAAAACTGACGATTTTTACAAATACATTTCCGACGATGTGGAAAGCAAATTTGACACGAGTGATTTTAGCAAAAGCCATCCGGCCATTCAAAGCGTTGGGTTCAAAGTTGGCTTAAACAAAAAGGTCATTGGGATGTTCAAAGACGAAACCGGAGGATAACAGATTGAAGAGTTTGTCGACCTCCGATCAAAATTGTACTCTTACAAAATACATCAAGAAGAACAAGAAAAAAAATGCAAAAAATGCAAAGGTGTTAAAAAAAATGTCGTCGAAAAATGCATCACCCACGACGATTACAAAAAATGTCTCGAAACCAAAAAAGAAAAAATAAACAAAATGAACGTCATCCGATCCCATTTGCACGACATTTACACGGAAGAAATCAACAAAATCTCTCTCAGCTCCACCGACGACAAAAGAATCATTTTGGAAGATGGAATACACACGTTGGCTTATGGACACTACAAATTAAAAGAAAAGGAACAAATGGTGACAAAAAAAATGAGGAAACAAAAGGTAAGTGACAAAAAAATTAACAAACTAAAAAAAATTAACAAAAAAAAAAAGAACAACAAAATGATCAATGTGGAAGGTGTTATTTTGCCTAACGAGGCTTTTACAAATTTTCAATTGATGAAAGCAGCAAAAAAACTGAAATTGAAAAACTTTCGAGGAGTTTTTGTCAGAGACATATTGCCAGAAAAACCGAGAAAAAAAGAATGCGGGATTATCAACACGGGGGATTCGAGCACTGGAGGATTTAATTGGGTGTGCTGGTACAAAGACGGAAACGCAAAATTCAGCTTTGACTCTTACGCTCAACCCCCTCTCGTCGAGCTCGTCGACTATTTAAAAAGCCCTGTCTTTTACAACAGCGAAAGGGTTCAATTTGGAAACACGTCTTATTGTGACCACTTGTGTTTTTACGTCTTGATAAAATGTGAAGAGGGAAACAGCTTTCAAGACGTCGTCAACACCCTTTGGTGATTGCAAATTGAATTTTAAAAAAATTTCTCCCGTTTAAAAAAATGATTGACAAATTCAACAGAAGCGAGTTCAGCGTTTATTTCGACAATCTTTCAGCAGACTCAACAAGCAACTTTTATATTAAAACGGACGGGTCCAGCACCATCACTGCAGACATTGATTTTAATTCTCAAAAAATCATTAATTTGGCAGAACCAGCCAACTCACACGACGCCGCCACAAAAAATTACATGGACACGCATTCGTCGGGAGGAACTGGCACGGTGATTGGAGCTGCGGACTTGAATTTAAATTCCCATAAATTAATCAATGTGCTTAATCCATCAAACGCGCAAGACGCCGCGACATAAAGTTACGCAGACGTTTTGTCAACTTTTTAGGACTGGTTCCAAATTCAAGCTTTTTGTCCTTAGGATTAAAGTCTCAAATTGTGGCAGGAGCCGCCACGAAAACAGTTTTCACTTACTCGGACGGACCTGGTGTTCTAAGAAGGTTATGATTGGCTCTCAATGGAAACTTTCCTGGAAATGTTTTCATTCGAATATTTATAGATGGTGAAATTAACGTTGGAAATTATTCAGAAAGCACGGAAGGAATAGGAGTGGACAACACTAAACTTGCTTGCGACTTGCTTTTTTCTCCTATCGGCGGCCCTTTTTACGCCAATTCTTTGCAAGGATGCAACGTTTTAAGCAACACTTCGTTGGGAGGATATTGTACGCTTGACATGCCGTTCAGTACAAACATCAGCATCCAATTGATCAACAAAAATGCCTCTTCCATCACTTACTGGATTCAGCCTTTCATTTCCACATTTACCTCCATCCCCCCTCTCCTTTCATCCGTAAAATTGTATGGCAGGACGTTCAGATATTTAAACACCACTTACGGAAACGAATATGTTTTGCTAGACACAAATGGAAAAGGAAATGGAGTTTTTCTAAAATACATCAGGATGCATGTCATCGGCGCTTCTGGAAGCTGGTGGGAATCGAGAGTCCGAATGTACGACGGCAATTTGCCTCCTGGAAACGGAACCGTTCTCAGTCCTTGGACACCTTATAATACAGTTACACTACTTTTTCTGGATATGACGGTGACAGCAAATGCATCTTTTCCTCGTCTGGATTGGAAGATTTTTATTTGTCTTCGTGGAACGGATCAAACATATCCTCGTTCAACAACACATCGACGGGACTGCTGTTACAATCCAAATCCACCATCGGATCCACCACAACCATTTCCTTTTACAGAAATTTTGCAAATGCAGATTCCATGCCCAGCGTTGCAGCCGGCAGAAGACTCGTCGTCACTCTCAACTCCGGCGACGCGCAAGTGGGACAATCCGGAAGCTTTTACCTTCTTCTCGGACAAGCGTGTTATTACGCCTAATTCTCAAGATTTAAACACCTTAACAAAAATTAAAGTTTTTTTCATTACGCGTTATCACGTCATGAAAAAAAAATGTTTTGTCACCGGAACTTTTTTTTTTTTTTGAAATTATTTTTTTTTTGAAAAATTTTTTTTTTTTTGGAAAATATTTTTTTTTTTGGAAATTTTTTTTTTTTTGAAAATTTTTTTTTTTGAAAATTTTTTTTTTTTGAAAATTTTTTTTTTGGGGTTTTTTTCCGAAAATAATTTTTTCTCCCAGAACTCTCATTTCCTAGTAGTCACAATTTTTATCAAAATCCTCTGTTTTTTTCAGCGCAATAACCAAAATTTTTTTTCACAAGCATTCAGCCTATGATCATTTTCAAGTAGTAATAGTTATTAAAAACATAGTCCTTCGACTTTAACAATTTGGATAAAAATAAAATTTTGTTTACTGAGCAGATCACTGCATAATTTTGATAACATCATAATTTCAATCACTGTACTTAAGTACAGTGATTGAAAATAAAAAGTCACAGACCTACCCTTGGTTTATTTGGTGCTTTGTTGACCAGTATAAGATTTTTGCAGATATTTTGAATTCCACTGTAATAAAGGAAATGATTAACAGGAGCTTCCTTTTTCTGTTAAACGCAGGAGAACACAGTTGAAAGTATTCACTTAGAGTTTTAAAAAGATGGTTTTCAATAAAAAAATATTTTACATGCAATAAAAAATATCTTACATTCAAAAACTTCAGAGAATGCTGTTTTGAGGTTTGTTGGTCTGAAAGTTGTTTTGCATGAGACTTTTCAAATACATACAATTAAATGCATTTTTTTAAATATGTGTACTTAAGTTTGTAAACCTTGTTCTTAAAGTTACTACTCAGACTTAGATCAGATCTTCAAGAATGCAAGCATAAGCATAAAAAATATCCAGTAGTCTAATTTGTAGTGTTTTTATCGACTTCGACTAAATCGACTAAAAGTCGACTAGTCGAAAGTGGAAGTTAGTCGACTTTGAAAAATTAAATTGTCGATTTAATCGACTATGAGTTTCCTACTAATCGACTAAAAGTCGATTTAGTCGGTTAATAATCCTAACATCCTTATTTCTACTTTTTTACTTGGTTTAATTTTATCAATCTTTAATATTGTTATGATGTTGACCGAATTAATAAAGAGATATCTTTTTAAGTAGTTTATCTTGTAAATATAAATTATTTGTAAAAATTGAACCTTGCTACAGTGGTCTAGAGGTGAGCAAAACCCCCCAAAACCATGTTCTATGTTGGGGTAATTTCTTATTTTTAAATGAAATTTAGAGAACCCTCTAAACTGATTTAGTTTTCTCCCAACTATGATTTTTAAGCTCAGCATACCAATTTTACCACGGAAATGTCAATATGTTAATTTTCAAAATGAAAAAACCATATAATAGAGAAAAATGAAGCCAGAAAGACGATTTTAGAACATTTTGATATTATAAAGGGATATATTGTCAATAGACACCATATATTGAAATAAAAAGAAGAAATACGAAAAATTATTTTTTATAATTGCATTTTTAATGTATTTTTTCAATAAAATCCCTTAATATGCCCAACCTTTTTTTAACACTTTACTTTACACTAGCCAGCATAGCAGTAAAGTTGTCCTTTTTCCTCACCTGCCTGGCTCCGCTTCAGATCCGGAGCAAGGAGACGAACAACTTTGTCTGGACAAACCCAAAACCCTCCTCCACACTCTAAGGGAGGAAATAAGGAACTACTAAAGCTTAAAAAAAAACAGATTCAGGTTGCGCTGAGGATTGGTCTTAGGATCAATTTTGATGTTCCAAACTAAGGAGAATCTGGAAACTCCAATACTAGCAATACTACTAGGAGGTGTTTTAGGGGGTACCAAAAGTCAGTAGAGATTCTAGGTGGTGATGAAGACGTTTTATATTACCCTCTGTATCCTCTCCAGCAATGAGCAAATGGACCCTAACAAACTGCATCACTATAACCTGGAGACTGCACCACTGTACACCAGCCTGTACAACTGGTGTCATATGCTCCAGTTGTACAGGCTGGTGTACAGTCTTCGTACAACTAATACACCTTCTTGACAACTCCTGACCACCTGTGCGGTCTCGACCACTCCTAAAGACAAAATAACCCCAAATTTGAATACCTGACCTCGTTTACCTATATTTAAACATACAAAATGTCCCATTTTTATTTTAAAAGTTGTCAAAACATCCAATGAGCCCCCCTGAAATAACTGCCTGTGTGGTAATGACCACTCCTAGAGACCAAGTATACGCAGATTTGAATTCCTTGGCCTGAATTACCAACACTTAGAGATATAACATGTCCCATTTAATTGAAAAACCATCGGGACATAACATGACTACCCTTTACCACCCCTAAATTGACCACCTGTGTAGTCATGAGGACTCCAAACTTGAAAATGAGCCTGGAAATAAGTTCTTTGGCTCCCAAAAACCTTTAAAAACCTATATCATATATTCAAGCTATAAATAGTTTTGCCATTTTTTGACGATTCTGGCCCACTGTACCTACGTAAGAATATCATTCATAGCGATTTTTTTAATTCAATCAAAATATCTGAAACTTAACTCTCAGCTTACTGTATGTAGCACTACTTCTTTAATGTTTCCTTTTTCTTATTATAGTAACCAGTTGATGCTTTTAAAACAAAATGTTAAGTAATGTGTAATGGTATTCAATAAAGGATGCGAAAATGTTTTGTAAATCTGCCACACCAAAAAACGTTTAGCCATCACATCTGTCCCGACCTGTTCTTTATTATTTAAGTTGTTTGTTAATTTTTTGCTTTAATTGTTGTGAAAAATGATATGAAATGCCCATCTGTGTTTTTTTTTTTTTTTACTTTGTGATTGTAATTTCCGTTTTATTTTGTTTATTCGATTTTAATTCATCTAATAGATTAGATGAAGTAAAAACGAACCAAGAAAACGCTCTTGATACAACAACAGCATGTGCTATTAAAACAGTATAACATAACACCTAGTTTTTTTGTTTACTCTCTTAAGGTTCTAGTTTTTTCATAGCGTCTCAAAGATAACTTGTCAAGCAACGTTGAAGTATATCATTGCAATAAAATATTTATTCAAATATTTCGACTAAATCAACTTTTAGTCGACTTAGTCGATTTTAAAAATGTATTAGTCGATTTTGGTCGACTTCGAAAAATACATTAATCGATTTAGTCAACAGTCGAATAATATCAAAGTCGTAACAACACTACTAATTTGGGATACTTTTAAAATACTAAATATAAAGTTAAAGAAAGTGAATTAAAGCTGAAAAGAAATGTCAAATATGAATAATTTAAAAACAATTTTGCTGAAATTGTAACCAAAAAGTTTTATGTTTTGAATGTAGTTGACTTTAGAAATTGTTATGCTGCTATTGTGTTATAGTAAAACTTACCATGGTTATTTTTTATTTTTTTTTTCAAATAAGGTAGAAAAGGTTTTGGGGTTCATGTCATGTTATTTATACCATTATGTAAAATGGATCTTTGATCAACTCTTGCTGCATAAAGCAAATATATATTAGTTATCTTCGTAAAAGCTTATACTTTGACGATACCAACTAATCTACGGAAGTAAATTAGAAAATAACAATTACTTTTTATATTAAATAAACAAAACAATTAGCATGGTTTTCTCAAAGACACCGTTTGTTTCCCCTACTCCGGATTTAAATATTTGTTCAAACTAATGTGTTTTTATTTATGCTCCTGACAAAAATAATACCTGAAAGAAAGAAATTCTTGATTAAATAGAAAGTTTAGTTTTTCTTACTTTTAAACTAAACTGCCATCATTGAGCACTTGTACTATTCCAATTAAAAGAATTAGTACCGTCGTTTTCGACGCCGCATACTTCAATTATGCATGCGCTCAAGGCGTCAAAAACCATAATATTTGGTACTAAATTTTAAAATATTGATTAAGGTTTCCAGCAGCAATGATTGCGTCAAAACCTGTTGGATAATGTTTGATTCAAACTGAAATTCTATATGGAGCATTTTTGATTACAGCCAGAATTGATACTCTTAAACTGCACGATGATTGGCATGAATTTCCTGCTTGATTCACACACCCACAACACCAAAAACCCAACAAATATTCTAATCTGAGATGTAGAATAACTTAATATATTTCTGATTGTAATAATTTTTATAATACATGTATAAGATTTTATCTTTTATTTTGCAATTTTTAAAAATAATTCATCTCCTCATTATCAATAACAGCTAAACCAAGTTGGCATATTTTCGGTCTTAATTTAAACTGTACGGAACACTGTGGTAAATGAGAATGCCTAAAAAACGCGTGTTTTTTTTTTTAAAAAAAATGTATTCATCAATTTAGGCAACAGAATTCATAACTGCTATAATTTAGTTTAGTATTTATATCCTAAAATGTGGTGGGGCTAAGTGAGCTGATAGTAGCGGGGTAAACTCAGTCAGCTAGTAATCTTTCCCCATCGTGAAGCACAGAAGTTATTTTAACTCTCTTAAGTAGAAAATATTATTTTTAGCACAACAGACTACAATATTATTGGTTTGTTTATCTTTTAAGATTTAAATTTGTAAAAGTTAGAAAGGATTCAAATTTAAAAGTAGACAAACTGGAAGCGACAACTGTGGTGGTTAAAACAAAAACAAGTTGAAGTTATGAGTTTGTAAATCCTTCAAATATATTGGTGTAGAATACAAGTTAGAAAGGTCAACCTGAGGTAGGTATATAAATACATAGGAAGTTGAAACTTTAAATAATTTGAACTGCTGAGAATTGCATCGCATAACAATCATATCTTCACTTAATGAATAAGTTCCCTTAAAAATGTTAATGAGGTTTTCTTGTCGGGAATCGCACTCTAAAATCTAATTTTCAGAATATAAGATGACTCAGTTATTTCAAAACCAATAAACTTACGACATTATTTATAGACTTCATTGTTAAATGGAATATTTAAGATCATGAAATGTTTCTGAAAACTAGTTATCTAGAAGAAAGTTACTCGCTAGTTAGTGGATGTTTAAAAGAACTAGAATCGAACTAAAGTAATTCTCGGATGCTGAAGCTATTTTTATATATCTCGGAAGCTGAAACTATTTTAGTTAGTTATTTTGAAAGCTTTTATTCTTTATTTGGGACGATGAGCGATTTCTAACTAAAACTATATTTAAAGCAAGTAAGAATGAATATGAATCTAAAAGTGTTTTTTTTTAGTCCAGGGTGTCACTAAACTTACTAGATGATACAAATATAAAGCGCTTTAAAAATAAGCTTTTTAGAAATAAGTGCTCTTTCCGATCAACTAGCTACAGCTGAAGGATAAATTGAAAATCATCATTGAATAAACAATGTCATGTGGTTAAAAAATAACAAAAATTATGTTAACATTTATTGATTGTTCTATCCATCAAGCTTAATAGAGTATTTGACTTCAGTTGATGTTTTGGGCTCAAATATATATACAAATTTGGTTTCATAAAATAATTATTAATCTAAGTGATATCTTTTTGAACAGGGTTTATAAACTTTTCTATACAAAATTAAAAAAAGACTTTTAACTCATTTGATTTTTAAATGATTATAAAATTATCACACAACCTTTAGACTAAAACACCTAAAAACACTAACATCTGAATTTTTTAAAATGCGTTTTATACAACTTGTACGAAAATATTCTTTGGTATTTTAAAAAATGGAAAAATTCAAGAACATGCGTTTCTCATCAGCCTCACTTTTTCAAAACGTTACAGACATGCCCTTCCTTTTTTTTTTAAGACTTTGTTGACCAAAAAAAAGATTCTTGTAGACATTTTGAGTTCTGTTCACAATTAAATGTCCTTTTTTTTTAAAGGTAATTTGTAATAAATATAACGATTTACACGCAGGTGTAATTGGACCGTTCGGTTTTAGTAAAAACTGTGCTGCTTTATTCTGTACAGTGATTGAAATCAGTATTATATCAAGATCATAATGTAATTAGCACAAAAACCAAAATTTATAATAGCTTTATCCAAGTTATTAAAATCAGAGAACTGTGATGTTTTTAACAAATATTATAAATTGAAATAGACCATAGACTTGTGATAAAAAACTTTAGGCTGCTGCATTGAAAAAAATACAAGAGTTAGATAACAATTATGGTGCTTTCCATTACGTCGAAGCAGAAGCAATTATGTGTAAAAGTGAATTATTTATGCCGAGCTTATAAATATTTTCCAAATGTTTATTCAATAATTTCCCTTCAATGCAAGATCTATTAGGTACACATATTTGAAGCATCCTATTCCATTTTTGTGAAAGAACAATTTTAACTTATTAAAGAACGCTTAATGCATGCAGTTAAAGATCTTTAACATTTTTGATAAGCCAGATAAACTCCAGTAGCTTTAAAACTAGTAACAGTAATAATGCTTGTTATCAATATTTGTTTTACAACGGGATCAAAAGCCTAAGAATTTTTTTTTTTTTTTTTTCAATTAGCATTTTACAGTGATTAATGCAATTTTTACCACGCGTATTTTTATTAAGGCCATCGTAGTACGCAAAACATTTTTAAAGTAACGTCTAATAATAAAAGTGCTTATGGTCTGTAAAAAATATTATCGAAGTAAAAGTAGTAATATTTATGCTTACGATATTTGTATTGTGTTATGCAACAGTGCTGGAGAGTTTTTTTTTGTTTTTAATTGGGTCAAAAAAGTACTTAGTTCAGTTAACTGCTATTTTGTGATAAACAAAAATCTTTTTTGTCATTCTATAATTACACTGCATTCTAGCGCATAAAATTTTAACCATGGTTTGTTTTGTTTAGGCACCGGCGATTCGGTTCGTAAAATCCGCAAAAAGTCAATCCGACTAATTTTGCCAAGAAGCTCAATGAGTCTATCAACAAGCTTGATTTTGGAGCCAAAACCTGGATAACAGTCGACAGTGCAGCTAATGTCCAAGCGTTGGAAATCCAAGGTGTTAGGAAATCAATTGGGGTTCAAAGTGCAACTTGGTTTGTCGCCCACTGTTTAACTCTGACCTCTATCAAATGGAGTTTGTGGTAAATCTTCTTCCGGCAATTCATTCTTTAAAGAATCCGAACCCTACTGTTTCTGGAGGTTGTAAGTTGACAGATCTTTTACCAACAGAAGATGAAGTGGAATCTATTCAATCTGTCATCCGACTTCTGAAAGGCTTCTCAGAATTCTCTGAAACATGCAGCAGTGAAAAGAATGTTAACATCTGTTCCGTTATTAATTGTCTACACAACATCAGAGGAAGATTAGCAAGGGAGATGATCAAGCCAAAAACCGAGCTGTTATCACAGATTGCCCACTACTTCAATAAAGATCTAAACAAAAAATTCGAAGGGGAGCTGATGAGTATTGAATTCTCTATTGCTCATTTTTAAGATCCTATTAGCAAGGGCATGTGCTTTGTGGATGAGGGGGGAAATTTTGAAGTAGTCAAAACTGCAGTAAAAAAAGCTATGGAAGAACTGTCAAAAAAAGAAATTTTGGCTAGCCAAAGCACTCCTTCCCCTTTCAATGTTGGATGATGAAGATGATGACGACTTTGATTCCACGGAACAACTGAGGAAGAAAGTGTTTCGTGTAGGTTACATTAATGCTGGAGGGGTATTTGAATTCAAAACCAGTTCCAGCAATTATAAATGTACTGGAATTTCGGAAACAAAACCAGTATATTTTTCCAATAATGTCAAGGCTGGCCAGAAAAAACCTCTGTATACCTGCTGCATCATCAACATCTAAAAGAGTTTTCTCAACAGCAGGGAATATATACAGCTCTAGAAGACCCAATCTTTCAATCTCAAAGGTTGATTTGTTGATATATATGAAAGAAAACATTAAGTAATTCAGCAAAATTCGAGACATTGTGCGGCCAGGAAATGAATTTGAAAAATGATTAACTTTCAGGGTGATTTTGACTTTTTTTATTTCTTAACATGGAAATCATTTCGTTTTATTGTATATTTAAGTATTATAAATAAATAAAAATAAATCTTTTTTAAAAAGCATTCATTATTCTGAAACCGTATAAATCCATAAAAATAATATCGGTTCGGATTACAATTCGAAAAAAAATTTTCGAAATGAAATCCGATCTGAAAGTAATCGGATTGCAGTCCGAATTTTTTTCCGATACATTATTTTCGGATCAAATCAATCCGTAAGAAATTTGAACCGTTCAGCATAGATAATTCGGTGCACAATCCGCAACCTGATAAACAGTAACGAATCGGCGGTCTCTAGTTTTGTTGCTGTGCTGGCATTTAGCTAGCTAGAATGATTTAACCTAAAGTTTTCTTCTGTACGGTAGTCTCCTTTGATTATCTTTTTGTGAAAAAACACATGAAGTTTTAAATATTAGTTCCCAATGCTTCTGTAGAAGGTGAGTTTTTGTATTTTATTGATATTAATGAGATTTTTTTAAAAATGTTATTACTTAATTCTAACTTGAAGATCAGCTGTACTAATTTACTTTTATTTGGATTACTTTATTCAGTTCAACTCTAGCTTTGCCACTAGCTAACAAAGCTGATTAATTTTCAAGAAATATTGACGCTTAAACTGTTTGTGCAGACATTTTTGAGGGTAATTGCATGTCGAACTGGAAAGAACAAAAAATGAAAATGAATTAGAGCCTTCTGATTTGTTTGATTATGAAAACAAACGTTTTTCTGAGTTAGCAGAGCATTGCTGTAAACAGGGAAGAAAAGGAAATGTTTCCAAACATAACCGTAGCTGCAAAAAAACTCCGATCAAAACAAAACTTTACATAACAGCTGAAGGAAAACAAACCAAATCGAAAAGTTTTAACAATGCATTTTAAAAAATTTGTAAAAAATGTTTTTCATTCCAAAAAGGACACTTGTAAAGCATCTAATATCAAAAAAAAAAAAAAAATTATGCGAGGTCGAGGAGAAAAACTAGAAAAATTGAAAGAAGATCATGATGTTCACCTAAAGAAAGCAAAATCGATCCTAAATATTATGAAAAAATTCCTGGCAGATGTTAAAGACATTAAGGAACTTGAAACATTAACCTTTGATTTACAAAAATACATCCTCTAGACTAAGGAAAACCTAAATAAAGAATATTATCTCAGCTTAAATGTTATAAAATAAATCTAAATAAATCAGAATGCAGCACATTATTATTAAAGGGTGAAGTTTATGATAACGAAACGTAAGAAGTGAACATACTTCAAGAATTCAATTTACCATTCTCACTACAAAATGGAAAAGCATTATCTAAAGAAAAAGTAAAAGACCTTAACGACATTATAAATCTGGTCACTAAATATCCAGAAAATTTTTGTCATCGGTAAATATATTACATTTCGAAGGTGATACTTATAAATTTGGTTTAACTATTGATTTTGAACATGAACAAAATGAAAAGTAAGACAATGAAAGTATAGAGTAAACATCATAAAGAGTTTTCCAAATTATTATTTAGATACTACAATAGTGTTTGCATTTTTTGATACTAGTTGTAATGTATTTGATTTGTATTTTTTCATTCTATTCGTTCTTCAACAAGACTTAAACTTCTTTTTAAACAATAATTTTAAGTCATTTTGAAGTCAAACTCAGCTGGTAAAAAGAATATTTATCAAGTATTCAACTTCAACAAGAACCATCTGGAAACAGTTCTGATTAGGGTCAACTACTCCGATGCATAACACTAAATTTTTATAAAACGAAGATGACAAGAGCAACAGTTACAACAACAAAAAAAAACAAGATTAATAGATTGCTAAACATCGCAGAGTTTTTTAAACCACTTGTTTTTAAGCTCCGCTTAGTTAAAGCAGCTTTGTTAAAAAGAAAAGTCATTTCAAAACTTTATTTAAATAAATGTATTACCTATCCGTAACTAATGCAGATGTTGGTATTATAGGAACTGCACAACCAAAAAAAAATGATGCATCCCATGAGTGTTTTTATTTTGGAAAAAATAAAATATATAACGATTGATGTAAACATTAAATTTTGTTCGCTGTTTTTGTAAACAACAGAGATAACAAAACACTTTTGTAAATGAAAATCTTTCATTTATGCAACCTTAAAAAATAATTACTGAATTCAGCAAATCAAATTACTTTAAGAAATGTTAATATTTAAAAAAATTTCATCCTGTTAGTTTTAAACTAATATCTCAATTATAAACTTTCGATATAAATTAGGAAAAATTTTCCTACTTGATTTGAAAATTTATAGGAATGTTAGTTTTTTTAATACTTCTTCAAAGTAGATTAAAAAAAAAAACAAAGAACATATTAACTCTTTTGAAAAGCTTAAACCTTAATGAAAGTACTTTTATTCATTTAAGGTATTATATTTAGACATTAACAGCTAATTATTTACTGCAAACAATCCAAGTGATTAAACATGTGAAACCTTTTTTGCTGCAAACCAGAACAACAACTAAAAATAATGATAAACAAAAAAAAATAACACATTTAACGTAAGTAAAGTAAACAAACATTAAGTAAGTATTTAATTAAAAAAGTTTTCATGAAATGGCACTTTTTATTCAAAATGTCTAATAATCATGTTTTCAACAGACAACTAGATAAATAGAATAAAAAAATTAATTGGGGTATGTTGTTATATCAGGGGTATATATTGGTCTACGAAATTCAGTTTTAGTAAATTTCTAACTACCTCAAAAAAAACATTCAGAAAGTATTCTTGATTAGTTGAACTTCTCTAATTTATTAATAAAATTATTATTTAGTAAATGGTGCTAAGTAACTGTTTTTAATGTTGAAAATTTTAAAGACATCAATTTAGCCACAGAACATAATGAACAGCCAAGAGATGATTATAGAGTTTTTGGAACACATGCTTTTCTTTCTCAGTATTACTTCTGCAAGAGGTTGCAATTTAAGATGCACATAGCAACAGCTGAATTCATATACAGCTGAAAGACCTTGATGTTTAAGATTCAAATTAAACTAACTCTTGCTGAAGAAAAAGGGTTATGTGATCTGCGTGGTTGTGGTATGCATCTACTTACAAGTTTAGATATTTGAACCTCATGTATCCGGTGCTTTTTATATTCTGCAGCTCAAGTATCTGCTTGGATACTCCTCAATGAAGTTTTCCAATTATTTGTGACACTTATTAGAGGAACTTGTTAGCAAGGCTATCTTTAATGATCGGGTAACCCACCTACCAAAAGACTGATGTTGAGTGCAATTAAAATTGAAGAAGAGCAAATTAAGTTTTCAAATTAAGAAATTTGTAGAGAATTATATTTGCTCTTGATTCCTTTAAGGACTAAAACATGGAATATTTTACCACAGCTAAATTGATGGCTTTCCACATGGATTCCTCAAACTTTATTGACTTGAGATAATTTGAGACAAGCTAAGATAACAGTCAAGCACAGAATGTAACTAATCATACTAAATGAGGAATTACCTTAATCCAGAATTGAAGCTAAATTTCAGTTAAATTTCCTTCTACAAGTTGTTGAGGATTATCAAATATAAATTGATATCAGGAAACAAACTGTTTCGAAACAAAGTGTCTGAAGAGCAACATAAAGAATAAATTAGGAAGTTATTGAAATGATACCATAAATTTTATTTCTGAACTTAGATTGCGATACAAATTTGTTAAAAAGTTTAACACAGAATTTTTAAAAACGAATTGAAAATTTAAAAAAAAAGCTCAGAAAAATTGAAGCATTTGAGCTACAACTTAAAACATTAACTTATTGCTCTCATTTTTTATATAATACTATATATCAACATCAACATTCCAATATCAAATACTGTAATTGCAGTTCCACCTGTAAAAGAAAAGAGTCGAGATACAAAAGTCTTATACTTACAATAATCTGCAAAAAAGATTTTTTATCACATAAAAAAAATAACTGAAAGTCATTGAGTCATAGTGAGTTGATTAACAAATATTGTTCTCTTATAACACTGTTAATCAACTAATAGTTCTAATATCTAATACTCCTAGGTAATAATGGATTATTTTTGTGTTTGAAAGGAGAGTCATTCCTTTAATACTGATAACGTTCATTTTATATGCAGAGAAAGAAATATCTAACCTTGATCAGCCAATGATCTAAAATAATAAAACTTTAGGAGTGCATATATACATTTTATCTGCACAATGCAATGATCTAGATTAAAGGATCTGTGGCGCTCCGCGCTAAAACATCTAAGTATAATGTATAAGCTAAGTATAATGACTCTTTCAGCACAGTAAGCATTTCAAGAAGGAGTGGTGAAAACCTATACGGACCATAATCTTTAACATATTTGAAGACGCTAGCATTGTGCAGAGCAGACGAAACATTGTGCATTAACTATAGCCATGGTAAACTAAGTATAAGTGACACTATAGTTGAGTTTTCTAACAATAATATATTATAGAATTATTCACCCAGCTAACACAAAACGTTCAAGTATGTTCGAAGAACGTTGGAAACATTTTACGGACGTTCTTAGAACGTGCCCGACCATTTCTAACGTTCTACAAACGTTTCTTGAACGTTTTGTGTTAGCTGGGCAGAGATTATGAAAAAGCTTAAATATCATAAGAAGAAATAACGAAAAAGTAATTGATAAAGCTGCGGGAAATTTGCTAGCATTAGACTTCCCATTAACCTGAGGACTTATCCTAATTCACTGCATATATTGAAAAAATATGTTGAAACGAGTGATATGACATAAAAAGCAAGTTACATTTCGGCAAACGATGCATACTCAAAAACTGGTTAAAAAAATATTAATTAACTTATTGATGAAGTGCTTTGAAGAAGACAACTAATAATGAAATGTTAGTAATTTGAGCAGGAAACCAAGTATTTTTAGGGTCAAGGAGCAAAGATCTTTAAGATCTGGAATAAAAACTGAAGTTTGAAAAAAAAATTTTTCGCAAAAAATTTTTACATCAAACATTTTTTAACTTCATGAAAAACATGTTTCTTTATATATTAAAGTCAGGAACTCCGGCAAGGTTAAACTCAATATATGTTCAATACTATTTAAAAATGCTGAAAAAAGCTCTGAAGGATTTAAGATATTAGAAGTTAGCTAACTGAAAGAAGTTGTAAAGCTATTAGAACAAAAAAAGGAAGGTTGAAAGGTATGAAACTGACAGTGAATGAGTATTTCAATTTACAAGGGTTTGTAAAAAAAACTATACTGCATTAATAAGATGTGTGGAAATACAATATATTTAAGTATGTTTTCCAAATATCTGGAAAAAATTTTTAGAAATATAGAAAAATTTCTCCATAATAAATAGCATATTTTAAATTTCACTGAAACGTCTTTAAAAGAATAAGGTTTGATTCTAATCTCATAAAATTAAATGCATAAATCAGCAAATGATTCAAAACTAAATAGCTTTAGCGATATACGAATAAACATCAAGTTGCAAGGTATGTATACATATCCAAGTGAGAGCTATCTCATATTTGACGGTAGATTATAAGAAGCTGATGGTACTGTTTGTGTTGATGCTGATTATGGAACTCTTACTGAATATATCAATTAAGCAACTTCAAGTATTAACTAGCAGGTAAAAAGATAAATTCTGTAAAGTATACATGTAGATGCACATATATGCTTGGTTTACGAAAACTTTCTTATGACATTTCAAGTTCTAATGGATTAAATTAATTATGGCATAAAGACATAGCAGCAGCATTAACCATAGCAACAAATGCTGCTTTTACTATGAGATAAACCTATCTTTCTCCTCTCCAATTCCAAATAAACATTTCATTTGAATATACCTTGAACACATACATTTGGATTTTTTGTTTAGGCTTTTTTTTGAAGTTCATCATAAACTGTATATTATTAAACTAACTCTAACAGTTACTGTTGCTGTTGTAAAACACAATGCAACAGCTTCTAAAAAATTGATTCTGGATAGAATTTATTGGTGGATGGCAAAAAAAACACTTTCATTAGAAAAAGTATTTAAATTTTTAAAAGCAATAGAGTACAAAAAGATGTTACTTATCGCCTTTAGAATAGACTATGTGATCAAAATATTGGTCAAATCAATGGAAATATGGTTTCATTAATATAAAAAAATTACTAGATTGATGAGCTTTTATCAAATACTAACATAGTTCTATCTGAATTTAAAACTCTCTTCCCTATCTTTGTTTTTGATAAAACCAAACAAGTTGAAGATTAAAGTCATTTGTAACTGACTTTTACGTTAAGTGCTATTTCTCACCAAATATTCCAAAAAATCTGATCGAGAAATATTTAGGTTGATATACTACTTTAAGCGTCATTGTACTGTGAGGAGGGAGAAAAGTTAAAAACAGCGAAAAGACATACATACAGAGACTTATTCATCATGTCATATATATGAAAGATAACACGAGAAAACTAATGAAGCAAAAAAAAATAAAAAAACAACGATTAAGAAAAGACATACAAAGAGTTATTCATCATGTCATATAAATAAATACGAGAAAACTAATGAAGCAAAAATAAAACAAAAACGGTTAAGAAAAGACGTACACACAGAGACCTATTTACCTGTCAAGTAAATTAATGATAAGTAGATATAGCAACGAAACAAATAATAATGGAGAACTATAAAAGCTCAAAAAAAGAAAGAGTCCAATAGTTAGAAGACAGTTAGAAGAGAGTTAGAAGACAGTTAGAAAAGAGTTAAAAGGGTTAGTTGAGAGAATCAGAGATAAAGAGATCCTCTCTTATAAAGAAGAGATTTAAAAGAGAATTTTAAGAGAAAGAGTTTTTAAGAGATTTAAAGATGATTTTAAAGAAGAAAAAAGAATTTTGTTATAAGAAGAGTTTTAAGAGATTTAAAAAGAGGATATTATGAAAAAAGGATTTTTAAAGATTTAAAAAGAATTTTATGAGAAATATTTATGAAGATTTTAAAGAGAAACTTACGAGAAGAATTGGTAAGAAAAAGATATTTGAGTAACTTTAAATAAGCGTTATTATCTGTATTGATTTATTGATATTTGCATGAGTTAATATTAAGAGAATATATATCGATGAGAATATTTGAGAATATTTATTAAGAAAAATAAGTAAGAGAAGAAGAACCAGTAGTAAGTATTTTTATTTGCATTTCAATTATTAATTTCATTGTTATTATTATATGCGTTAAATACTGTTATTGAAAAGTTTGATGCTTTACCGCGCACCTTAGCATATCCGCGCCATTACACTTACGTCACACAAATATAGAGTGCTTACCGTTACACATTAATAGAACATTTGTTGAGTTTTATATTATTGAATATACTGAGGACGGCGAATATAAGTTAAGCCTTTTTGATTAGACCTTGCCCATTCCTAACCAAACTATTCCCAAACCTAGCCCTTTCCTAACCAAATACTCCCCAGACCAATAACCTCGTTCCCAACCTCCATACGCCAATTAATAAAATCCACCGCCCTCACAGTACAAAGCACCAATTTTTTTTGTAGAAAAATTTCTATTGATATATTAACTTCGCTGAATAATATGTAGAAAGAATTTTTATTAGAAGAAACTTTGGTAAAGCTAGTCAAAGGAAGTACTTTAAAATAACAAAATTTAATATCGGATTCATTTAAATAAAAAACTAATAAATGTACAAAAAAACAATTAAAATTTTCAAGAAGGTTCTACAAAATCTTAACTGTGCAAGATTGGGAGCCAAACTTTTTGTTATGATTTAAGAAAAAATTTAAAATCTTCCGTATTAATGTCTGTAGACACTGGAGCAGAATTTACTTTTCCTAGCTTGTTTAAAGTTTCTAAAGTTATAGGTAAAGGATTAAGAACAATACTTTTCTGGGATGGTCGTGTGTAGAACAATAAATATGTAATTAATATTTATATAGCAGATGCATTACACAAACTAAACTAAAATGATATTTGTATGATCTGTTGCTTACAAAAACAACATTTACATAAATAAAATAGCCAACGTTAAAAGAAATGCGTAATTCAAAAAAGAGCTTAGACCTAACTGGTTATTCCAAACCAAATAAGGCTGAGCTGATTAAACCAATACGTAACCCATTTTGCTCAAAAAGTGAAAGGAGTTAGTTTTCAACGGTAAAAGAATGTGAAGAAAGTGAAGAAAGTGAAGCTAAACATTAAGACCTAACTGATTATTCAATTCTTAAAAAGACTGAGCCAAATAAATTAACATCAAATTTGAACAATGCAAAATAACATGGAGTACGTGTTTTAATTGTATATAATGATGAAACTTTAAAACCTTTAGTAGTACCTTCAGAGCTTAGCTAATAAACAGCTGAACTGACTCTGATTAGTTGTTTGTTGATGTTGATAAGAAAATTAAAAAAACAAATAGAAAAGATATTTTATATGATTAAACTGCAAGCACTTTAAAAAAATTAAAATTACAAGTTATTAAAAGTATTTAATCAATATAAGTAATTAATCAAAATTAAAAAAAGGTAGCTCACACATATAATTTTCAAACAAACGGGCAGCCAAAAAAAGGCTGAAACCAATATGAATAGTAACGATTAAAAGTGTTACCAAGATACTTAAATTAGAGTCAACCTTTAAGAAAAAAATATTAAATTTGGTATAGATGATAAGTAAAACATTGAATGCGCAAAAAAGTATTGCATTTGTGTTTATTGAGAAAGATGAAATTGTAAGAGACTCTTGTCATAACACTAGGAGCCACCAAATTATATAACCTGTCTATATGCAAAGGTCTCTGTTCAAGAGGAGCGTGTAATCTTTTAATTGCTACACTACAGCTCATTGAAGATTTTACACTTTTAATGCTGATGCAGTGATGTAGCTAACTCGGATTACACACGGGGCGAAAACTGGTGGTCTCATCTCATCAAAAATTAAAGGTTAGTGTCCATCAAAGTTTTCATATGTACTTGATGGAAAAATTGATATTGATATTTCTGACTAGTTTTTTGTTAACATTTATTAACTCAAACTTTTCTCATATCTCGCTACTAGCACGCAAACCTTCGTAAACAGATTCAGCGCAGTCATAATATTCGGAACAGATTCCGTAAATTCCTTTTCTACAAATAGCTTAAAAAAGTCTTGGGATATTCAATCAGAGGCTTAATGATTAGCAGCTATTAATTGTCTTCGTAATCTTGGTATGTCCAAAAGTAATTTTGTTTCTGAGACTTCATCTCAGAAACAAAATTACTTTTGGACATACCAAGTAATTTTGTAAGGGTTTTTAAACTTTGATGTAACTAACTTCAGTTTTTCTCTATTTGTCATAAATAACCTATTTATCTCAATCTTAAATGATGAAACCACATTTTAAAAAGATTTCGATTTTCGAAAATCTTAGAAAAAGTCAAATTTATGCTAACAATTAAAGTTTTTTCCTAAGATTTGTATTTTTGTCTATCCAATAATTTGGGATACCGAACATAACTCCACTGTATTAAAACCAACTATACTCTTTTTGAGTAGTATACTTCCAAACAATATAATTAATATATTCATGTGTTTGTCAAAAGTTGAATAATTACATGGTTAAAAGAACTGATGGTTTGTATGAGCGTTTACTACTAAGCGAGGTCATGAAAAAATATTTTTTTACCTTAAAATAATGGGCTTGCTGTAATGCTAAATTGTATTATTCTAGAGAATTTAGAGAGAGAACCATATTCACATTTGGAGTAAGAGACGAATCCATATTTATTCTTTAAAAGTGGTTTCAATTATTTTCATCCCAAATAGACTGTTTCAGAAGACTCCTCAACACGGTTAGCGTGGATCACAATCATTCTAACCTAGCTGACCCAAGAGCGCCACTTATATGGGGTGATGGCGTACACATCAAGGTACCCTGTGATGCAAATTTTGAAATCATTTTATTTTTTCCGCGGAAAATAAATTCATTTGAATGTTCATATTGAGTGATATTTTGACTTCATAGTGCGCCAAAAAAACACACCTGTAGAATGAGAACCACTCTATATAAATTGATAAAACTTGGTGCAAATATTGCCTCAACCACAACAAACTTTGGATGAAATTTCAGTTAGATTTGTTCCCGGGATACGAATTTATGGCAGCTTTAGTTTAAATTTTGTAAGTTTTTTGCTACTTATACCTCAAAACGTCAACAATTGCGGTGATATTCGGTCATTATTTTCGTAAATATGGTTACATGAGTGTTCTAAAATATCATACCAACAATATTTATTATAATTGTTTAATTTCTACATATACCGTTTTCATTTTATAGACCAAAATATTGGTTTGCAATTTAAAGAGTGGTTTGGCTCGGCTAATGCATAGCGTGAGAGTCTCGGCATTTCCTAAGATTCAAACTACTGCCAAAGTGCATAAAAATGGTAAATAAAGATTGAAAAGCTTTTCTAAGAATACCTACATAGAAAATCAAAAATATTTTTTTCTGTTGACACAGAAAAACTGTGAGAAAACCAAATATTTGTTACATGGACTAAGATAATTGACTTAAAAAATTTAGATAACTGAAATGTTCGGAGGGCCTGGCCCTGGTAGTTTTTCTCAATTACTACCAGGGCCAGTCTGAAAAAAACTAATCTTTACAGATTTGGGTTGTTTTGAAACAAAATTAGTAAAACTTTGATAAAAATAGTTGCAAAGGCAAAAATCTCTATCAAATGTTTTTTAAAAGTGTAAAATTCTTAAAGAGAGAATTGTTATGAAGGGCAGAATAGTCCTTTGAAGAGAGATAAAAATCGTTTGTAGGACTGTCCCATCAAATAAGATCTCTTCTAAATTGTTATTAAGTGTGACAAGTATCATTGATTTAAATAGTTATAAGTATGTTACAAATTGTAATTGTTAACAAGTGTCATTAATAATTGTTAACAAGTATCACTAATTTAAATAATTATAAGTATGTTGATAATTTAGGTTAAATTTAGTAAAAAGCAGAGTTTAATTTAGTATAGTTAGATTTAGTGAATTAACAAAATGCGAAATAAAACAAAGATTTATGATGTAAATCAAAAGTTTGTTTGCTTTTTCAGTGTGAAAAAATGTTTAAGACATGCCAACTGCATAAGACCAAGATCAATATCAGTGATTCTCGGGTATCACAAGGACTTTACAAATCGTACAGAAATACACTGTGCAGGAAACAACATGGTAAAGAAGTTGGACACCCCCCTTTGTTTTATTTCAAGTTAATACAAGTGCGGCTTGAAACAAGAGGCAAGATATGTCATTGCCTAATCTGCCAAATCGGTCGTTCAAAGCTGCAAGAAAAAAATCCTCTTAAAGAACAAACCACCATTGAGATCGAAACAAGTGTGCGCTGCAGCACAAGCCTCAGCCTTTTAGGAAAATTTTAGCCACACCAATCCTCTCAAATAAAGTACAGGGAAAACCTTCAATCTTTAGCAGCAAGTGATGCCAAAGCAGCCGAAAAAAATGAGTCTCCAGTTATTTCCAATAAAGAATTATCCCTGGAAGGAACTACTCGAGTTGCTAAAGCATTCGGCGGGCCTCCACTCACAATATCCCCCGTAATTATTTATATCTAAATGACTTTTACATGCATATATTGAAAGAAAGTTTTGACTATTAAGAAATGACACTAGATAGATTTCAGGAAATATATTTTTGACAAGTATCTTATCTCTTTAAAAACGAATTATTTAAAAGCTTTACCAAACTTTCCAAACAAACTTTATTATAAACATAAAAAATGCACGTTTAGGTTTCAGGTCGAAGCAGTGCTCTTTCACCATCAAGCGCTCCGAAATCGACCACTCCTGTAAATGTTCAATTAAATACGGGCCTGTCAAGCAACGGATTAAAAGAACTGGTCATAACTATAAACCAAAAATCAAGCAGCGAGATGGTAGAGCCAAACTTTTATAAGGATTTCCCAAGAGTAGGTCAACAATTCAGCGATTTCTTAACCTGCAGTGACTTAAAAATCACAGACCGAAAAGGAGATTTGGTACAGTTCGGATTGTTGCTCACTGCAATAACTTATCAAATCTTCAGGTGGCTTTTTTTTTTTTGCTCCGAACTGATGGTGGTTAAGGTTTTCTCAAGCTTTGTCTTAACATTGTCGATATTACGTTCAAAGATGAAACCAGTTCACCGCCACAAAAACAGCCTCTCACTTGAAGGACTGGAAAGACATTGGAGTCAAGAGACAAAATCTTGTTGCGGTATCTGAAGTTTTGCCAGAAACTCACTCCAATATTGAACAAATCTGGTCCCTAACCATACATTGGAATGCAAAAAAAGCTGCGTTTTGCGTTTGCGTTCCGAAATAAAAACTCACACGCAAACTCAAACGCATTTGAAGCAATTTATTGCGTTTAATTACGTAAACGTAAACGCAATTTACGCAAATAACTGCGTTTACGCACGCATTTAATACGCAACTTACTCATATAAAATGCGTTTAAAAACGTAACTCAAACGCAACTTACGCGTATAAATGCGTTTACAAACGGAACTCAAACGGAACGTACGCATATATATATATATATATATATATATATATATATATATATATATATTCCGTATCATAAAATTTACAGTAAGAAAGATCGTGTATATATAGCATATATATGTACGATATATACTAAAGTTACTTACTTTGACTCAGTCTTCTCCCCCTTCGTTCGTTGCACCTTACAGTTTAATTTTTTCATTTCATTTTTTTTAACAATTGTTTTCATTCTCTTCTTTTGCTTTCTTATCTTTTCAAGTTTAGGATAGGGTGGGGCAAGATGTCCATAAAGTCAACATTATTAATTTACCTAGGTCTCACAAATGCGCAAGGGACTTGACTTTAAGAACATCTTGCTCCACTAAAATATACAGAAAATTAGTTGTATTATTTGTGTGATTGTAATAAAGAAATATTTGTTTTGTGGGTAATTTATTCCACAATATTCCAAGTATAAAAACTTTAAAACTCAATCAATAAAACTAGTTTATTTGCAATTAGCTGGTTTTGGATGAAGAAAAATGCCCTTTTATGTGGGGGGCAAAACGTCCTGTGATTATTTAAAGCTTAAAACTTTTAGGTAAGTTTATTTCTTTTGAAACAAAACATAAATAATTAAACTAAATATATACAGGGCGTTTTATATGTAAGAAAGGTTGCTTAAAACGGGCAATTAACCACAAAAACACTATGTTATTGGTCAGCGCACGAGCACACTTTAAAAATTGCTTAAAACAAAGGAAAACTCATTTTCCGCTCACAAATTGAACACAATAATACTCAGTTGTATACGGTACTATTATTTTAACCAAAACTATTTTTAGAAAAAAGTATAGCTTAATACCTTTAACTAGCAAGCTCATTTCAATTATTATAAAAATCTGGCTATATTCACTCAATTTAAAAACATAATTCACTCATTTTAAAAGGAGCCATTATAATGAGAAATTAAATATCATTTTTAACAAATTTGATTAATAATTATTTTTTAAATTCGTTATAAAATGACCTAAATACATGTAAAACACGTAATAATTTGTTTTAAGGGATATGTCTAATGGCATTTCCTTATAGCATAAGGAAGTTCCTATAGGCATTTCCTTATGGTATGCAGCTTATACATAAAAGTATAAAAAAAATTAGTTTAGGAAACAAAATCAAGTTTTACTTAATCGTTTCATAAGTATCTAATTTAATATGACACATCAATCTCGCAAGAGTAAAATCTATCATGAG
The DNA here is from genome assembly GCF_058129835.1 of Hydra viridissima. Taxonomy (NCBI): domain Eukaryota; kingdom Metazoa; phylum Cnidaria; class Hydrozoa; order Anthoathecata; family Hydridae; genus Hydra; species Hydra viridissima. Next base: position 15,691,028 of record NW_028324303.1, read on the forward strand.
GATATCATAAAGTCCAGTTCAAAAAAGCGACATGAAGAAGATATATTGCAATCACAACAGTTGCAATTGCAACCTTATTTATCTCAAAGTTCGTCTGCATCTAAATCTGGAGAAGCAATTTCAAAAAGAACAAGATCTGTAAATCCTACAAAAACGACGAAATCTACTATACAGACAACAAGTGCTGCGTTGACATCATTATCGGGAGAGTCTTCGAATAATACTTCAGTTTCCAATATTTCTATTCCTCCTATTCAGCAAGACCCGAGATTAAGGTTTCAGGGTTATAGTCTTTTGGCAAAATTATCTGAAGACTCGTGTAATTTGATAAAGAAAATGCAAGGTTTTGGTCAAAGAAACATTTTTCCCAAAAAGAAGTTTATTGTAAATTTAACTGAACGGGTAATTAAATTACTTTTTCTTAGATTTAAAATGTTATTAAGAACAATGAAGCGTATGATTTTTATATATTTTAGGAGTATACTTCTTATCTTCATTTCACTACATCTGATACTCAAATAAATAAATCACAAAATGATGTTGAGTTTTTCTGCATATCGTGTAATCAAAAGTTTACTGCTCGTATTTGTCGAACATCCAACATTAAGAAGCATTTACAAAGAAAACATCATGACATTTTGGGTAAGTGGTTTGACTCATACGCTACACTAAACAAATCAAATAAAAAGCGAAACGTGCTAGATGCCGATACTTTGAACGCTATCAAGTTCTTTATTACATCAAACTGCTCGATTAATGCATTTAATAATCCCTTTTTGAGGAAAATAGTCAAAGTTCCACTTCCTTGTGCAAAAAGTTTTAGAGAAAACTTGATACCAGAAACGATGGCAAAATTATCAAACATAATTAACGAAAAATTAGACGATGTCCTGGTTGTCACTTTATTTAGTGATATATGGACATCTCCTGAAATGTTGGACTTTATTGCAGTTGGTGCAACATTAACGAACAGTGATTTAAAAAAAGAAATCATCATTATTGGTATGGAACAGATGACGGGACTTCACAATGCAGAAAATATTAAATTAGGGATTGAAAAGATTATAAATACCTTTACCTTCAATAAATCAAAAATAAATGGTAATTTTTTTAAAACTTTATAGCTTTAATTACTGTAAATACAATGAATTTATAGATTACTTAAATTATATTTATTTAATAGCTATTACATGTGATGAAGGGAGCTCATTTGTCAGACTATTTAAGCAATTATTTGAAAAGTCTCAAGAAGATAGAGTTGAAGAGACGAAAGGAGGCGATAGTGCATTTGAAAATGATCCATTGCTGAACCAAGAGGTTGCCCTTTATATTGAAGAAGCAGATAATGAGCAGCTAAAAATATGTGAAGATGAAGTCTTAAGTATTGAAATTCAAACCTCTGATGAACTTCTTGAAGTGCTATTAACTGAATCAAGGAAGCTTACTTTTACAAATGTTATTCAGTTAGCCAAAACAGCTGAGGATGTAAACATCACTTATGACTTTAACGAAGATAACGAATACGATCTTCATAGTGCTGAACTAATTAAAGATCTTGAAATTGAATTGGAAACATCGAAACTACCGCGGTTTTCTTGCGCAGCTCATAAAACAAACATCGCTGTACGAGTCGCTATTAAGAAACAAAAATATATGTGTCGTTTACTTGCGACGCTTTCAAAGTACGCAAGAAGCATCAATCAATCTATAAATAGCGTTCAATACCACATAAAAAATGAAGCTAAATTACAAACAAGCTGTGATGGAATTCGTTGGTCAGCTGCTTTCCTAATGCCCAATCGAATTAGATAAGATTGAACTATACCTACAAATCCTTCTTCCAGCATACCAGTTCAACTTAATTGTACAAAAAAAATCTTTCATCGATTGCTGATGTTTTGCCTGCATTGACTATTATGATTTCAAAATGGAGTAGAATGGAGTTACAAGGAAATGGAAAAGAATTTGCTAACTTGTTAATTTCTTCTTTTAAATTAAAGTTTGAGTACGAACTTAACTCAGGAATTTATCAAGTAGCATCACTGTTGAATATCTCAAAGCTTAAATTGTGGTTCTTTAGACCTGATTGTCAATTTATTGTTAAAGGTATTTAGTTATAAGGTTTTATTAATTAATTAAGACAAAGAAAAAGTTTTAAAATTTAGTTTAAAAAATAGTTCTTCAAAACCTAATTTATAAGTTTAACTACTTTTATATATTAATTTATTATATTAAAGTTTGTATCGCAACCTAAAATTATTTAGGAGCAGTAGAAAAGCTACGCGAAGTTCTGAAATTCTTTACACAACGTAATATTTATCAAAGTGCTTTAGAATCGCAACCAGGATGTGAGCTTACACAAGCGAAAGAACGATTGAGTTCAAATGATCAGCAAACTGATTCGCTCAGCGGATTTATGCTAGATGATAACTATTGCCCAGAAGCTCGGCAGCCTAATTTACAACTCTATTTACTTGAAATCGAAAAAGAAAAACTTTAATTTTTTAAGCAAATTGAAGAGAAAGGACTTGCTGTATCTGTGTATCCTTCTTATGATTTTTGGTTCAAAAATTCTAAAATGCCAATTTTACGAAATCTATTTGTCACCTTACTAAATATTCCATCATCAGCAGCTTTTATAGAGAGATATTTTAGTACTTCTGGTTTTGTATGTGAAAAGAGACGAGGCAACATGACTGCTGATCTGATTATCAGTCGCTCATTGTTAAAAATAAACTTAAAACTTCTTGAAAGTTTAAATGATTTTTCGGACGACGATGACTCAGATAGTGAAATGTAAACTTATCATATAAAGATAATATATTTTTTGAACTTGAAAAGCACAAAAATAAAATGAATATACAATGCAATAGTTTCAATAGTAACACAACGGTTTAAATAAAAAGTTATATAATATCTTTGAATTAAAAAGTAAAAAGTAATTACTTAACTATTCGAGTTTTCTTAAAAAGACACATTTTTTATAATAGATTAGGTAAGTCGCATTTGTGTCAAGTTTGCAAACCCATTTATTCGCGTAAGTTGCGTTTGAGTTCCGTTTGTAAACGCATTTATACGTGTAAGTTGCGTTTGAGTTACGTTTTTAAACGCATTTTATATGAGTAAGTTGCGTATTAAATACGTGCGTAAACGCAGTTATTTGCGTAAATTGCGTTTACGTTTAAGTAAGTAAACGCAATAAATTGCTTCAAATGCGTTTGAGTTTGCGTGTGAGTTTTTATTTCGGAACGCAAACGCAAAACGCAGTTTTTTTTGCGTTCCAATGTATGTCCCTAACTAATGCAAATGGCCTTAAACTTATTTTGCCATGTTATATGGAAGTTTCAAATATAATTTGTGTTCTTCAAACCCATTTAAGTATGCACCCTTGCACATGGTGTGATGTCAAATCCAAGTGTGTCAAATCCAAATTCAAGATATACACCCTGCACTGCTTCTCTTTGGTAACAACTGGAATGGCAATATTGAAAATACTGCTTTGGTAAAACGTAGACAAAATAATCAAACAGAAACTGCACTCAATCAGTTTAATATGTATTCCTCAGTTCTACCAATAAGTACTGCAAAGTATAACGACTTACAAGTTCTGAAGCGTCTATGTAAATCTGATAATCACAGTTTTTTTGATAGTCTTGTTACTTCAAACACAGAAACACAAGATTCGGCATCATAAGATTCAGATACTGATTAGAAAAATATATTTTAATTATGGTTATGTTTCTCATTAATTTCATGTTGGTCTCATTAATTTCATGTATAGTAATGTTTCTGATTAATTTGTGTTAGAATTTATGTTTTAATTAGTTTGACTTTATTAGATAAAAAAAATCTGTCGCTTCACAATAGATATTAACAAAATGTAATAACTTCCCTTAGACGTTTCAGCGGGATAACAAGAAAAAATTAGCTAAAGAAACAGCAGGGTCAACTGTCTTTTGAGGCCCCTTATATCATTAAGAGCCCATTTTTAAGATATTGCTTTGTTTTTAAACAAAAAAGAAGGGCTAAAAGTAGTAATTACGCCACTAAAAAATTCCAAGGAAAAAGTCAGTGATGTCCATTTATTGATAATGAACTTTATTTTCCGAAAAAAACATTGAAAAAATATTTATTTTTTATTTTTCAATAAATAATCTGATATAAATATAGTTAATCTATATATATATACATACAACTAAAAAGCAGTATATAAATTAAATTTTAAAGAACGTTTTGAACTTTAAAATTTGATTATCTCAAAATAAGAAAAATGTGACAACGCTGGTTTTTCCACTGAGGTCTTCATATATATATATATATATATATATATATATATATATATATATATATATATATATATATATATATATATATATATATATATATATATATATATATATATATATAAGAGCAGTTTACGTCTACACGAAATGTGAAAGTTTGCTATATTAGGTCTACATATAACTAAGGGCGACATATTTCATGTAGACCTTAATTCAAGCATAATTTTTCTGACTAATTTTTTTTAGCTGATACTTTTTTCACAATCTGCGTGGTTTTCTTTGATCATTTATAGAGTTTCCATTTAATATTTTTGTTTTTTATTTAAAATTTCGCTAAAAACCAGCGTTTTATTGTTAAGCATGTATATCGTACAAATCCTTAAAAGTGAAGATTAGGCCTACACGAATATTTATAACAATTATTTATGTTATTTAAGTCTATATCAAAAAAATAAAAACTGTTTAATAAAGACTTTTAGAATACTTATTTAAAAAATATTTTGTTTTGTCTTGAATACGAGTGTGTATCGAAATAAACAAGATATACATTTTCTTACGCCAAAAAAAATTCAATTTGGCACGGAATCAAAGTTACGTCATTTCATAATTTAAAAGTAATGCGTAGATTTTTAAGTAATGAAAATCTTTTTTAAATTAGTTTTTTTAAACAATATTATGTTATATCAATGTAAACAATACTAGTTATACCAATTCAATAATTATCAAGGTTTCTATATAAATCTATCCACATCATCATAGTTTCTTTACATTTTTACCGCGCTTAACAAGAAATGATGCTTGCAATGGACACTTCCTTGTATACTTAAAAACTGTGTTTAACTTAACACCAACCTGTTATTTCTCAACAAAATAATGCAATAACTTCATCCAATGCTACATATTTGTTCTATTGTACTTCAATAAGAATATAAAGCTGCGATATCGATATTATTTTGCAATGATGTCGCCTTAAACTGCATATAATTTCGAATACTTCAAATTTGAGATTAGGCTACTAATATACATTCGATTAGATAGTCGAAATTTTTGATGAATGAAAAGTAATATATATAAATAAAACATGATGAATAATAGATAAATTACAATAGGAATAAATAATAAATATAGAATAAATATATTGAATATACTATGTAAAAATAAATGCACAATATGCAAAATGGTAAGAAGTATAAATTTATAAAATACGATATATGTATGCAAATCATAATGAATACATGATGTATATCGTCAATACAAATCAAATAAATATATATATTACGAATATAAAACAATTTTAAAAAAATGTTCAAAATTGGAGATTAGGTCTACACGGAACTAACAATATTTTACAGCGTGTCGCCTTAAACTGCATATATACTTTCGAGTATCTAATATTGCAGATTAGGTCTACACGAAATCATTTGAACAACTTACATACTTTCAAGTAATTATTTGAAAGAAATAAAAGAAAAAGTATAAATAAAATACAATAAACAATAAATAAAGTATAATAAATAAAGTATAATAAATAAAGTATAACAAATGATAAATATAGTAAATGATAAAAAAATATGATGAAAACTCAAAGAAAAATAATATAACATAGAAATATGTAATAAATATGCCATATAAAAACAAATTATTTTGTGAATTAAATTAGATGCAAATAATTATACTATATGCTATATATTATAGACACAAATCAAATAAAAATGTATATTATGAACATAAAACAATTTAAAAAAAAAAAGTTTAAAATTGAAGATTAGGTCTACACGGAACTAACAAATAATCTACAGCGTGTCGCCTTAAACTGCATATATACTTTCGAGTACTTAAAAATGGAGATAAGGTCTACACGAATTTTATACATTTTACAGCGTGTCGCCTTAAACTGCATATATACTTTCGAGTATCTAATATTGCAGATTAGGTCTACACGAAATCAAATGAACAACTTATATATTTTCAAGTAATTATTCGAAAGAAATAAAAGATAAAATATAAATAAAATACAATAAACAATAAATAAAGTATAATAAATAAAGTATAATGAATACATATAACAAATGATAAATATAGTAAATGATAAAAAAATATGATGAAAACTCAAAGAAAAATAATATAACATAGAAATATGTAATAAATATGCCATATAAAAACAAATTATTTTGTGAATTAAATTAGATGCAAATAATTATACTATATGCTATATATTATAGACACAAATCAAATAAAAATGTATATTATGAACATAAAACAATTTAAAAAAAAAAAGTTTAAAATTGAAGATTAGGTCTACACGGAACTAACAAATAATCTACAGCGTGTCGCCTTAAACTGCATATATACTTTCGAGTACTTAAAAATGGAGATAAGGTCTACACGAATTTTATACATTTTACAGCGTGTCGCCTTAAACTGCATATATACTTTCGAGTATCTAATATTGCAGATTAGGTCTACACGAAATCAAATGAACAACTTATATATTTTCAAGTAATTATTCGAAAGAAATAAAAGATAAAGTATAAATAAAATGCAATAAACATTATATAAAGTTAGGGTGGCCTTCGATTTTTTTCAAAAAAACGGGAAAATTGGCAAAAAATACGGGAGTTTTGCTAAAAATACGGGACATGTCCCGTATTTTTACTTACAATCAACAGTACTAACTTGCAGTTCCAAGAATTCGCACTTTGTATAAAAGCCAGTGTTCTTCTGGGTTACTGCATATTTTTTTGGTATTTGACACTTTACTTGCTGCTTTTACTGGTGGATAGTAAAAATTTAATGCAGTTTTATCTTTAATTAAACTTTTAACATTCTGTTTATTTCCATCAACCATCCACTTCATTGGCAAAAAATCAATCTCTTTAGTCTCAACATATTCAACAATTGCATACATTTTAGTATAGTAAAATCAAAACTGCATCAGCTGAAATTTAGTAATCAATATTAATAGTCATGTGTCATAATACTCACCATTCTTTAAATATTTTCAATCAAATAAAAATATTACAAATTAATATTGCAACTAAACTTATCAAAGTAAAATTTTTTTAATATTTATTTATCTATGGAGTAACAACTTGTACATTCACAAATTCTAAACAAAAAAAATCACTCAAAGCATTACCAAAAGAAAGTGTAATATTAAAGTTGTATAAGTAATAAATTATTTTCTTTTTTAAACTATAGAAATTTTAAATTGACTTGAAAAAAATATTTTAAAAGTTAAGATAAATGCAACTATGGTAAAGCCACAAATCCTTGTTTAAATGGAAGTAGAAGATACTTTGTCAGCAAACTAGCAGCAGGAAAAGTTTGTCTAATTCCAGCTTGGTCACAAAATATATTGAAAGTGAAATTGAACTGGATCTGAAAAAAATAGTTCAGCATCTTCAAATTCTTCAAACACAACTAAAGCATTATTGGGTTCAGCAAAGGTAGAATTGTGCAAAATATTCTTTACAATTCCTAACTTACTTTCAATCTGAAAGCAATTGTCTCCAATGGATGTGGAGATAAAATACCTAGGTCCATGGTATTGTTTGAACTGAAAATAAGAACGATAATCAACAGGTATAGGACCATCTAAATGAATTCTCTTCAACATTGGCTCTTTCTTATTGGAAGTGTTGTCATTGATGTTGCAGTGCCCTTCAATAATTCGGCGTACTATTTGACCAGTTGGATTTTGAGGCTTATGAACTAATTTTTTTAATCTCCCAAGGTAACTTTCATATTGAAACGCAGATACATTATCAAGAACACCAAAATGTTTAGCATCACTGGGCAAATGTATTAAAGAGTGAATATTATACCCAAGTTGATTTTCACCATACAACTTAGAAAATGAAAACACAAAGTATTTTAAGAGTTGTTCAGCATAGGCAATATTTTTTGACAATAAATTTGGGCTCAGCAATATCCGTATGGCAACAGACAAATCAAGGAAGTTTGAATATATTGTGTCCTTTAAAATAGTTTTTAAGACAACAGGCCCAGTGTACAATAAAAATTGTCTTAATTCAGTAGCTTTCCATTTTTTATATTCTAAAAGAGATCGTGGTTTTCTTGAAAACTCTCTGGGGATGTGTTTACGTATAATTGCTAAGTTGTTAGATATCATAGATAATTGTAACTGAGATAGCTTACAATCCCCACGTGGTCCATGAATCCATTGAAATAAAAGCCTGCGCATCACACCTAAACACACAAGATGCATATATTCCAAAGGAAATTCTGTAACCATACCACAACCTAACTGCTCCAATGGTGAAGAACCTACATGATGGTCAGAATAATGACGCTCAGTAAAGGTTAGGTCTGTAATTGGTGGTGCTTCTAAATTGGGCAGTGTTACTTTGTTACACCATTTGCCACGCTGCATGCATCTCTCACATGAGTTATAAGCAGAGTGAGGCCTAATACATTTAATAAAAGCCCTTGCTGGTGCATCACATATTACAGTATCAATCTTCACTATGTAAGTTTTACCATTAAATAGAAAACCATGTTGCTTTAAACTCTTCATTTCTGAAACAAAATCATTCAGATATTCATCAAGAGGTGTAGGTTTTTTCGTACTACTGTAAATTGCAATGGGAAAAGGTCCACTTAATGGACACTCTTTCAGTGAACCAAGAATTGGCCAAAGTGAAACTGAATTGCTATTAAACAGTGGTATACCATCAATATTAATATGAATATGCAAAAGGTCAACTATAGAATCAGGCTGATTTAATTTTAAAATATTAAGCAACCAATACTGCACCCCAAAGTAATAATATTCTCCACCAGCAATATACTTAATATCTACAGTTCGCTGAGTGCTTAAAAGAGTTCTTGAGTCATTAGAAAGATTGGAGTGTAATGGACTCAATATGTGCAATAAACTTTTTAAAGCTGAGTGTGATACACTGTAAGTTATTGCCCAATCTCGCAACTTATTTTTTAGTGTACAGTCATTGCAGTTATAATTATCGTTGACATCATCACTTTTTTTATTTTCATCAATTTCATCAGTTTTCGAATCGTCCCTACTATAATCAAAATCAACATCAGATTTATTATCAATACTATCAGAAAACTTTTCTGAAAACTCGCTTTGAGAATTTAACCTATCAAAAATAGTTATAGATTCATTTTGCTTTTCATGAACATTTGCATTCTGATCAAGTTTTTTTCTTGATTTACTAAAACTTATATCATCCACAGTTCTATCTAACATGGAAATACTAGCACAATTCTCATTTTTCATACATAGCTCTGTAAGTATTATTGAAACCTTAGAATTAATTCTACTTCGTTTTGTTCTATCTGAACACAACTTGAAATCATCATTAGATGTTGCCATTATAAAGTTTAACTTAACTTAATATTTTCTGATTAGAACTGCTGTTTAAAAAAGTATAGCATAAATAAAAAACAAAAGAACACCCCACAATTCTTTTAAAAACAAAAGTATTTAAAACACACTATGCTATCAAAATACATACAGGAATTGAAAGATTAAGAAATTAATGATTTTATATTGAACTGGTCTATTCTTAAAACAGCACCTGCATATAATGATATTTCCAAAAGATGTATACTATGCCTGAAAGAAAATATTGACACAATCAAATCCAAGAATGTTTATTAAATAAAAAATTGGAATTAATATCTAATTATAGACAAAAAAATTAAGTTTTTTTTTAAAAACAATAAAAACAAAAAAACCTATAAAATAATAACAGTCCCATTAAAAATATAAAAATACAGAAACTAACACTTCTAAAGAATTTATTATGTAATGGCTTACAATAGTGTCAACATATTCCAAATGTTTGACAAATTACAGTAATTGAGACATTAATGACATGTCTTAACTACTATTTATATATATAAAAATATATATATATATATATATATATATATATATATATATATATATATATATATATATATATATATATATATATATATATATATATATATATATATATATATAGAGAGAGAGAGAGAGAGAGAGAGAGAGAGAGAGAGAGAGAATGATATATACATTTCTGTTTCATACCTGAATTGATCAAACATTATTCATTTGTGTTGCATCAGATAATCTGTTGCATGTTTCATTAGATGATTATGGTTATCTGATGACACATACAACAGATTATAATCAGATATATTTGGTGAAACACGAATGTTCGATTACAAATTGTAAACATCTTTTATCAGATTATCTGACAGATTCTAAAAAGAATTTAATTCGTATACAATGATTATTATAGTGAGTACATAATTTATACAAAAATAGTAGGTATTATAAAAAATTTCCTATATAAATAAATCTATATATGAGTACACAAACTAAATTCACAACATTTAAAATTGCTTTCAGTCGCTAATAATTGTTTAAGAAAAATGAAATGAAGTTGTTTATTTGCGTCATAATGCATTATCGTTTGGGATATCAACACGGGACCCGCATTGAAACCCACATAAAAACCTCACTGAACCCAGGCTGGGCAACCCACACCAGCCCAGACAAATACGGCGCGGGACCCGAGTGTCGTGGTTTGCTGGGCATTAGCTAAAAAAATTTTATTGTAAATATATTGAAGCACAAAGTAGTTTTTAATTTGTTTTTCAAAATATTTTAAATTTTGTAGTTATTTTTAAAAAGTTCCTCAACATTTTCAGATAAAATTTATTTCTTAATGAATGACAAAAGTGCGTTTAAGTAAAAAAAATTGAGAATGCAATCTCAAGTACAACGTTATTGTGCTGCAAAAAAAATTTTTTTTGTCTAATTTAAAATTTAATTTAATGGCTGAGAAATTCAATAATAACTGTGAGATATTTTTTCAAATAAATTAAGTTTTAAAAATAAATTTACTTTTACTTTATATATTTTTCTTTTGAAATAACATTATTAAGGAAGGAAACATTTTCCTTAATTAGATAATGAAAATGTAAGCATTTTAATTTAGACTTGTAATTAATTGTTGTCAATGAATCAATTGTCTAATATCAAGTCGATTTTTACATTTGCTACTTTGATACAACATCAAAACTGTTCCTTGACTAATTTATTTGATGAAAACATTATTTTAGTAAGACAAAAGAAGTTTAATTTATAAAACAATATTTTGATTTAATAAAATGACAAATTTAGTTTTTCAAATAGAAATGTTTGACGACATCATTATTTGCAAATTGATTTTAAAAAAAACGTTAAAATTTTCATTAAAAATTCAAAAGTGAAATTTGTACTAATTAATTTAAAAATACGGGACAAATGTGGTCAAATAAAGGACACGGGACATTTTGTAAAAATACAAGACTGTCCTGGCTAAATACTGTGAGGTAGCTAATTCTAAGTAAAACAAGATGTCGTTAATAAAAATAAAACCACCTAAAGCAATTAATTAATAATTTACACAATAACGAATAAAAAATGAAAAGACGCCAACGCCCGAAGCATTGGAACCAATATAAAAAGGGAGATACAAAACAGAAGAATGAGTTGGAGTAGGAATCAGAGAAGAATTAGTTGGGTTTAGTCGGTAAATGAGAGTCAGTCAGTGGTCAGTCAGGAGTTAGTTAAGAGATACGTAAGGAGGGGATACAAGACTCAACTTCAAGAATTACGAAGAGAAGAGTTGGTACAAAGTTTTAGGTTCTTCGGAATATAAGTAGACCGGAGGTTTGATTTTATAAAAGGAGTTTAGAAGAATAAGTATTTATATAATTTTCAAGTGTAGAGATTTCAATAACGATTACGGTATATTAAAGAAAAAGGACTGTTATTATTAGAGTTAAAACAAAAGTTTGCACGTAAAGAAAAGTACGCGTGTTAACAAGAATAAGTCAGAGTGCTACACAGAACCAAGAGGCTTCCCCATATCCCCACACATTTTTAACCCGAACCTCCTAACCTATGCGAAATACCAAAACCCCATCCCCATTCCCTGAAATATACCCATAAGTAAATTATAAAAAGCCCCACCTCACAATACTCGCAGATGGCCACCCTAAATAATGTATAATAAATAAAGTATAATAAATACAAATATAATAAATGATAAATAAATATAAGGAAAACTCAATGAAAAATCTAATATAGAAATATATAATAAATATACTATATATATAAACAAGCATATTTTATGGATTAAATTAGATGTAAGTAAATATACCAAATGCTATATATTATAATTACTAATGAAATAAAGATATACAATCCGAATATAATACAATAAAAAAAATGTTTAAAATTGGAGATTAGATCTACACGGAACTAACAATATTTTACAGCTTGTCGCCTTAAACTGCATATATATACTTTCGAGTACTTAAAAATATAAGGTCTACACGAGTTTTGTAAACTTTTACACGGTGTTGTCTTCAAAAGCATAAACACTTTTGAGCAATTGAAATTGGAGATTAACGTCACACAATATAAATAAAATTTTAAAGCGACTCATCCTTAAATTGCATATATATTTTGAGCGTTTCAAGTTGCAGATAAGGGCTACACGAAATGAGTTTGTAATATCCTACAGCGATATTCGAAATAATTTCTTAGCTGACTTTAAATAAGAAATGATAAAATCAATCTAAATTTAAAGAATCACGCATATTAACAAACGAAACAAAACTACATGAAAAACTCATCGAAAACAAAGACATTTTTATATGCTAGGTTTTATGTGGAAAACTGAATCAGAGCTAAGGCTAATCTCATTAGATAAATGGTGGATCCGAAATGTATTCATACTCAGTATTAGAAATATGCTCACAATTTAAATTTTTGAAAATTTTTTACTATTAATTATATTTATAATGATGATGGGATTTATTTAACTGTTCTATTTTTTAATGGTGTTCTAAAAATCATCGTTGTTATTGTAAAGGAAGGAAACTTAATCATAATGAGATTTCAGAAATTTGCAATACTTAAGGCGCAACTGTTGCACTTAGTATTCAATACATAAATGTTACTAAATATAATTATACCTCGGTAAAAAATATTCTAGAGAAAGAAAGAGTTTTAGACAATTTAGTGAAACATGGAAAACTTAATTTCAGAAACTATTTCATAAGGGATAGTATTTCAGTTTTTTAGTTCAATACATTTTGAATAGATTTGAATTATAATGTAGTAGTAGCTGCATTATAAAAAAAATCTATTCTAATAAAGAAAAAACAATAAAGCTATCATTTTATTTTTATCAAGAAAAAATTTAGAAAGTAAAGCAGAATGTCAAGCTTGAAATTATGCTGTGGATAAAAATGTAATATCAAATGTGAAAACAAGGCGTTCAGTTGAACATAACAACTTTAACTCTCTCTCTCTCTCTCTCTCTCTCTCTCTCTCTCTCATGAGTTCTTAAATAGATTTAGATAAATTGCGCGTTCAAATGAACAAACCCAAAAACGTAGCATTTTTATGATGAGTTTTTTATATTTAAGTTTTACTTTTCACAATAAAAAAAAACTAAGTTTTGTTTTGTTTGTAGCCGTAATAGTTTAAATGAATACTTTTATACATTTAGCTATGCTAAATTTTTATCAATATTCCATCAGAATTGATTACAGCGGCTTCCGCACATACAGATTTCCAGGTTTATTAAATTTTTATTTTTACGGGAAGCTAATTTCCTCTTACAGAAGTTTTTACTTATGTATAGAAAAAGCTAACTATCAATTCCAGAATTTTATTTGCTTCTGTATAAGCAACTATGCTTTTTCGTGTAGCGCTCCAACTTCTATGAGTATTATTATTTAATTAATGCTTTCATTCTCTCCCTACCTGCCCCCGTGTTTTAAGACAATCAAAAAAATGAGAGTGTAAATGATAAGCTGAATGGCGAAACATAGAGTTCACACGAAAATAGAGTTCACGCGAAATATAGAGTTCACACGAAAAATAATAATTATGAATATATGGAAAATCACGTAGTTATTAAACATCTCCGTAATAGAGAAGTTTAATTAAAATCCATAGTTACAATGTCAAGTTCAAGGTAAAAAGAATTGGGAAACAGCTACCTGGAATATGTTACTTATGAATGCTAACATGGGCGCCGGCAGGATTTTTTACAAGGGGGGGGGGGGGGGGCAAAACAAAATTTAACAGTGATATTTCAAAAACTACATAAATGTATCAATTTGTCAAGTCATTTTATAAGACCAGTGACAACAAAAAATTAAAGAAAATATAAAAATAAAAACACAAGAATTAAATCATTGTTATTCAGTAAATAGAAATTGTAGTCGTCTGCGTTCACTTCCAAACTTATTTACAATTTGTTCCATAAATTCAGATTTTCTGGAGCGTATTTTTTCACAATGCACGCTCATCATGCAAAGGCCAGACAAACGCTCAGATTGCTAATAATGCTAAATTATACCTAATAATGCTAAATTTTATATTAATATAATGATTAGTTAAAAAACATTAAATGATTTATTAAATACAAATTAGACATATTCCAAAAAACAAAACAAAAATTAAAATACGCAGGTTAATGCAAGTTAATCAAATTAAATATATATAATTATAATAATCAACATTTAGCAAGCAAAAAACACAAGGTAATAGTATTATTAAAATGAATATAGCACAATAAATTGGAAAAAATAAATAAATAGAAATACAATACAAACAAGATACATTTTGCCAACAAACAAAAAAACAACAGCATAAAAAAGTAAATGAAACTGACACATTGACATCTTTCTTCGTTAGTTCGAAGTTTATTTGTTTGTGTAAGAACTTTGTTATTGTAATTCGATTTCTTTTTATTATTATTATTATTTCCTCTCTTTTTTTTGTTTTCTATACTTCTCCTTTATCTATTGTTTTTTCTATTTATTCCTTTTTTATTTTTCTATGATCTTTTTCTATCATATATTTTTTTAAACTTTCATTCAAATATCTTTTTTTTAAAACATAAAATATGCCTTTATAAAAAAGCTTCCGCCATCGTGGAAGTCATTGCATTTGATAGTAATATTTGATTTTAAACGGTAGTAGTTTACATTAAAATGAGTAAACTATAAATGAGTTTAAGTTAACAGTTAAAAGAAATTTTATGAATATTAAGTTTGTTATTTTGTTTTTCCAGGAGGGGGCAACTGCCCCCTCTTGCCCTTGCCTGCCGGCGCCCATGAATGCTAACTTCAATATATTCTATTATCTTTCGAAAAGACATTAAGAGAAAAAAATAACGGTATCTGTAATATACTCCCTAAAATGGACTCAAAATCATGCTAAGCTTCAAAAAAAGAAGGAAAAAAATTTAATTTAATGCTTCCATATTTCTTATACTAAAAAATTTAAGTTTTCCAGAGTTTACAATACACTTAACAAAACTCTTAGGTAAATTAAATCACTAAAACGTCATTAACAAATTAATGTTGTTTTGTTATGAGTAGTGTGTTTTGTCATGAGTATTATGCTATGTTATAACGCTGATAATAAATGTAATAACAATAATAATAATAATAATAATAATAATAATAATAATAATAATAATAATAATAGTAATAATAACAATGATAATAATAATAATAATAATATTAATAATAATAATAATAATAATAATAATAATAATAATAGTAATAATAATAATAATAATAATAATAATAATAATAATAATAATAATAATAATAATATTAACAATAATAATAATAATATTAATAATAATAATAATAATAATAATAATAATAATAATAATAATAATAAGAATAAGAATAAGAATAAGAATAATAATAATAATAATAATAGTAATAATAATAATAATAATAATAATAATAATAATAATAATAATAATAATAATAATAATAATAATAATAATAATAATAATAATAGTAATAATAATAATAAAAATAATAATAATAACAAAATAATATTAATAAATTTTAGAAACAGTAATACTAACAATAGGAACAACTTAAACAAAAATAGGTACAACAATACTAATAAGGCGCTTGTGTCAACTTTTTTAGCGCTGTCATAAAAAAAACATCTAAGTCGAGTTAACATAACTTTTTTAAAACTAAAAATATAAAATGGAAAACATCCCAAGAACTTTTATATTCCTAATTCATATTAAAAAATTAAATTACAAATAAATTTAGTTACTAAAATGAAACTTTTTACAGCTTTTATAATGAACTAAAAATCTTTGCAAAAATAGTTTGTTCTCAGTGTTCGTGTACTCAACGTGAATTTGAATTTGCTAATTTGCCAAACTTAAAACAGTGAATGTAACCTTCAGTATTTTCCATAGGTCACATTTTTATGATAAATGAGTTTTTTATATTTAAGTTTTACTTTTCACAACAAAAAACTTAAGTTTTGTTTTGTTTGTAGCCGTAATAGTTTAAGTGAATGCTTTTATACATTTAACTATGCTAAATTTTTATTAATATTCCATCAGAATTGATTACAGCGGCTTCCGCACATACAGATTTCCAGATTTATTAAATTTTTATTTTTACGGGAAGCTAATTTCCTCTTTCGGATTTTTTTTATTTATGTATAGAAAAAGCTAACTATCAATTCCAGGATTTTATTTGCTACTGTACAAGCAGCTATGTCTTTTCGTGTCGCGCTCCTACAGTAGAATATCAATACCTTCTATAGAATATCAATACCTTCAATCTTTTTTTAAAACTAAAAATATAAAATGGAAAAGATTCCAAGAACTTTTATATTTCTAGTTCATATTAAAAAATTAAATAAAAGATAAATTTAATTACTAAAATGAAACTTTTTACAGCTTTTGTAATGAACTAAAAATCTTTGCAAAAATAGTTTGTTCTCAGTGTTCGTGTGCTCAACGTGAACTCGAATTTGCTAATTTGCCAAACTTAAAACAGTGAATATAACCTTCAGTATTTTCCATGGGTTTCCAAACTTCTCGTGCTATTTGATTTTTATTTGCATTTGTTTAAAAATATAGTTTCAAAGTGTGACCCAATATCAGTGCCGAGTTCAACTTTAGCAGCAGTTTTTTTACAAGGAGAGAAACGCTAAAAAATTTCATTCGTCATCTGTAATTCTTGTGATTAATAAGAAACATTTCTCGAAAGAACGAGTTACTATTGATGAAACCTAATAACTTGTTACAAATTATGGAAAAAAACCTATTTCGATTTTCGGTAGAATTAACGAAGACCAATCAATTCGACGAATATATAAGGGTTTAAAGAAGAATAGTTTTTTGACAATAATTTATGAGTTTTAGTAGTCGGCGTTCACTCGTAAACATGCGCAGCGAGATAAATTGTTACACTCCTGTAACCAACGATTAGATTACAAGTTGCAAAGTGTTACGATTATGTATAAACCAACTGTTAAACAATTGAAATATTGTGTGCGTTTTTCTATTTGTTCTTACATAATTGTGACTAGATAAATTACAACGAACTAAAAAAGATGCAATTATTCGTAATTTAAAAATATAAAACGCTTTTATTTCAGAAACTGAAGTAAAAGTCTGCCTCATAATTATGAATGACAAGAAGAGTTAATTTATGGCTGTTCCGCAATTTTACTAAAAGGTAAAGAACTTCGCAGACTTAAAGTCATCTATAAGAAATGAATGCAGTATTATATATTTTTGAGTAGTGAAAATGTTGTGGGTAAATTATCATCTTTTAGTACTTGCTTCCAGATTTTCTAAACTGTTGATTCTTGTAACAGTAAACTAACTAGTAAAGTTCAAGAAAGAATTTTAAATTGAGATATCGAATGACTTCTCAAAGATACTATTGAAGATTAACAACACTTTTAAAAAAGCTCACAAAGGAATAATATTTGCGATATTAAAAATGAGGCAGTTGTTAGTAACACTTAGTTTCCGAACCAGAAAACTTAAATTTAACTAATGATATTTTGCATAACAGTTTGAGGAAGTGAAATCAGATTTTTAACCTAATTAAGAGTGAAAGTGGAAATTGGATTTAAGAACAATTAAGTAGAAGTAAATAAATTAAGAACGGGTTAACAAAAGAAAAGCAAACAAAGACTCTAATACCTTTCGAGTAACCTTTTACTGTTAAAAAGTTGTTATGAAGTTTAAAAGTCGTTAATTTAATAATTCATCTGCTTAATAAGTCGGTAAACTTAGAAGTTGGTTTCTATCCATCACTGGAATTTGACTTCATTCTTTTCAAAATGTTTCCGATTTACTTTAATTCTCATTTTAAAAACGTGAAATTGACTCCTTGAAAACGTTTAAATAGCCTTTAGGAGATATCAAAAGGCATATGTGACCGAAGAAGAGTGTGAAGAGTAAGAGATAGAAAGGTATTTCTTATTTTTAAAAGTTTTGTGTTAGAAAATTCGCGAGGTTATAATAATTTTGCTCTATCTCCATGTTTAAACGTTGGGAGAAAGTTTTTGATTTTTTCTTAAAGTAAAAATTGTTTAAAGTTTTAGCTGTAATTTAAAAAAAAACAACAACAACTTATGCTTTAAATAATTTGTTTAAGCAAATTATTTAGAAAAAAATGTGTAAAATAAAGCGTGTTTTAAAAGTTATTATTGCTAACTAAAATTAACAACTCATTTTCTCCCAACTTTTAAAACGGGAGATGGAACAAAATAATTCTAACCTCGCGAATTGTTTCTTGATTTTTTAAGGAGTATTTCAAAATTACTGTAACTTAATATCAAGAATCTTAGAACAGTAATAAAGGTAACCCAAGTTGAGATTACCTGGTTATAAATGAAACCCATTTTTAAGTTATGTTTATTCTATATTTACTATCATCTTTCAAATAATTGGAAATGTTTTCAAAAACAAGTGTTTATAATAAAAAATAGACGTGGATTTCAGTTAAACATTGAAGCTTGAGCGTTAAAAAAAACACTTGTTGAGTTTTTAAAAAATGTTTATGGATCTCATTATAAATTTTGCCTAATTTCTACATTAGCTACTGTAATGTGCAAATTTGGAAACCGAATTTCATGGCATATAATTTGAATTTCTTATAAGTTTCAAACTTTGGAAAATTTTTTAAAGAGATGTAAAATTTTTTATTCACCTGTAATTTAACGTAGTTGACTGGATTACTTACAAAAATAAATAAAACTAACAAAAAATTTTATTTATCATTACTGTCATAAACACGCTCTCTTGGTTTATTAGTACAGTGAACAAAATTAAAATAAAGTATAATAAACAGCAAAACATCTGCTTAACATGGTTTTACATTAAGAAGTAGAGAAATTAATGTTTTTTCTACTTTAAAATTATACATGCCACATCAAAAGCAACATTAACTTAAAACTTTATATTTAGAAATATTTTTAACTGTTTTCCGAAGTTCTGAGGACTATTGAAAATGAGTTCTACGGTAAGCAAATTTACTTTTTAATATAGTATTATTATATAGATAAAATTTCTTGGATAATCAGATATTATTAAATTTCATTACTTATCAAATTTTTAACATTACTTAACTGATTAATAATCAACTGAGTAATTATAAATCTGGTAATACCTGACAAGAAAATCTAAGATAATAAAGGTTTTGGATCACTAATATTTTCAAAAATTCAGCGCAGCATTCACTACTATCTCATCATAAGTTGTTACGTCACTAATTTATAAATTTAGCATAATTAAACTTTAAACGTTATTATTACTGATTTATATTACAGCTTGTAAAAGATGTTGCTGAAACGGACTGCATAAAAAACTATGAAGTATTTGATATGCCTATAAACTTGGTTTCCAAAATAGGTGAAGGAACATCAGCTTCAGTCTTCAAGTATAGCTTAGGAAACAAACAAACGGCCGTGAAGTTGATTAAAACCCAATTTTCTCAAAGAAAAACAATGCTAATTGCAACAAAATTAAAAAAACTACAACATAAAAATGTTGTAAACTTTCTAGGTTATTCTGTAAGGCCAACCGCTTTGTTTTTTTGAATTATGCGCCACTAATATTGAACAAATGGAAGTCAATAATCTGTCTCAGCTCATTGATCTCCTAAATGAAGAGAAAATTTTTTTATTTCAACAAAGATTAGATTTTCTTTTACAAATGTCAGAAGGAATTGAATATTTGCACGAACACAATATAGTTCATAGAGATATCAAGCTTTCAAACGTTTTAGTGACAGGGCATCAGTACAATGTAACTTTAAAAGTCAGCGACTTTGATGACTTTGTTGATATAAAAGCAACAGTTACATGTAATATGACGAAGCCCAACAATCAAGGAATGACCCTTGCCTACACAAGTCCTGAACTGTGTAATTGTGAGGTGGAATCTCCAAACAAAAAATCCGATATGTACGCTCTTGAAATAACTGCATTCGAGCTTTTTAGCAGTTTTTCCACAGCATGGCATGGTGTTATACCATTGTTTAAAGATATACTTTTGCTTGATGCAATCAAATCTGGAAAACGACCAAACATAAGCCACATTACCGGTTTATATACGGAAAATACAATTAATGTGGTTATAGTTACTAACCTGATCGAGACTACATGGCAAGACAATCCAACGGCTAGACCAACCATATCTAAGGTAATAAAAAAAGAAAAGCTTTAATTTCACTTTCACTTTGAAATTTAGATATAAAAATATACTAAAGATATATATAACAAGCTCATTAACAACATTTTTTTAGTGGAGAGAAACAGTGTCAAGTATAATAACATCTGTCATGGTAGGTGACCTTTCATGTTTTAGCTATAGCAATAACAAACATTTTTATTGCAAACTTGTAATTTATTTAATTCAAAAGTTGTTTTTTTAATATGCATCCTCACATACCTATTCATTAAAAATTGACTACCACGCCCACCTTTATACTAGGCTAAAAATAAAACTTCTGAAAATTTATTTCATGCAATGTGAGAGTAACAAGAGTAGTACAATATTCCAAATGTTATTTAACACAGTTCATTATAAATACTTATATTAAATTAGGGTGCACCAATTCAAGCATGTGACATAAATACATCAACATTGCAGGTTTGTTTTTTTTTAAATAGAACATGCAAACAAGAAAACTTGCAACTTCTACAGACTTTTGAGTAATTTACTTTTAAAGAAGTAGTTCTGAAAATAACCCTTCAATAGCACACAACTTTCTTCCTAACTATTTCAAAAATACAATTATAGGTATCAAGTAGCATTCAGCCATATCATGAAGAGAAGATAGTAAATAAAAGTCAGGTAACAAACCCATTAGGTTACTAACTCAACAATGATAACAACAAAGAGCATTTATATAACTTAGACTTTAGTAATTATCATTATAATATTTATAATAATTAAAATATATATTATAATAATTATAATAAACTTTATATTAAAATTTACTTTTGCTGCAGAATTTTATTCATATAAATCCAGAGGGAAAAAAAAACAACATTTTGACTGTCCTATGTTTTTATATTGTAAATAGCAAGCCAATTTTTTAGGAGAAACTCAGTGATTAAAAATTATAATTTTAGAGAAAACGACTTTCTCCAATTAAGGCAGCAAAGCACTATATTTCATTAAAGGAAGATCCAAGTTATTTAAAAAGAGAATTTATTAACCAAACAAAAGGTCAGAAAACTTGTCAGAAAATATATACTTTCTAATGTAAAAAAAATAATATCAGAATGAAATATTACATAACAGATATCAAATATGGTTTTACTTGTATAGGTTTTGGAGTGTTTGCATGCAAAAGCTTAAAAAAAGGAGAATTCATAGTAGAATATAGGGGGGATTTCGATGCAAAAAGCACACTGGAAAATAAAGAAAAGTTATACGAAGAAACAAATGCTGGCAGTTATGTTTATGACTTTTTACACAAAAATATTGAATACTGGTACTAAACTAAATTTTATTCTAAAATTCATCTAAATTTTATAATGTTTTCTTTATTTATATTGATATTCTTTTAAAACAAAAATTTTTATTTAGCATTGATGCAACTCCATACAATGAATACTTAGGACGCTATGTTAATGACTCAAAATACTTTGCAAATGCATACATGAAAAAGATTTTGCATTGTGATGTTCCTCATTTATGTTTATTTGCTTTGAAAGACATTTGTGTTGGTGATGAAATTCTCTACTTTTATGGAGTTGATAATCTAAAGTGGCATGCTGAGGTTTTTTTTATTTTCTTCTCAAGTTTTAACTACTTATTTTTATATTTTGCCAATTATTTGCATTCCCTGGTGATTTACTTAAAATGTTACTAAAAAACCTTTTTTTAACTCAGGAATTTCAAATGAAGACAGAGCAAAAAAGAATATCAAAGGTAAAAAAACCTTTTAAAAATTTTATCCACACTTTATAAGATAATAACTGTGTGCACAACTATTTAATAATACCCAAATAAATTGTTTTGTAATAAACAAAGTTTGCTGCACCCTACCTCTAAAATCATTTTCACATTGTTAGAGCCGTTCTGTTTTTAGGGCTATCATAAATTACACTTTTTTTTTTCTTCACAAGGATGAATAATAACTTAAGTGAGAAAGATTTATTTTTGAGAACAATTTACTGATTTTTTTAGTTCTAAAGTTAATTTTTGATTTTGAAGCATTATTTTCTTGTTATCTCAAAGTCAATTTAAAAAAACAAGATATTTTTGAAATTTTTTTTATATTCATGTTATATTCACTCTTGTTACTAAAAAAGTATAATCAAAAAGTGTTTATTTTATATGAGAAAATTGATCTTTTTTTTTTTATTGAAAAAAAAACAACAAACATTTAGATTGAAAAATTACAAAGACCGAAAAATGGCATAGAACCAGTTGAGAAAAGTGCACAGTTAGATAAAGACAAAGAAGTCAGAAGTGATGTACAGTTTAATAAAGTCACAAAATTGGCAGCTACAGATTGTGATGAAAAAGACAATATTCAAGTAAATATTTCTAAAAAAAGACTAAATGAATATATAACAAACATACATGATATTATTATTTAAAAGCAAAATTTTTTTGGCAAAAAAAAAAAACTTCCTTCACATGTTTTGCAACATACTTATAACAGATTCATTATTTTAATTATATTACTTCTTGTATTTAA
Organism: Hydra viridissima; assembly: GCF_058129835.1. NCBI lineage: Eukaryota > Metazoa > Cnidaria > Hydrozoa > Anthoathecata > Hydridae > Hydra > Hydra viridissima. The sequence goes on from NW_028324303.1 coordinate 15,714,373, forward strand.
TCTTAAAGGTTCATCTGATGTACTCTAACCCTAAAAATATTCTTAATAAAGTAAGGATATTTTAAATATAAGGAGTAATATTTTTTAAAACCTAGTATTTATAAGCAAACTCAAACTCATAATGAAAATTCAAAAGATATTTGACTAGATTTCTACTTTGATTCTGTTAATTCTATTTCTTTTTCAATTGTTATTATACTTTTTTCATCATTGGTTTTGGCTAGTGACTTTATCAATTATCAAAAAAAAAGAAAAAGAAAAAAGAAACATCTTTTTATTTTATTTACAATAGATTTTTTCATCAATCACCCAAGAACATCAAAGTGAAAAAGAGTCTTTACCCCAAACTCCACAGGTATACTGCTTTTGTAAACAAATTCATGCTTTTTAATATTTGAAGATTGATTAAAACTAATTGATCATTTGAGAGCAAAAATATTCAGCATTTCAAACTTTAATGGAAATATTTTATGTGCAACAAATGATATAGATTTTTAAAAATTTAATTTAAAGTCCTGTGATGAAGAAAGAATTGATACTCTAGAAAATGAAAGCACATCAAGATCAGATTCCAGTGAGGTATGTGAAGTTTTAACTTTAATTTACTACCACTTTGCATTTATGATATGATTTGATTTAAACAAAATGCTAATGATTTTTTAGGATGACATTGATTTTGAAGCTCTTAACTACAACTTAGTTTTAGAGATAAATTTATTATTTTATTTGTTAAGCTGAAAACAATTTTAAATACACAAAATGTTTTTTTAAATACACAAAATGTGTTATTTAATTTAATTTTTTAAATGTTATTTGATTATGAATAACTTTTCCATGTTTAAAGTGATCAAAATCAAGTTAAGTTTATTGCTGTTTGATTTATTTTTGATTAATGTAGCAAATATCTTAATCACATTTCTTTGCAGATATCCGATATTAAAAATGCCAAAATAGCTTCAAGCACTTTTATGATAGATGATGTGACAGACAAATCTCAGGTAAAAATTAAGCTGACTTTTTAATAAAAAATATTTTAAATACTTAACATTTTAAAAACTAAGAAAAACACTGATTTTATACTAAACATAATAAATCTTTCTTAGCATTATATGAAATAAAAATCAAGAAAAACTATTAAAAAAGAAAACATCTCTTACTTCATACTATTGTTAAATATTCTAGGTAGGTCAAAACAGCCAACCAACATTGCCTGATGAAGAAATGCCTAAAAAAGTTAAGGTACCTTTGAAAAATACATTTTTTTTACACAATTTATAAATCAATCTGAATAAAGTTAAATCCCAAAATTTTCAGAAATTGAAATTTAAAATTCTAAACTTTAGAATGTAAGAAAAAAGAAGCCACATCGATTTTGCATTTTTTGTAAAAAGTTTACATCATATTTAACAAGACACATAAAGCTTATGCACAAAAGTCATCCAGAATTTGAAGTTGCATCATCAATTAAATCAAAAAAAGAAAGAGATGAAGCTTTTGGAATGTTTAAAAGAAAAGGGATTTTGGAAGTCAATGTAGCTGAAGCTGGAAAAGCGGAACCAAAATATGAAAGAGAACGAGAGGCTCAAAAATATAAAGAAATTAGTTATTGCAGTCAATGCCTTGTGTTTGTTTCAAAACGATTCTGGCACAATCATGTGAAGTCGTGTCAAAAACACTCATGTCAAAAAGTTCTTCCTGTTCCAGTGGGGCTTCTAAGATTACCTGAAGAAGCAAGATTAAGTGATGAATTTAAAAAAAACATTTTATCACATTTTCGAACAGATAAAATTGGTCAGATTTGCCTAAAAGACATAACAATTCTTAAAATTGGTTCAGTCTTTTATGATAAAGAAAAGAGGAAACTTGATAAAGTTATGGAAGCAAGAAGCTCTGTCAGAAACGCCATGAGACAATTGGCACATCTTTACAACCTATTTTTACACTTCAAAAACTTACCAACACAAAGTAAAGATTCTAGTAGTATGTTTTTGCGCTCTAACTTCTTTGCCTTAAGAGAAGCAATAGATATTTTTACAAAAAAGGCAGATTCAGGCATCAAAGCTGGTTTAAAACAAAATTTATTTTATTTAATAAAACGTGCTGCAAAAGTTCTTAAAGCATTATATTTATCAGAAGCAAATGACAATGATGCTAGTGAAACTGACAAGTTTGTTAGTGTTTTAGAAATGTGGGAGGACTTTATCTTTGGAGATGCCACTTACCAACTAAATAAAAACAAAAACGTAAAATCCCGTAAACCATCTGAACTTCCAGTTGAAGAAGATGTGATTGCTTTTCGCAATTTTGTAATTACAAAAATGGCAGATTTAGCAAAAGATTCCTACCAATGGTTTGACTCTGAATGTTTTGTTGAGCTTCGGGATTGCGCATGTGCAAGACTTACATTGCTAAATGCTAGAAGAGGTATGGAATTACAACTATTGTTTTTTATACTATTTAACAAATTCTAAAATAATATCAGCTATTAACATCATATCATTTCAGGATGAACTACTTCCATATAACTTGCATAATCTTAGTTTTTTATAATTACAAATACAATTTTATCTAAGCTTAAGAAAAAAAAAATTAGAGCTTGTAACTGATGTTAATGTAATTTTAAATAGTGTTAATTTAGCAAGATAACCTTGTGGTTTTTTACTATAAAAGATATTTTGTAAAACATAAAGGTTTTCAACTAATATTTATGAGATTGACATAAAAGCTTGTTGTTCTCACAAACTTTGTGGCTTTAAAGTCTGTTTACTTCATTTTTTATGTTAATTGTATACAAGATCTTTTTTTAAAATCTATGCCTACTTTTTAAGTGATATAACAAGGTCAAGAATTATAACACATGATTAATAAATCAATAGTTTCTGCTAAAAAAATAAAAAATAAAAAAAAAATAAAACAAGAATCCTCATAAAACAGTATTTGAGATTTTTCTTTGATTAAAGTAAAATTGTTCTTCGAATAGAATATTAACAGATTTAAATAATACAAATAATTAATTATATTGGTAAACTAAACAAACCTAGTAGAATAAACATATGAAATGGTAGATCATTATTATAAATATATGGTAAAAATATAAAGGCTAAGTGTCAATAAATATCTTTTTTTTTTTTCTTTTATAATAATAATAACAGTAATAGTAATAATAATAATTATTATTATTATTTATCTTTTAATTTATTTTATTTAATAATATCATTATAACTTTATATATTTTATTTAATAATATTATTTTTAATATTACTATTTATTATTACTACTATTATTATTATCTTTATTATTACTATTATTACTATTATTATTATTATCATTATTATTATTATTATTATTATTATTATTATTATTATTATTATTATTATTATTATTATTATTATTATTATTATTATTATTATTATTATTATTATTATTATTATTATTATTATTATTATTATTATTAAAAAACCCAATTTTACCAATAAAAAGTTAAGCAGTGATTTGTTGCAAACATTTGTTGTTAACATTAAAAAATTGTTTGTTTTGATTTTTTGGTTCACTGTATACTCAACAACTGGACTATTAGGAATGAAATTAAAATAAAAAGCATATATTAGCATTTCTGTTCTGCGTCTAACAGCCTCACTTGCCAATATTGATAAAGCTGTATGCAACTCGTATTATTTGATGTATTTTTTATTAATAACCAAAAAAACATCAAACAATACGAATTCTCTTTAAAAAAATATTAACATATTTTCTACAATACTATAGTATTGTATTACATATATATATGTATGTATATATATATATTTATATATATATATATATATATATATATATATATATATATATATATATATATATATATATATATATATATATACTGGAGCCTTAGCCTTTTACTTTGAAAAATATAGTTCTAGAACCGCAACCTTCAATATTTAGAGTTATATGTGGTCCTGATATATTTATGGTACAAAAGCTAACGTTCATGAAAAAAACTTCACTTCAAATTTTTTTGTCTTACAAATAATTAAGTCATTTAATTGAACGCTTTTATTCAAGCACCATTTTATTGAGGAAAAGTATATTTTTCTTAAATTTATTATTAGTTGATGGGATGTTATTTAAAATTTTATTTTGTATTTTTTTAAAAAGTTAGTTGAAAATTAGGTGCCTGAGGGTTTTTTTAGTTTTTTTTTAAAAGTCTCATGAAAAAAAATCTTACATTAAATTGCATGATAGAAAATAATACCCTTGTAGCCAACTAGCCCCGGTCCCTTTTTCGCCCAGTTTTTTTCATTAAAAAAAAAAAACAACTCTTAATTTGAGTTTTTTTATGTTACTCAGTAGGCTCATGTAATATGACATGTAAGAGGATTTTTTTGCAGCTCTGGCTGACTGGTGTCCTAACACTCCTAAAAAGCTTCAACTTTTAAAGTGTAACTGTGCCTCTTGATAAATATTTTGATTTGATCAAAAAAGATGAATTTTGTGACGATTGAAAATTTTGATGAGAGCAAATTATCGGTTGGAGAAATTTATTCAACAACCATACCAATTCAGTACCAAAAGATTCCGTTTTTTTATGATTACCCATCTGGGTAATTATATTTTTATTATTTTAATAGTAATTATAATTATATATATATATATATACATATATATAATTATAATTACTATTAAAATCATAAAAATCTCTTGAAATATAAACTATTACTATTAAAATAATAAAAATCTCTTGAAATATAAACTATTACTATTAAAATAATAAAAATCTCTTGAAATATAAACTATTACTAATAAAATAATAAAAATCTCTTGAAATATAAACTATTACTATTAAAATAATAAAAATCTTTTGAAATATAAACTATTACTATTAAAATAATAAAAACCTCTTGAAATATAAACTATTACTATTAAAGTTTCATGAAAAAAACTTAATTTATAACTAAAATAATAAAAATCTCTTGAAATATAAACTATTACTATTAAAATAATAAAAATCTCTTGAAATATAAACTATTACTATTAAAATAATAAAAATCTCTTGAAATATAAACTATTACTATTAAAATAATAAAAATCTCTTGAAATATAAACTATTACTATTAAAGTTTCATGAAAAAAACTTAATTTATAACTAAAATAATAAAAATCTCTTGAAATATAAACTATTACTATTAAAATAATAAAAATCTCTTGAAATATAAACTACTACTATTAAAATAATAAAAATCTCTTGAAATATAAACTATTACTATTAAAATAATAAAAATCTCTTGAAATATAAACTATTACTATTAAAATAATAAAAATCTCTTGAAATATAAACTATTACTATTAAAGTTTCATGAAAAAAACTTAATTTATAACTAAAATATTAAATTTAATTTATTAAAATTAAATTTAATTCTCATCAAAAAAAAAATCATAATTTTATTTAAAAAAAAACTTGTTTTCAGTTGGGTGCCACCTTAAAAATCAAAGTTAATTAAATCTTTTAAAAGTCAAAACTATTTAAATCTTTTAAAAGTTAATTAAAAAAAATTTTTTTTTGTTATGGAAAAAAATAAGTTGATGGTAAAAAGAGATTTTTTCAGAATTTTTTTCTGCACTTTCTTCAAATTTATTTTATTGCTACATTTTTTTTATGAACAAAAAAACGCTAAAATTAAAAATTGATTTATTAGATTTGTGCAAAATAATAAAGACCTTATAATTTAACTTTTTAATGTTTGTTAAGTTTTTGATTTGTTTAGAAATATTTGTGAAGAAAACTAAGTAAAGTATATTTCATGAATTAATTTGTAGTTTCTTCATTCACTGAGATCGAAAAAAACAAACAAAAATATAATTGATAGGTTTAATTGATTTTTAATAGAATTACTGTTTTCTCATCACTGGTCTCAAATTAATTGCCTTTAGTGTATATTTCTTAGAAGGTCAGCGGTTTAATTGAATTTTAAACATTTATACAAAATACATATATAAAGTCTGTACTTTCCACTGAAGTACAGACAAAGCACTTGCAACTGAAATGTGATGCAAAAATCGCATATTAGTAGCATTACTGCTTAACTTGAGAAAGAAAACTTTTTAACTTAAGTTTTCCGTCTCGGTTTGGAATTAAATAAAAGCTTATTTTCCATAATGCCATCGGTACATATTAATCGCATTAAATTATAACGAATTCAATTTTAGTGGCGAATTTAACTAGTAAGTTTCTTTGACAAATTTAAGGAAACATAAGTTAAAAGTAAAATTAATTAAATATAAAATTTAGCAAAAACTAAGCTTGAGTATTATTGAATGAATAAGAATTTCAAGTTTGATGAAAAAAATTTCAAGATGTGCATGTTTAAATTTCTAAAAAAATGGAGACACTTTTGCATTTCAAAACTCGTCAAACGAAAGTTCCCATCCAAGCAAAAATTCAAGTGGGTGTGTATTAGCAGCTTTACCTTGTTGAAAAATGCATACCAAAATCTAATTTGCTTTCTAAAGACATGGTTCAATTACTTTAAGTACTTTAGTGTTATGCTAGGGCTAGGGCGGTTTTTTTATAATTTTTATCTTTATTAAAATGTGTAAAATTTATTTCTGTAAAAAGGCTCCTTTATGAATAACTAACTCAATTCATATTGATTTAGCTGCTTTTTGTCAAACTTGAATAAAAAGTTTTAAAATTTTTGGCGGAAAATATTTTAAAAAGGTGGTTTACCGATGGAAAAATTGAAGAAAATTTTACCAAATTTTGAACACGATTTTCTCTGGCATCTCCCAACCCCTGATTTTTGGGTTTATATTTTTGAAGTCAGGAGGGTTACTAACTGAATCTATATACACTATCACCTCACGAAAGGGTTTTCTCGGATCTGCCAGATTAGTTCAATTCCAATAATTAGGAACGGTGATGAAAAATTTAGTTGTTGATTAACTTTTGCATGCTACTGTGTCTTTAATTTTTTTTTTTTACAAGTATGGAGAGAAGCAGGAGAGAAAATTGATCTATATTATTTGAGAAAGTTGTGAATGATTTTCAATAGCTGAAACCTTTGTTTTCTGCTCTTTACTGAGATGAAAAGATGATAAAGGAAGTTTTAGAAACCTTAAACTGAACTAGCTTTTGGATTTTTATCGTCTTATTATATGTAAGTACCGCATCCGGGACGTAACATTATGATATTTAGAAAGGTATTTTTTTTTCAATTTGAAACATTTTTATGACTCTTTTTAAAAAGTTTTTTTATTCGAAATACTCAAATATCAATTTGAGAAATTTAAGGTTAAAAATCTTCAAGATAAAAAGACAATACCGGTATAAATACCGGTATAGGATTAATAACCCCTAACCCTATACCGGTGTACATTTAAGAATTGCTCGTCGTTCAACGAAGACACTTAAAAAACCTCAGGTTTCAATTAACGGCTCCGTAATAAACATCTTTCACACGTTTTCACGGCTATATAACTTAATGGTGCAATAAAATAGTAGCAGCGGAAATTTTCTTTATTGTTTTTATTTGACAACCCTTTACAATACTTATACTTACATGTAAATCTGAGGCCAATACCGGAGTGATCATTGGCGCAAGGTTTGAGTAATGCTCATTGACCAATGTTAAAAATAACGTTTAGCCAATGTTATATTTATACGTTAAACATGTTTAAAATATGTTAACCCAATATTCAAAAAACGTTATAGCAATACTCAAATTGTGATTTTATTTTACTTGGATCACATTACAGCCAAAACAAAACCTGATTCAATAAAAAGAAACAGGTCAATGAAGTGTTCAATGGTGTGCTTGTTTAGCCCAATTTAAATTTAATAATTGAGAAAATATCAATATAAAAATCAATGAAAAAAATAATTAAAATAATTGACTTTACAGTTAAAATATATAATTTAACAATTTTATAAGTAAACAAATTTGAAATTGAAAATTCCTTTATATATATATATATATATATATATATATATATATATATATATATATATATATATATATATATATATATATATATATATATATATATATATATATATATTGAAATTTTTCGACTAAAGTTTAATTTTTTTTTTTTCAGAAACTATTTCACATTTTATCTTATTAAGACCATGGCCTACTTTATTTATACGGCCGGATATTTTGCATTTTGAAAAAAAAAATAGAAGGCCAGTTTTTTCGTAAGGCGTTTTTAAAGAAGCAACTGGAGTTTCAAAGAATATGGTTAACAAATGTTGTATTGTGAATTGTCGTTCAAATTATGATGGTGAAGTATCTACAGCAGTATTTTCGTTTCCAAAAAATGAAGAGTTGAAAAAAAATTGGATTAAATTTGTAAATAAAAAAGATTGGACACCTACTAATTCTTCCGTAATATGCATCAAACATTTTGAAAAAAAATACTATAAGAAAGGTAATACGAATAAACGTTTTCGATTAATAAAAAAACTAAAGCCTATTCCAACTACTTTGGATTGCACAAATTTGCCTAAAGAAGGTCCATCACAACTTATAAAATCTTCTAATTCGTTAAGAAAATCACCAACTAAAAGAATATTTCAGCCAGATCAATATGGACAGTTTTTATTGAGTGATTTGATTAGTAACTTTGATAATATTACTGAAAGTCTTGCTCCAGATGGTTTTTCATTTTTGAAGTATGATGATCATGTAATTTTTTATAAATTGAGTCATAGTACTTTATCTATTCCTGAAGTTACAGAGTGCATTCGCATAAACAATGAGAGGCATGATAAATTATTTTACAAAGGTTCACCCCTGCCATTGCCTCAGTGGTTTCGTCATGGAAGAGATTGTTGTTTATCTCATAAAAGTATGCTTTATAATTTTCCTACCTACATTAAATCACAAGCTGAATAATTTCATCTATATTGACTGAATTACAGCAAATTTATATATAAAGAAACCTATTTTTTCAGCCAATATTATAAAGTATTCACTAATGTTATGATATACTTCTACACAGTGATATCAACTTTTGCGTGAAGAATTGCCTTTACCATCAATATCTTTACTTAAAAAAATAACTAGTGGAAATATTGATGCTCTAAGTTGTGCAAAACATTTAAAATTAGAAGGGAAGATATCTCAAGACATTTGCTTGATTTTTGTTGAAATGTACTTGCAAAAATGTGAAGAGTATTTTGGTGGAGAGATGATTGGTAGTGATGAGTCTGGAGAATTGTATAATGGAATAGTTTGTTTTATGATAGTTGGCCTGAAAAAAAACATTCCATATGTAATTAAATCATCACCTAAAAAAATAATGCTGAATGGTTGAAAGAAGAAATTTTTGAATGTCTTTGTATTCTTACTGAATGTGAATTTAATGTTAGAGTTATTGTGTGTGACAACCATTCCTCTAATGTTTCTTGTTTTAAAAAAATCCTTTGTGCATCAAATCAACAAGCTGAAGATTGGTTTTTTATTTACAATCTAAAAAAGATTTACCTTTGTTTCGATGTTGTACATCTTATTAAAAATATCAGAAATAATTTGTTAAATTGTAAAAGATTTTTATTTCCAGATTTTAAGTTTGATGGATTTAAAGATCCTATAATTGTATGTAGTGGAGAAATAAAATGGAGCACCTTCCACAATATTTATGAAAAAGACCTTGCTCTTGATGCTGGTTTGCGTAAAGCACCAAAAATAACAATGAAAGTATTACATCCAGGCAATTTTAAACAAAACGTTTCTTTAGCACTTGCAATTTTTGATTAAACTACTTCTGCAGCAATTCACTCATATTTCCCTGATCTTAAATGTAGTGCAGATTTTTTGACATTATTTTAAAAGTGGTGGGTTTTATCAAATTCAAAAAGTCAGTATTCAGTGTGTAATATTTTAGGTAATGCAGTTGTTTCTGGAGATAAAAAACCTGAATTTCTTAGGGAAATGGCACACTGGATTGAAGCTTGGCAATTGCAAAAGGTACCAAACTGTGAAAAGTTTACTTAAAGTGCTCAAACAGCTGCAGCATTAATAAGAACACTTAATTGTCATGCCTCATTGATTGAGGACTTACTTAATGACGGATATAACTTTGTTTTAACTGGGAGGTTTCAAAGTGACTCATTAGAAAGGAGATTTGGACAATATAGACAAATGAGTGGTGGAAGATTTTTGGTTGGTTTAAAAGATGTCTCTATTTCTGAAAAAATATTAAAAATCAAAAGTATAGTTAAAGAAAGTATTAACTTTGATGATAGTTTGAAAGTACCACTCGAGTCAGAAAATAATTTAACAGATTTGAAAAACTTTCTTCTTGATATCGATACAACTCAGTGTGCTCCAGAAATCATGAATCTATCACCAGAAAGTAGAGAAGTAGGTGCTCATATTGCTGGATATATAGCAAAGAAACTAAAAAAACGCTTTGGTACATGTTGCCAAGAATTTTTATGTTGTGCTAATATTGATGAAAGCAATCCTGATCATACTTACTTAACAATTATTTCTAGGGGTGGTCTCACTATTCCTTCACCATCACTTTTGGATTATGTTTGCACATCGTTTGCTATGATTAACTACTCTTATAACAAAATAAAGAAATTTAATTTACATGCATGACAAGCTTTAGAATATTTGTTAAATCACTTTTGTGACTCTTTTCAGACTTTTTCTTGTCCCATGCATGAGAAAACTGGAATAAAACTTGCTGGAAGAATTGTTATCAACATTTTTCTTAATAATAAAAGAATCATCTCTACCAGCGAAGTAGCTGTTGATCATGGTAGCTGTTGATCATGTAAAGTCTTTTAAAAAGAGAAAATAAGTAAGTATATATATAGTAAATATGTAAGTATATAAATAAGTAAGTAAGTAAGTATAAAAAAAGTAAAAACTCGATAAATTATATATAATACAATTATTTTTTATTTTGATGAAAAAAGAAAAAGGTTTAAAGATTTTATATAAATATTCTTGTTTTTTAAATTGTCTGTTTACTTAAGTTCTAAGTTTTAAAATAAAGGCTTGTTTTGATATCTTTTTATTTATTTATTTCTTACATAATATTCGTTTAGTATCTAAATTTATGAATATTAACTACTTTTGTCGACTTTTTAAATTTAGAAAGTAAAATACATTTTCAAATATTCAAAAAGTCTTAAGTTTTCGAAACATTACGATTTTGAAAACTGGCCTTCTATTTTTTTTTCAAAATGCAAAATATCCGGCCGTATAAATAAAGTAGGCCATGTTAAGACATAAATTATGAAAAAATAACTATAATTAAGTATTAAAAATAAAAAGTATAAAATAAAAGTGTAAATGAAAATATAACATTTTTTAAAAATGTAGTTAAAAATTATTAATTAAAAAATAAAATTTTAATGCAACAGTGGTACAATAAAATTATCTGATGAATCAATTTTAGTAGGGAGACAAAGACATTTTTTGAAAACCATTGAAACAGATAAAAGTTGCAATTTAGATAAACTGTTTCTAGACACTTTACAAATTCCTAATTTTGTTGATGAAATTGGAAACATAAAACTTTCATGAACAGTTAAGAATTTTTCATAAACAAATGTAATATTATTATTTATAAGTAGTATATTATGAATGAGATACAGTACACCATCATTTGTAATAAAACAGTTATCTCTATTTGATGTTGAAAAAAACCATTTCTCTAACTGAACTTATTAAAATTGCTTTGCATGTTAAAATCCATTAGGTAAAGGGCCATTAAAATGTTCACCTTTAAGTGAATTAAGCTCATCCAAGTAATTATCATTTTTTACTGCATAGTTTCCTCTCTCCTAATCTTTGAACTAATTGCTGCATTGGAAATTGTGGTTTCCTAATCATTTTTTTTAACTGTCCTAACAGATTTTCAAAACTGTTAGGACTACTGCTAAAATTATCTAATGGACCAAGAATCTGCACACCTTTTGACAAATGAATAAGGCAGTGAACATTGTAAACAAGAAATCCTTTACCATAGAGAAATTTACCTTCATTTACAAATAAAACAAGTAATTCGTGAGCATATTCAGAGTAATTCTTAGAAAACACTGGATCTATCAAAATAGTTATAGCTACATTTAGTAACATAAAATGATTGTATAAAGGCAATGATAAAACATTTGAGAGCACTAATGGGCCTAAAGTAAAAAAAAAACGAAATTCAGTGGCTTTCCAACGTAAAGATTCATAAGCAGAACAAAACTTTCTTGCAAATTCAGAACGGATAAAAAAGTTGTCTCAATAATCATTCAGTAATCTAATATCCTTATCACAAAATCATTTTGTGATAAGGAGTTTAGATTATTAGACAACTGATTCATTGCACGTGTACCAATTCCAATGTGCAAAGGGCCTTTTGGGCCTATTTTCTCTATTTAAATCAAGTTCAGCTTGTTTTTTAGCTTTTCGACGAATGGTGGGGTATGAAAAATCATGGGCGCCGGCAGGCAGGGGCAAGTGGGGGCAGTTGCCCCCCCCCCCTGGAAAAAAATAAAAATTTTAATATTCACATAATTTCTTTTAACTGTTAAAAGATTTTATTTCGATATCTCATCAATTTAACTCATTTATAGTTTACTCACCGTAATGTAAATGACTACAGTTTAAATGAAATATTACTATCAAATGCAATAACTTCCACGATGGCGGAAGCTTTTTTACGAAGGCGTATTTCATATTTAAAAAAAAAGATGTTTGAATGAAAGTTTTAAAAAAAATGATAGAAATACCAGTGGCATACCGAAGGGGGGCGGGGGGGCGGTCCGCCCCAGGGAGTAGGCCCCCAAATGTTAATACAATTTATATTTTTTTTACTACTTTTTTATTTTGTAATAGTTAACATTTTTGTTCTGTAATCATAATTGTTTACAACAAAAATGAACCTGAAACATGATCGTATCTGCTTGCTAAGATAATAAACATCCACAGCAAACAAACCAAGATGTAAGAAATTGAAATGACATCTTGGCCAATAACAACCACCGTGACTGTTTTGGAGGCCCTCCGCGAAGCTTCCTCCCCCACACTCGCGAGTACTAATAAATAGATTCGCCCGCTCTACCTACGAGTCTATGGTTCATGATGGTTCAGGCAGGCTGACGGATGTTTATGTTGTTTCGTTAATGTGATTAATATACTCTATCATTCAATACCTCAATAATTCAAGAGCAAATCACGTCTTCAGCTCGTCATCACCAAGTTACATGGTAAGTTATAATTTTATTCCTGCATATAGGCCTAACAAGGTTGCGTGAGAAGATTTTAGTTATCAGGTTATAATTTTATATCACACGTCGTTTTATGTTGAAGCCTCATAAGGGGCCTGTCCTTAAACACTATCCGTATTGTCAATTTAATTACTTGGTTTTTAATAACTAATTTTGACCTTAAAAATGAGTAGGCTTAGCCTATTTTAGTAAACTATAATTTTTATCAGTAGTACGAAAACATTTAGTTTTGATATTGTTTGCTCGTCCTAGCGAATTTCCCATATTGAAGGAGAACAAAAAGCCAATGAACAAGAACTACAACGGTTGTCGGGTTCAATACTTAAATTTACTAAAAGGGCACTATCCCAGGCAAACAATGAAGCAGGGCAAGAGGAGGGCCCTGAATCTTTAGAAGGTCCAAGTACAAGCTATGGCCAACGGAATGAACAAACAAGCGATGAAGAACAAGAAAAAGGAGAAGAAGAACAATACAAAAGGCAAGAAGAAAAAGACATAACCAATTCGATACGTTCTGAATCAGACGCAAATTCAGTACACGAATCAGAAGATTTAACATTAAATTATGATGTTGGAAACTGGCCCACTCCAATGTCAGATTATCTCAGAACCGATGTTATAAGACAAGGCAGTGAAATTTACCAGAACTTGGAGGGGCCATTTGATCCAGTTCATGAACTAGGAGAAAATTCAAAGGGTCAAACTAGGCAGCTGACAAAAAGCTGGTTTTACTAGAAGCTTCCAGGTGGAGAACAGATTTTGAGGAAATGGATGGTCTATTCTCATGAAAAAAAATCACTGTTTTGCTTTTGTTGCAAGTTTTTTGATAAGAACGATAATCCAACGACCAAATCAAGTTTCATCACAGGATTCAATAGTTGGTGGAAATTGAATCCTAAAGTATCAGATTACGAAAACTCTGAATTTCATATTAACAATTTATAAAAATGGAAAACACTTGAAGCAAGGCTTCTCCAAAACAAAACCATCGACGCTGCTCACCAAGACGTAATGGAAAGAGAGAAGAAGAAATGGAGAGACATTTTGCATCGTCTCTTAGATATAATACATTTTTTGGCAAAGCAGAATTTGCCTTTTCGAGGCCACAGGGAAGACTTTGCTTCTGAAAACCGTGGTAATTTCTTGGAATTTGTCAGCCTCCTTTTAAACTATGACCCTGTTTTAAAGGAGCACAGCATACGGCTTCAGCAATCATTGGAATCAGGATTGATTCCAGTATCTTATTTATCGCCTGCAGTGCAAAATGAGTTTATATCTCTTTTAGGCGATGCTGTAAAACAAGAATTAGTCTGTGAAATCAAGAAAGCTAAATTCTATGGCATATTGTTTAACAGCACGCCAGATATATCCCACACTGAACAAATGAGTCAGGTCATAAGGCATGTGAAAAATGACAACAGGAACGTGGAAGTGAAAGAATCATTTCTAGGTTTTATTCCTCTAAGTGGGAAAAAGGCAGACTCCATAACACAGGAAATTGTTCAATCTCTTGAAAAGGATGGCTTGGATTTAAAGCTTTGTCGAAGCAAAGGATACTATAATGCCACGACAATGTCAGGCATTCATACAGGAATACAAACCAGAATTAAAAAATTTAATCCAAAAGCAATATTTGTGCCTTGTGCAAACCATTCGCTTAATTTATGCGGCGTACATGCTTTTGGTAGTGTTTCTGTTTGTGTCACATTTTTTGGAACTTTGGAAAGTGTGTACATGTTTTTTTCATGTTCAACACATAGATGGGAGGTCCTAAAAGAAACCGTTGGAGTGACAGTGAAGAGACTTAATGATACCTCATCATGATGCCGTGAAACCAATTTTCAAACATTTCGAAAAGTTGGTTAAGGTTGTGGAAAAGCTTTGTGATACTTCTGAAAACCTAGATACGAGAGGAGCAGCGGAGGTGTTGATGACAAACATTTGTAATTTCAATTTCCTTTGCTTCTTGCATTTGTGGTACCACATTCTACTCGAGGTGAATCATGCCCAAAAATATCTTCAAATCGAAGGTATTAGCTTGGAAAAGTGTATTGTGAAGCTGAAAAGCTTGAAGACCTTTTTAGTAGAGAGTCGATAAGTTCTGGTTCATAATGCTGTAGAATATGCGACACAGACTTGTGCTGAAATGGGCATTGATATTGAAAGCAGAAAACGCAAGCGAGTGAAAAAGATGATGCCAAGAAACTGCTAAAGATGCAGGTTTAACTCCACAGGAAGAATTGAAGCGTGCTATGTTCGAGTGCATTGACCACTTTCATGTAGAATTAGAAAAACGTTTGACCTCGATGAACACTGTGTATGAAAAGTTTGCTGTTGTACACACAGGTAATCTTTTGAAGGCAACTGATGAAGAAATTGTAACCTATGCCCATCAGTTTTCAAAAACTTTCAATGATGTAGATGAGGAAGAAATGCTGCCTGAAGTAAAGAGGCTAAGAAGGCATCTGAAGGCTTCTGGCATCAAATTAGACATTGCAGCTGCATGGACATCCTTGAAAATGCTTCAGTTTATCATCGAAATGGACTTTCGTGAATCGTTGCCAAACGTGACTAAAGCTTTTAAACTGTTTCTAACTATATGTGTGTCCGTGGCTTCTTGTGAGAGGAGTTTTTCAAAATTGAAATTAAATAAAAACTCCGCTCTACAAGGAGCCAGTGTCGTTTCACGAGCTTGGCCATAATATCAGTAGAAAACGAAATTGCAAAAAGGAAGAAAACATTTTAATGTGTTTCTAGAGGTAACTCTTTGCTGTAAATCTGTTTTTTTTACTGTAAATTGTACACCATTGTAATATCATTTAAAATAAATAATCAAAGCTAATGTTTTAGTTATTTGTGTACATAAATGAATTTCTATAAGTGATAAAGTGGCGTTAATGGATATATATATATATATATATATATATATATATATATATATATATATATATATATATATATATATATATATATATTTATGATTAGTAAAAGACTTCTTCACTCGAGAGTGCTCAATAGCCTGCTGGCAAGAGCAATTACATAGAAGATACAGCAAAGGATGACAACTTTGTTGGTACTTAAAGCTTCATACCGGCGTGCCGGCAATCATCAGCCAAAATACATAATGAAAAAAACGTTACAAAAAGAGAACATTAAAGAAAAACGAAAAAACCGTTAAAAATGTCGTTAAAAAAGAATTGTTCTTATTAATGGCTTCAAATTAGTCTTTTCTGTCAAATGACGCAAGCATGTATTTATTCATATGCCTACACTTACTAACCAGCTCTTGCTTTTTATTTAATAAATTTGCGCCTCTATAGATGGCAATTTCAGTTTTTTCATTAAACATAGAGCGCATCTTCTTGTGCTTGGTTGATAAGGTTGGCATTTCCTGATTATACTCCATTTAATAAAAGGTTTTCCGTTTTTTTCTTTTATGCGCCACACTTCCTTGGATAGTTCGGTGTCGTTTTTGTATTTTACAGTATTGAACGACTTAATGTGGTTTGCATAACGTAATTTAAAAGGCGGTTCACTTATGCCAATATATATTTTATCTAAATAGTTCGGAAGGTCTGAAGAAATAACAGCTTTGTAAAGCATGTTTTCTGTTAGGCAAAGTTGATTTAGTGGACAATGCAACCTGTTGATACAATTGCAGGATTTCTTATTTTGATCTTCAATATCTTCGATGATTTTTTGGTTATGCCAGTTTATTATAGATTTTAAATTCGGCATGCAGCTGTAACTGACTTTCAAAGTGTTTCTATTGAATATTTTGTTCAAAATATGCTTAGATGGAAAATGTTTGTCTACCAAATTAAGAAATGATTTGCCAACTTTTGTGATCACATTTTTGCTAAATGGTGGGTTGAACCATATAATGTTACGCTTTCGATTATACTTCTTTCTGGTATTATTATTAGGAGTATTGTTATATTTTAATTTATGACTATATCCTGCTTTATTTAATGCCTCCTCATAACACTTAATAGCATTGCCAAATATTTTTTCACTGGATGAAAGTCTTGATAATCTGCGTTCCAATGAAATGGGTATTTGCTTAATAATTAAAATATAACAATACTCCTAATAATAATACCAGAAAGAAGTATAATCGAAAGCGTAACATTATATGGTTCAACCCACCATTTAGCAAAAATGTGATCACAAAAGTTGGCAAATCATTTCTTAATTTGGTAGACAAACATTTTCCATCTAAGCATATTTTGAACAAAATATTCAATAGAAACACTTTGAAAGTCAGTTACAGCTGCATGCCGAATTTAAAATCTATAATAAACTGGCATAACCAAAAAATCATCGAAGATATTGAAGATCAAAATAAGAAATCCTGCAATTGTATCAACAGGTTGCATTGTCCACTAAATCAACTTTGCCTAACAGAAAACATGCTTTACAAAGCTGTTATTTCTTCAGACCTTCCGAACTATTTAGATAAAATATATATTGGCATAAGTGAACCGCCTTTTAAATTACGTTATGCAAACCACATTAAGTCGTTCAATACTGTAAAATACAAAAACGACACCGAACTATCCAAGGAAGTGTGGCGCATAAAAGAAAAAAACGGAAAACCTTTTATTAAATGGAGTATAATCAGGAAATGCCAACCTTATCAACCAAGCACAAGAAGATGCGCTCTATGTTTAATGAAAAAACTGAAATTGCCATCTATAGAGGCGCAAATTTATTAAATAAAAAGCAAGAGCTGGTTAGTAAGTGTAGGCATATGAATAAATACATGCTTGCGTCATTTGACAGAAAAGACTAATTTGAAGCCATTAATAAGAACAATTCTTTTTTAACGACATTTTTAACGGTTTTTTCGTTTTTCTTTAATGTTCTCTTTTTGTAACGTTTTTTTCATTATGTATTTTGGCTGATGATTGCCGGCATGCCGGTATGAAGCTTTAAGTACCAACAAAGTTGTCATCCTTTGCTGTATCTTCTATATATATATATATATATATATATATATATATATATATATATATATATATATATATATATATATATATATATATATATATATATATATATATAAACATATAAACTGGTAGATAATGATAAAGATGGTAATTGCTAATTTTTGTTTATTACAAACGTTTTCAAGAAAGTGGAGAAAGATAATGTGTTATGCATACATTCATTAATGTAGTCTATATATATATATATATATATATATATATATATATATATATATATATATATATATATATATATATATATATATATATAGGCCCCATTTACCAAGTGCCGCCCTAGGCCCCAAAACATGTTGGTACGCCACTGAGAAATACATCATAGAAAAATAAAAAAGAAATAAATAGAAAAAAATAATAAATAAAGGAGAAGTATAGAAACCAAAAAGAAGACAAGAAAAAAAAAAGGAAAATAAAGGAAATAATAATAATAATAAAAAAAGAAATCGAATTACAATTACAAAGTCCTTACGCAAACAAATAAACTTCGAGCTAACGAAGAAAGAATTGGATGCAGTAATCAAATTTTTTAAATTATTTTTTAATGTGTCAGTTTCATTTACTTTTTTATGCTGTTGTTTATTTGTTTGTTGGCAAAATGTTTCTTGTTTGTATTGTATTTCTATTTATTTTTTTTCTAATATATTTTGTTATATTCATTTTAGTAATACTATTACCTTGTGTTTTTTGCTAGTTAAATGTTAATTATTATAATTATATACATGGCCGCCGAAGGGAGGAGGAGGGGAGTGGACGGGGAAGATTCCCGAGGCCCCTTGTGTGTACAAATAATTTTTAAAAATAACTTTTAAAAGATTTAATTAACTTTTATTTTTAATTTTCAATGACCAGAGCACGCTTCTTTTGGTCCTGGGTATATAATTGATCATAATGAGGGCCCCTTAAGAAAACTTCCCCAGGGCCCAATATTTCTCTCGGCTGCTATGATTGTATATATTTAATTTGATTAATTTGCATTAACCTGCTGTATTTTAATTTTTGTTTTGTTTTTTGGAATATATCTAATTTGTATTTAATAAATCATTTAATGTTTTTTAACTAATCATTATATTATTATATAATTTAGCATTATTAAGTACAATTTAGCATTAGCATTATGAGCGTTTATCTGGGCTTTGCATGCTGAGCGTGCATCGTGAAAAAATACGCTCCAGAAAATCTGAATTTATGGAACAAATTGTAAATAAGTTTGGCAGTGAACGCAGACGACTACAATTTCTATTTACTGAATAACAATGATTTAATTCTTGTGCTTTTATTTTTACATTTTCTTTAATTTTCTTTTGTCACTGGTCTAAGAAAATGACTTGATTAATTGATGCATTTATGTAGTTTTTGAAATATCACTGTTGAATTTTATTTTGCCCCCCCCCCCATCCCCCGCCCCCCCCCCCCTTGTAAAAAATCCTGCCGGCGCCCATGTGAATAATCTTTTGTATAGCTATTCATCTTCTAAATAATAATTAACTACAAAAAAAATTAGCATATACTTTTTTATTTACTTTTATTTATTTATTTTCTTTTTATAACAAAAATACTTTTAAAATTTTTCAGTGCATGAAAAATAATTTTTTTTATACTGCACTTTGTAAAAAAATATTTACATAATTTTTTGATAAATGTTAGTTAAATAAAATACAATAAGTTTAATGAATATTTATATTTAAAGATTAGAATCTCATTAAAAACTTTGATACTACCCGCGCGACGACGCCGAAAAAGCGACGCGAAAAAGCGACAAACATTTTCACAAACACTTTCTCTGACCATGACTTTATGACGACGACTATGCATTTAAAAACGCTAAGGAGAGGACCGGGATATTGGAAACTAAACTGTTCCCTTATCGAAATCGAGGAAGTCAAACAAACACCAGCCTCTGCGCTCAGAAACCCACATATTCTTCTTTACTAAAATGGTGGGACGACTTCAAAGCACTAGTAGCGGCGGATTTGCAAAAAAGCGCGGCGCTAGAGGGCGAGAAAAGAAGGCGCAAAATTAATTAACTCGAAGGAGAACTAAGGCATCACGAAAAAGACAAAGCGGCGAACTACGAAGAAATCTCGGAAATTAGCTTTTGGAAATGCAGTTCCCCGGCGTATGCTTGCGCACTAAACAGAAACTGATACAAGAAGGCGAAAGACTGTCGAAGTTACTATTTAACTTCGAAAAAACTCAGCAACGACACAAAGCTATCACGGAGATACGACAAAACGATGGAACGTTAACAAATGAACGTTAACAAAAGACCTTTTACCAAAACCTGTTCACGAAATTAGAACTTTGAAAAAACGGCGAAGACTATGTACTGTCGCACATCAACAAAGCTCTAAGCAGCGACGAAAACGTAATATTCAACGCGCGCCTTACGAAAGATGAACTGAAAGTTGCACTGTTCCTTCTCGAAAGCGGAAAATCTTACTGGCAGGATTTCGAAGACGAATTCGAGGATCTCGCCAACCACAAAAAACGACCACTCCGTCCATGCGAAAATCCATTATATTTCTGATTCCAAAACAAGGCGACCTTTCTGACCAAAAAAACTGGCGTTTCATTTCTCTCCTAGGCGCAGACTACAAAATAATAACGAAAGCCCTTGCGCTAAGACTTTCAAGAGTAATGGGAAAAATCATAGAGCCAAACCAAACGTGCAACATCCCGGGGAGGAATATCTTTTTAAACCTACACCTCATCCGGGACTAAATAGAATACACTGAGCTCAAACAAACGCCATGTTTCATCTTGTCCACAGATCAGGATAAGACTTTTGACAAAGTTGTTTGCGCTTTCCTTATCAAAATTTTGCAAAAAATTAAAACTTATTTT
Organism: Hydra viridissima; assembly: GCF_058129835.1. NCBI lineage: Eukaryota > Metazoa > Cnidaria > Hydrozoa > Anthoathecata > Hydridae > Hydra > Hydra viridissima. The sequence goes on from NW_028324303.1 coordinate 15,735,460, forward strand.
TAAGTTACTTGAAATTGGTTTTCTACTTATTTCATTATAAACATTACACTTTGGTTATTTTGAATCTAATACTTTTCCCAAATTATTTTGCTTTTACCAGTCCTTTTTTTCTTTCTATCTTTTTGTGTATAGGAGTGTGTGTATGTAAATTTCTTGAGTTCATTCACTATTTATTGATCGTTTTTAACTTTAGGATGAAGATGAAATTGATTTTCTTAAGGTCTTAACTACTGATAACCAGGTAAAAGAAGATTTTCTACTTAGGAAAAATCTTTAAAGAATTTTTTCCGAAGAATGTTTAAAAAATTTCTCAATTCTCTCATTTTTTTAGGAAAGAAGAGAATTTTCTTAAAAATTCTATCGTTAAAATAGATACAATAATTTTCTTAAGTATTTTAATTTTAGTAATTAAATTTACGTAATTTAATTGGATCATGAGATAAGGAAATTAAGTAATCTTTAATTAATTTACATTTAGTAAATTTATTTAGCTTTTTATATATGATACAAAAACTTATATTATAATTTTTCATTGTTTATTTTAGATTTTTATCTTTAAGTTTAAAAACTTTGAATGCCACTGATTCCTAATCAGATTAGTATTCAGGGCATTCAAAATTTGCTAATATAACTTTTGTATAAGGTATCAGCAGTTAATAAGCATCATGAATAGGCTCATGGTTACAACCTGGTTGAAAATATCAGCATAACAAAAGTTAAACTTTAGCTATTGGTTAGAAGAACTTAACAAGTTAATGTAAACAAATAAAAAAACATGTACACCTGAGTTGCTGTTGTTTGTTTGTTTTCCTATCAATGAAAACGATGATCTCTTTATTCCCGAAGATTGTTTTTCTCTACCTCTCCATAAAAATATACAAATAATGCTTCAGAATTTAAAAAAATACTTGGTCGGTCCAGACAATCTTTGAGAAGAATACTCAGCAAACAGAACTGTAAGTGATGTTAGAGGATTTTTCTATCTAGTTGAATCTTTGTAAGATATTTCTAAGATTTTCAACATTAAGAATGTTCGCGAAAAGTATATTGCTAAACTTCAGGTTAAGCAGCTTAAAGCCGGTTCCATTAAGAAGTATCTTTTTTCTCTTTCTGATTTCTGCACATTTTTAATTCTCGACAAAAGTGCGTGAGCTATTTCTGGTTGCCAAACTGCTGCTTTATCCGATATTAATTTAAAACTTCATACCTGGAGAAAAACCTAAAACAGAGCTGCCCGTCAAAGTTTTTGGCTACGTCTAGAGCGCGACCATGATTCATTGGTAACCCCAACTCAGGTTTCCATGTATTTTGATTCACTTAACGCTAAAGAAGCTCGTAAATTGTTTGAATTTTTTCAAATAAATCAACGGCCTGTAACTCAAGTTGAATACATAACTATGAAAGATCATTTATTGGTCGAAATTCAAGTTGGAAATGCGCATCGTTCGGGCGTTTCGGTGAATATTACGGTAGAAGAATTTAAAAACCATAAAAGAACTGAAGACAGTTTATATATCATTTCTGTTGAAAAACACAAAACCTTCAATACTTATGGTCACGCTCACGTAACTTTTGAGGCTGAAATTTTTCAATGGTTAAATATTTTTATAACTAAAGTAAGATCCCAAATAACAAGCAACTTTGGAAACATTTTTTTATCATGGTCAGGACAGCCCTTGAGTTCTGGGGCCATAAGTAAGCAACTAGGCTCGCTCTGGAAGAAAGCTAGAATTTTTAAAGCTGATTCTGGCAAAGGTGCATTTTTCGTAAAGGTGCGTCTATTGGTGTGCGGCAACTCAAAGTTGGCGGACTCGCAAAAAATTGCAGACCTAATGGCACACTCTCTCTATCTACAGTAGACGATAATTCGTCAGACTATTTTTTCCCGTGAACTTTGGGAAGTCAGACTTCCCAAAGTTCACGGGAAAAAAAAGTCAGACGAACTATCGTCTATATCTACAGCTGAAAAGCATTATTTTACACGACGGAAAATAAATACAGCTGCAATTGCTAGTAAAGCAGTTAGATTTTATTTTCAAGGAGGAGAAGTTTCTTCACTCTTAACGCCTACTAAAAGTACAAAAACAAATTTGGTTAATGATAGTGGTTTGAATCCTAAAAGAAAGAAATGGACTGCGTAAGAAGGAGACCTCTTATGACATACGTTTGTCAATGATATCCCACAATGAATGATATTGTCGACAAAATGCCAATACTTGGAATTCAAACAACGCCGAAAAAGGTTTATGACAAATTGAGAACCATTTTACAATCTTCACCTGCTAAGGTCTGTAAATTTTTTAAATTTGTTCAACCAGAACTTTAACAAAATTACACCTGAAATAAATTTTATAACCCTAACTTGTCATGAGAAGTTCCATGTTTAAAATTTTCTTAAGATACAGAAATTTTTTTAAACTTTACTTTAGACCAATGTTACACCAAAAAGACAATAAGTGTTTAACAAGCAAGACATCTTACTCTTGCATTCCACTTGTGAAGATCTTATAAATGGTGGACCGTTAAATCAAGAGCGCATTGAGGATTTTGTAAAAAAATCCTTTCTATTTACAACATATAACTGGCAGCAATTTAGAACCAGAATTGTGTATGAACGAAAAAAGAGAACTCTCTCCATGAAAGTAAGTTATTTTATAACTTTTTTATTTTTTGTATTAATTTATGTTAACATTAAATTTATACATTCTGCATACCATATTGATTTATTAAATTCTTTCAGAGAGAGTCATGAAAATTGTCAAGTGAAAAATGTATCTCAGCCTGTGGAACATTAATTCAAAAAGCACCGTTCAACTTTTACTTTGAAAGATGCAAGTAAAGAAAATATCTGTTGTTTAGTGCATGTTTCTTTAGTTGTTTTTTTTTGTTGTTGTTCCTGTTGTTGATTTTCTAAATACCGTGGTGTGACGTAATTCTCATGCTTTAAGAAAGTCCTTATATAACAAATGATAAGTTTTGTATTTTATAAAATATTTACTTATGAAAAGTAATTAGCGAATTAAAAACTAAAAGCAAGTTTCTTTCATTTTCAACTATTTTTCATATCAGTACTCTGTGAAGTTTTATTTTCAGAGTTTGTTTTTATATAGTTATTCTACCAGCATACCTTACATAATTTATTACACAATATATATTTCAATCTGTATTAATATATATAGTAATATTCAATATATATAGTAATATATTCAAATATATATAGTAGAATTAGTGTTGTCAAAAGACCCGGTACTTCGGTACCAAGTCGGTACTAAAAAAATGCAAACGTCACGGTACCAAGTTTTCTTAAGTACCGGTAGTACCGAAGACCCGTTCAAACCCGATTCCTTGATGCGCATGCGTGCAGTAGCGCGTCCTCTTTATTAAACTGCTGAGAAATGGCGACCGGTGGTGCAGCTGATGTGGTAGCTCTAAATCCACTTGTTGAGAAAAAAGGAGGAAAGAGCCATGTGTGGAAATATTTTGGATTTGCGGCTGATGACAAGGGGAATATCATTGATAATCAAAAACCCATTTGCAAACGATGTCGCCGAAGTTTTCACTCAAAAGGAGGAAACACATCGAAGTTAATAAAACACCTCAAAGACCGACACACAGTGGAAAATAAAGGTGTGTTTCGGACCAAAAATCGATAACTTTTTTGTTACTAAAAATAGAGATTTGAAATTTTGCACAAATGTAAAGTAGTATATGACGCTTCTTGAGAAATACTTTTTATAAGAATTTTTTGTAATACAATATCAAAAATAAATAAATAAAAATCAAAAACTTCAAAATTGGCAGATTGTTAATTTTCACTTTAACACAATGCTTTACAAATGTATGAAAATACCTTAAAATTATTATAAACGACGAAAAATACATAAAGTGCTTACCTACTAATTATAGAAATATTTAAAACAGTTTCTTAATAACAATTTTTAAATAGTTGCTTTTATGAAATCGTCGCCTTAGAGGGCAGAGGTTCTATCTCCATTTTGGGTAGTTTTGCAGGAGAACAAAAACAAAGTTTGAGCATTAAGCATAAATCAGCAATTTCATTTTTTGTTAGTGTTAATGTTTTTTGATCAATTAGAACTATCAAACATGATAGGAATAACTCAACTTTTTTGAAATTATTAACATTGAAGATGTCCCTTAAAGTCATAGTTGAATTTGAGCACAACATGGAGATAGAACCTCTGCCCTCTAAGGCGACGAAATAATGTATAGGTATATTAAGGTGGTACCAGGGTAAAGGTAACTTTTTAACAAGAATATGAAAGCTATTAATAGACTTAAGCTCTTTTCTATTAATGAACAAAAAAAATATATAAAACAGTAGCCCAAAAAAAATTTTTAGTGATGACGTCATTAATTATGCGCATAATTAGTGTTATGTAACCCCCAAAACTGCTTATTCTTTCATCTAATATAACTAACTCAAAAAGAGTCAAAACTGCTTGAAGATTTGAACATGAATTCTTTAATGTATTAAGAATGTTGTCTATGAAACAGAATTTTTTAAAACATTTTTAATTTTATCAGGTTGACATTCGAACTTTAAGATATAAAACTAAGGGTAGTTTGGGACCAAAGCATGATAAAAATGAGTTTTAAATAAAAAATAACAAAAATTTGCTTCACAGACAACATTCGTAATATGTTCATCTTTAAACCTGTAAAATTTCAGCCCATTATCTATTTTCTATGAAAAGTTATTTTTTCTGAAAAATTTAGATTTAGAGAGAAAAAAGGCGTTTCTAAGGTCGTTGTTATGAAGCAAGAACCAAACTACTCTTTAAAAAAAGGCTAAATTTGATTAAAATTAAGAAGATTTTTGACTTTTTGCAAAACGCTTATTGAAATAGGTAGATTTAAGAATTCAAAACATTAATTTTGGTATTTTTCAAAATTTTATCAAAAATAGCCGTTTTTTACCCTGGTACCACCTTAAAGGTACTATATCATAACTACATAGGGACTTTCAGTTCCTGAAATCAGTTCGTTGGCTTTCAAAAGCTGCAGAGTATCTTCATCAAGTTCTTGCACATTTCACGCAAAGAATTTATTTGGCTCTTTACTTCATCTACAATGGCTTTATTTTTCTTGGAAGTCTCTTTGCAGAATTCTATGCATATAGGTCGACAAAAACGAACATATGAAGGTGCTGGATTTTGCCAAACAACTGCGCCAGTTACTTTATCAATTAGTTTGATAGGCACCAAAGAACTAGTAAACAAATTTGCATCAGAAATAAGTTCAGATTCCTCTGGAAGTTTCTACTTGTATTGGCTTTGGCCAGAGGAACCATCACAGGCCCATTTACTATATGAAAGTAAATGCTTGAATTCAATACTGTACACGGAATCTATGGTCAAAATTCTAGCTACAGTGTGATCCAATAAATCTTGCAGTTCCAGAATTTTCGGATGTGTGTTCTTAATTTCTATTGCAGAAGATGGTGGATAGCAGGTCTGTTTAATTTCTTGAATTTTACAATATGGTGGAAATATGGAACAGTTTCGTTCATTTGTCACCTTCCTCATGTACAAATATTGTGCTTTTGTTAAATCTAAATCAATAAACACGCTGAGTGCTTCTTCATCAGTTAGCATATTTTTCTGGCTTGCGTTTTCCATAAAACTCGATATTAATTTTTTTTTGTCTTTATCAGCAATCCTTAATGATTCCACAAGTTTTGCTTCTGCTTCTTCTCCTATTGAATGCAATGCCTGAAGATATGTAATAAAGATATGCTCGAATCCATATTCCTTAAGTAACATGGAATTTTTTCTTTTTTTGCTGGATTCTGACGAATCTCCATAAGACACCCACGGCCTTCCGCGTTTTTCAAAAGAAGTAGATGGCGTGGAGTCGGTAATTGCCTCTTCTGAGTTAGGTAAAGATACCTAATATCCAACCAATCACTGTTCTTAGATAAAAAAGCTTCCTTTTTCCGTGACGCCAGTATCCATCGTTTATTAAAAGACGGAACAATGTGCCTTTAAATATCACTAATGATGAAACACAAGTTGTCCTCAGAAAGTTGATAATTTTCTTTTAAAATTGTTGACAGTGCCTCAACTGTCTTTCCTCCATCAATATAGGAAAGCAATAATTTACATTTCAAACACTTAAAAGTTGTCATTTTAACAAGTAACTTAAGTAATATTCAATACTCAAACGAGTCGATTTAATTTCCACTATGAATTTGTTATACTGATATAAATGTTTCAATTCTTTATATATTGGCAGTGTACATTCACCACAAAAGGAGTGCAAAAATAAAACAATGCCATGGTATCAATAAAAAATTGATAATAAATTAAAAAACATATACCAAGCTATTGTTATAAATGAACAAAATTTGAAACCACGATAAAAAGCGGTTTTCTGTTTTTTTACTTTTATCACTATTTTCTCGATAACTTCGGAAACCGCACGTTTCTGCAACTCATTCTTATACATGTTTTTAATAAACACCTAGGCTACAATACTACATTAAATGTAAAGCGTGGGGAAGCGTGGGTAACTACCAAAAGTCTCAGTGAACTTGAAGAATTTTTTTTTTTTATTTATTTTATTGTTCAAATAATTACTCCTAAACTGAACCATATAAGTAAAAATGTATAATTTTCTTAAAATCTCCATAACATGAGCTTTTCAAAAATGTATAATACTTTATACTTATTCCTAGAAAGTTTTATAGAAAATTAACTTTTAGAGTGATGAAGCGAACAGGTTTGAAATGAACATCCGCAAAAGTAATAAACAATAGGGCTTCAAATCTTTTATTTTTACATAAAGTTATGTGAAATTCCTGCATTATAGTAATGATTGACTATTAAACTATTAAATAAAATTGAAATTTAATGACAGTAGCGACATTAGTAACAAACATTTATGATATGCTGTTGCTCTTCACTTTTCCACTGTGCGACACCCAGATCTGATGAGAGTTCAAGCAGGTAAGTTTCAAACTAATTTCAGATATAGAGCTTCTGTTATGAATTATATATCATATTTTAATTTGAATGTCTGAACCAGTCGGATAGAAATAAACAGCCAAAGATAAGTCTTACAGAAAGATTAAAATAACAATAATAAGCTTAAAAATGAAATTTAAAAAATATATACTTTTTTTACGTTTTTTTACAGCCTATTGTTAAGACTTTTCTTTTAATAAGTATTTCTTATAAAAAGTAATTTGTAAAAAGTCGTTTGTAAAAAGTCTTTTCAAAAAAAGATTTTGTAAAAAGTCTCTTGTAAAAAGTCGTTTGTAAAAAGTCGTTTGTAAAAAGTTATTTGTAAAAAGTCTTTTGTAAAAAAGATTTTGACGTCTTTAATAGAATGACTTTACAGAGAAAATAAAATCGGTGACTTCAAAAGCGAAATGTAACTTTTTAAGTGACTTCTAATTAAAACGTTTAAGCATTAAAAATTTTGAACAGCGTTCAATGTTTTGAATAAAGTCGTTGTCGTTAATAAAACTAATATTAAAAATAGTTCTAAACGATTTAAATTAATAAAAAAAATTATAATTTAGTAAAAGATAATATAAATATATATTTTTGCTGATTCTTTCCTTCTTCAAAAAAATAAATAAAAAAATTCCAAAAAAATAAAAAATATTTATCGAAGAAAACGTTTTAGCGAATAAAGTTTTATGTATAGTTTTTTCGATTAAAGTATTAAAGGTTTTTACCCCATTATAAAAATGGAAATAAAATTAGTTATAGAAATAGTTTTAAATTTATTATAAAAAATACATACTTATAAAATAAATAAAACTACATACATTACATTTAATTATTGGGAAAATCCTTCTAATTCTTTACTTTTTTACTTCCATGGTGCTACTAATAGAAATTATGTAGTTACCTACCGTGTAAAGGATTAAACAATTTTATACAAAAAGTATTTTTTAACAAAATTTAAAATATTTAATCTTTTTACAAGTACTAATTTTTATTAAAATTGTTTATATAGGCTTTATATAAGCTATTATATAGGCTTTATATAAGCTATTATATAGGCTATTATATAGGGTATTATATAGGGTATTATAAAAGCTGAGGTTTGTTATTTAGAGAAAAACTAATGTTTCATATGTTCAGACTCAGCCCATTTTTGACTTCTATACTTATAAAGTATATTTATTATATTTTCCTTTTACAGCTGCAAGCTGAGGAAGACCATGGAACACCCCCGCAAACTCATAAACAGGTAACAGTTACAGAAGCTTTTCAGTGGCAACAAAAATATGACAAAAACTCACCTGAGGCAAGAAAGCTGAACCTAGCTGTTGCTGAATTCATATGTATTGATTAAGTGCCCATTTATACAGTTCAAAAATGTGGATTCCAACAAATGCTCCATCATTTCAACCCAAAATACCAGCTTCCAAGTCGAAACTTTTTTATGTACACTGAGATTCCCCGCATGTACAATGACACCAGAGACCTCATAATCCAGCATCTCAGAGACAAATCATTTTACAGCTGCACAACAGATCTTTGGACAAGTAGAACTGCAGACACTTTCATGTCTTTAACTCTGCAGTACATTACTAAATCATGGGAATTGCAATCCTGGTGTCTTGGCTGTTGTGGTCTCAACACAGACCACACTGCTGAAAGTTTGAAGGAGGCCTTTGAAGAAAAACTTGAAGACTGGAAGTTGGACATTGCAAGAATGTCAGGCATCACAACAGACAATGCCACAAATAACAAAAAAGCCTTTGAGGACTACACCTGGATTCCTTGTTTTGGACACAATCTCCACCTTGCTGTAAATAAGGCATTAGACATAAACAGGGTGTCTGCAGTGCTGTCAAGGCTTCGAAAAACTATTTCTGCCTTTACAAGATCCCCAAAACTTTCACGCCAGCTGACCAAGAAACAGAAAGATCTGTCCTCTCCAGACCACAAGCTCATTCATGATGAACCCACTCGCTGGAATTCTTCATACGATATGGTGGAACGTTTCTTGGAGCAGCAGCAGGTTGTCTGTACTGTCCTGGCTGAAGACAGGAAAAAATGGCATCTGATGCCAAAAGACTCAGATATTACAGTTTTAGAAACTGTAATATCTGAGTCTTTTGGCATCAGATGCCATTTTAAGCCACTCAGTCCCTTTACTGATGCACTTAGCGGGGAAAAACATACCACCCTGTCTTCAGTCTTGCCGTTACTCTGGAAGATATTTGAGTGTCTCAGTCATGAACAAAGTGACTCTGCATTAGCCCAAGAGATGAAGGAAAAGATACACGAGTATCTTCAGCATCGCTATGATGACCTGCAGCTACGGTTTCTTTTGAACACTGCAACCTGCCTTGATCCACGATTTAAGAACAGCTTTGTCTCTCTAAAGGATGATGTGAAGCAAAGTCTCCTGGATGAGGTGAAAAAAATGGGCAATGAAAAAGAAGGAATTGCATCTCGGGTGTCTAGAGGATTGTCAAGTAAAGAAGTCAGGCCATCAAAAAAATCCAAAAATGACCTAAAGTTTCTGCTTTCCACCATACAAGGGGAAAAGAAAGAAAAAGGAGAGCCAGCATCCTCAAGTCATGCACCTCTTTCTGCAAGTGACGAGATAAATGGTGAATTCTTGGTGTACGATCAGATCCCTGAGGTCAGTGCTGAGGATGATCCACTTATCTGGTGGAAAACAAATATGGGTACTCTACCTCAACTTTCAGAGTTTGCCAGGAAGTACCTTTGCATTGCTGCATCTAGCTGTTCATCTGAAAGAGTGTTCAGTACTGCAGGGTACATTGTTAGCCCAAGACGCTCAAGACTGAATCAGGAACATGTTGATATGTTAGTGTTTCTATCTGAAAATCTGGAAATGGCAAAGAAAGTAACTTAAGGAATAACTGTAGACCAGTATTGATTTGGGTGAAAAATGTTGTTATTTATCTAGTTATTTAATTACTCAAACGTTTACAATCCTAGGCTTGAAATACTTAAATTATGCCGTTGCTGTTTTGTTTTTTTACATGTATAATAACATTTTAATTTACAACTTGTTGTTCAGTTATGGCATATTTTGTTTAATTTATAAAAATGTTAAAGTTTATAAATAAGAGTGATTATTCAGTCATGGCTTATTGTTTTGTTATTTATCTAGTTATTTAATTACTTAAATGTTTACAATCCTTGGCTTGAAATACTTAAATTATGCCATTGTTTTTTTACATTTATAATAATATTTTAGTTTATTACTTGTTGGTCATGGCATATTTTGTTTAATTTATAAAAATTGCGTTTTTTAGGTTTGTAATTTTTCATTTATTATTTGTGGAAAAAGTTGAAACACAATTTTAAACAAGTATGAAGAATGGCATTGTTTAACTTTATTAATAAAAATAGTGTGTTTTTCAGCTAGCATGTTTTTGTGTTTTGCTTTGATGCAAAGAATCGTGAATTTTTATTGGCAAATTTAGTCTAAATTAAACTTTGGTTTGGTACCGAAATTGGTACCGAGAACCGTGGATTTTCACTGGTATCGGTACCGAATACTGTAATTTTGGTACCGTGACAACACTAAGTAGAAAAATATATGTATAGATTTTTATTGCGCTTTATTATATATATTTTACTATGTATACTTTTTAATTGCTATTTAATGCAATATATGTAGTAATTACATAAGATTTTTTGAAAATATATGTTTTAATCTCTATCACTTTTTATAACTGATTTATCCTGGTTAAAATGGTCACTGCATTCATCGCTTACATATCCTAGACATTGGCGCTCACACATTGGAGCTAGAATCTCCATTGTGAATGAAAACTATTTTTTATATTAAAATTTCAAGCATATACACTAAGCACTACAAAAACGTATTTTTTAAAAAGAAAATTCCTGTTTGGTTCTCTATAATATTACACTAATGAAAGTGTGTTAAGTTTTTGTCATATATCCAAAAATAATTTTTTCTAACCAATATCTACACGTGTTGTGAAAAGGAAAATCTTTTTTAGAAAAATGCCTTAAAAGCAGTTTTGGAGAAAACTAAAAAAAAAAAAAATTTTTTATACTTTTCAACTTTTAACAATAGGAACTTGTTTTCCCAGACCTGACCAGTTTGTACTTTAAAACTCTATGTTCTCCAATCCATGTAAAGTAAATGCAAATAAAAACCTTTTGCTAAAAGCTAAATCAATAACTAAAACAATTTAGAATTTAATTTTTTTATCATGTCGTATTAAGAGAAACCAAAGTTGAACTGGTTTTCTTAGTAACTCGCCAAATCTATAATTAACTTGCCAAATCTTTGATTAAAAACACCAACCTCAATCTCAAAAAAAAAAAAAAAGTAATAAGAAGCTCATAAAATTTTATCCCAATGGGTTAATTATCGATCATTTTCTTACGTGCAGCATTCAAATGGTGCGACTCAGTCAAAGATTTGCAATTAGCTAAGCAAACATAACAAAAGCTAAGAAATGAAGCTATAAAAAGACATGACAACTTATCCCCAGCACTGCATTTTTGAACAAAGTGGTCGACTTCAAAAGCTATTCTAATAATAAAAGATGCTTCAGCTTCTATTTATTCTCTAATAAGGCGCGCAGAAAATTGTTTGCTAATATATATAAATGACGTATATACAAGTTTAATGGGAAAAGAAAAATCTTTTAAAGTTTAATTATAATGGAGGTTTTCATGGTGCAACAAGTCAGTCTCTGTAAAAAAAGGGAATCGCTCTAATTGATAAATTTGGGTGAACAGAAAATTCTATCTGTTAGTTACTCTCTGGTATTTTATATAAGAGGGAGTCGCTACCCAGCACACATGAGAAGTCTTTTAGTCGTCGTGAAGACGTCTTTTCAAGATCGAAAAAGACGTCTTAAAGATGTCTTAAAAAGGTCTATGTTGTCCGTCGAAAAGACGTCTTACTCAAGATTGTTTAAAGGCGACTTACTGAAGACGGCCTAAAGATTTATTTAATTATGTTTTAAGAAAACTGTGTCGTATTTATGGTTTATATAAGTTGCTACTTCCGATTATAATAAGTATTGACAACATTAAAAACACCATTAAGCAAGTTCAAGTTCGCACTTTGTATTTTAGAAACATTATTAAAGAAGAAAAAGAAAATTATTAAAAAAAAAACAAACAACGCAAATAATTTAAAAAGGTACATATAATACAGTTAGTTGGATTGTTACCAAGTATCTTTCTATTTAACAATTTATACAACATATAATAACATATACAATATATAACAATAAAAAAGAATATATTTTTTTATTTTGTTTTTTGCCGTAAAGGAGCATTTTTACAATACCGTCCAATTTGCTGTTTAATTTCAGCATTTGAAACCTTTTCAAATCTTCTTTTTATAACTTCTAAAAATCAAATTAAGCATCATGTAGTATATATTTATCAAATATATTGGAAATAAATTTAACTTAGATTTTCAACTAATTTAAAAGTTGAATAATTTAAACTTATTTTAGATTACCTTCTACTAAGTCATACAGTTTAGTTGATAATAAACCAATCTTTCCACCAGAACCTTTTAAGTTGAACTGTGTCAACAGGTTATTTGTAAATAATCTAAAAAACATATCGAATAAAAAATAAAATTTATAAAAAATATTAAACAATTTATAATTATTGATTTCCATAATTACTTTACATAAAAAATATATTTACCACAAATACGAAAAATGATTGCTATACAAAATATAATAAAAAAACCTATTCATGACCACTCTTGTCAGTTGTTTAAAATCTTCTGCACCTAAAAAACTGAGCTGTTTAACCTAAATAAAATTTTGGCAAAATAATTATACAAAAAAAAATATTTTCACTTTTAATTTATATGGATTATAAAGCTTTACATATGGATAAAGATTTACCAAATCAAGTCGAACACAATCATCCTCTAAACTTTTGATAAAATCCTCATACTCTACAATAGTGTCTAATTTCTTGATTGCTAAATTACTATGGGGTTGTTTGTTTATAGCTAAAATGAGCTCCTGGTTTTCAAGAACCTTTGAAACCATCTTGAACATCATGTGCTGATATTCTAAATTATATGAAGAAAATGAAAAAGAAGTATACAGAATGCAAAACATTTATCAATACATTTTCAAAATTATTTACAAGTATTATTCTTATACCTAAAAAAAATCCAAATGTGAGTACAAACACTATCCACTTTTTCCTTACTCCAAATAAAAAAATCAAGTAAATGTTAAAGAGCTTACTTCCAACTTCCATAGGAAACTTATTTTTAAGTAACTTCTTGGGTCCAAGCGCTTCATTCATGGTTTTTTCTTGTATGTCTATTTTCTGAAGCTTTTTGTTTGGTTCTAATGTATGAGGTATAACTAAAGCAAAAAAAAATTATATATATCAATAAAATAGTTATTTTTTTAATCTACAACAGATCTTTTTTAAAAATTTTTCAGCACTTTGTTATTATTAATACATTTTTTTCTTATTTCAGGCTTTAGCTCCTCGAGACCACAAAAGTTGATGGGTAAGAGGAGGGGGGAACTTACAATTTTTTAGTTTACAGTCTATAAAAAAAAATTATATATATAAAAAAATTTTATTATTCTATTTCAGTTGATTGTGAAGGTAAAAATAAGTGACGCAAAGATTAAGTTAACAATAAAAGAATATTCCAACTTTAATGAACAAAAAATATGGTAGAAAATTCAAAAGTAATACATACATAATGCACCAGAATATGAAGGTGATTGTTCCTCTGTAGTTGAATGTAGAGGTAAAAAAATGTCATCTAAAAATAAGAATTCAGTAAGAGTGTAGATTAAAAATATATAAATTCTAATTTTGAAAAAATTTAAAATTAAGAGACTAAGTGTACCAGAACACAGATTAGATTGTTTGGAAGAAGATCCAGATGACAAATTAGAGTCAAAAGATCTTTTTAATGGTTTTTTCAACACAGATTTAAAAACTGGCGGAGGCAAAGGAAAATCAGGTAACTCTAAAACATAATAGTTTTATTATTTATTTTTCTTTTAGTATTTATACAAACATATTAATTTACAATATAGATTTGACATTAAACAAATAAAAACAAATAATTAACGTAAAAATAATTAAATGTAAATATACCATTAACATTACTTTTCACTTTAAAGGTATCTTTGGAAACACAAATATCTATTTTATATTCTTCCTCTGCTGCTGTGGTGTAATAATATTCTTTTAGTTCCTCCATATTATCTAAAAGAATCAAAGCTCTTATAAATCCAATATAAAAATCAGATATTTTGCCAGCACATACATGATGGCAAAATACCTGATGTTTATATTGGATTTATAGAGCTATAATATATATATATATATATATATATATATATATATATATATATATATATATATATATATATATATATATATATATATATATATATATATATATATATATATAATTATAATTAAAAACGATAAAGAAAAAACTTTTATTATGGAACTTTAAGTTTCATGCCTAACGGCAATCATCAGCCATATATTACAAAATTAAACGTTAAAATTACATTTATAATTACGGTGGCGTGAGTTCTAATGACTCCATGGAAACAAAATCTTAAAAGTATAATGTGACGTAAACATAAAGTGAACCAGGATCAATCTTCGGTATCAAATGAAGAAATAAGGAACTTATTCTTGTGCCTACACTTCGAGACCATTTCACTCCTTGTATTAAGTAGGTTATCTCCTTTGTACATCAAAATTTGAAACTTCTCGTTCAAACAAAGGTTACAAACTCTTGATGCTGGGTTGTATGGTTTGCATCTTTTAATAATTTTCCATCTGATAAAAGGTATGGAGCTTTTTTCTTTTAGTTTCCATACCTCCTTTGATAGCTCTGTATCATTCTTGTACCTAATTCCATTAAAGGATTTTAAGTGGTTAGCATACCGAGCTTTGAAAGATGTTTCGCTAAGTCCTATATACACTTTTTCTTTATATTCCGGATTGTTCGAATATACGGTAGCCTGATAAACGATGTTGTTGGAAAGGCAACAGTTGTTCATTGGACATTTCGATTTGTCAGTGCAGTTGCATTTCATTTCATTAGTTTTTGCCTCATTTTGCAAAATGTTTTTGTTGTGAGAGTTAATAATGGATTTTATATTTGGCATGCAAGAATAACTAATTTTGATTGTGTTTCTATTAAATATTTTACAAAGCCTGTGGTTAACTGGGAAGTGGAGGTCGATGAGGTTCAAAAAACATTTACCTATTTTTGTAACAACATTTGCACTGAAAGGAGGATTAAAGGAGAGTTAATAATGGATTTTATATCCAAATATAAAATCCATTATGCCGTTAGGCATGAAACTTAAAGTTCCATAATAAAAGTTTTTTCTTTATCGTTTTTAATTATAATTATAAATCGCTCTGTTTTGAAATTTATATATAATCAAAATAAATTTCCTAAACATCGAGCACTTTTCAACGAACAAGAGCTTTGTATTATTTTAATACAACACTACATCAAACAATATATATATATATATATATATATATATATATATATATATATATATATATATATATATATATATATATATATATATATATATATTTATGATTAGTAAAAGACTTCTTCACTCGAGAGTGCTCAATAGCCTGCTGGCAAGAGCAATTACATAGAAGATACAGCAAAGGATGACAACTTTGTTGGTACTTAAAGTTTCATACCGGCGTGCCGGCAATCATCAGCCAAAATACATAATGAAAAAAACGTTACAAAAAGAGAACATTAAAGAAAAACGAAAAAACCGTTAAAAATGTCGTTAAAAAAGAATTGTTCATATTCTAATTGTTCTTATTGTTCTTATGTCGTTCTTTTTTAACGACATTTTTAACGGTTTTTTCGTTTTTCTTTAATGTTCTCTTTTTGTAACGTTTTTTTCATTATGTATTTTGGCTGATGATTGCCGGCACGCCGGTATGAAACTTTAAGTACCAACAAAGTTGTCATCCTTTGCTGTATCTTCTATATATATATATATATATATATATATATATATATATATATATATATATATATATATATATATATATATATATATATATATATATATATATATCCACACATAGGTTTGTGTGAAAATTTCATACCACTCTCAAATTTGATTTTAACAAGTTTATATTTGTCCCATGTTTCATTCACATCCAATTCATCTTTAACTGCTCTATGATAAGATACACCTGCAGGCCAGAATAATGATAGTTTTTTATCTGTATCTATCCACCTTCTAGGCACAACATCTTCTATTTCCTAAAAGTTCTCTATCCAAACAGCTCTTGCCCAAATCATGGTGTAAAACTAAATCATGAAAAAAAAAACTTTTTTAATATCAACAAAAGCCTTATGATAAGTTAGAATAACAGAAATAAGTACCAATAACAAAAGACAACTGTCTTTTAACTTTAAAAACTTATAAAGGAATGAAAAGGAACAAAAAAAACCATTAGATTAATAATTATAGTGATAATGACAAGGAAGAGCACTAATTTGTCTAAAAAAAATAGACAAATAAAACAAAAAAAGGTAATAAAATAAAGCATTAAAAACAGCATTAAAATAACTGTGTGGGCAGTTTAAATAAATCTGTTTAGCATTTTAAATATTTAAGATATTTTACTTCATCAATAACTATTAACAAGGTAGTTTTAATAAAGTTTCTAAATATAAAATGTAATAACAATGTTATAAAAAATTAAATCTCTTAGATAATTGTTTTTTTAATTTTACTTTTTTAGCTCTTTAACTTTATTTCTTTTATTTTTTATTTACTGAATTTTTCTTTAAAAGTGATTTTTTTAAATTTCAAAAACTGATAAATAATTGTGTTTAAGTACATTTTTAAATAAAGCAAAGATAATTTCAATTAAAGATTATCTTTTTATACAAAAATATAAACTGTAAAAAACATATATATATCAAACTTTGGATAAAAGATGCAAATTAATAAAACATAATAAATATAAAATATTTAATCTAAAGAAATTTGAATTTAAAAACCTTTCAATTAATGTTCTATTTCATGCAATAAAGGAAAGCATGCAAGATCTCCTTTCCAAGGTAGAACAACAACCTTTCTGCAAAGACTTTCCATTTCTAACTCAACCACTTTTACTCTAATTTCATCAATACTTGGTATGAAGAAAATTTGAAAGGTTTTAGACTGAATAGGTTGTGTATATAAATCATTTTGTAAATCAAGTCTAAATATTCTACATTTAAAAAATCCAGATGATAATTTCTCATCAACAAAACAAAATTGATTTTCTCCTGTAAAAACATGAACTATTCAGCTTCACTGAAACTTTTAGTTTTCGAGATTTTGTATTTAACAATGATTGTAGACTTTGATATTGCTTGGCTATTTGAACAACACGACCCTTTGAGTTTTTTACTGCTTTCTTTAAAGTCTGCATATAATTTTTAAAGGGAAAACAAGATAAGTCATTTAGTGAACTATCAAATTTAACAACATCATCACAAATATGAAGTAAACAGTGATCATTGTAAACACAGAATGAATTTGTATATAAATGTTTTGAATTGATAACAAAGTAATTAAGTAATTAGTTCTCTAGCAAAAACAAGATAATGTTTCCTAAATTCACTGTTTTCATTTAAGAGAATTACCATTGCAACATGCAATGTTAGAAAATGATTATAAACTTCTTTGCTTACAACACCCTTTAACACTAAGGGACCAGTGTATAACATAAATTGTCTGAACTCTGTTGCTTTCCACTGATCTAACTCTAAAAGGGAATGTGGTTGTCGAGCAAATTCAGATGGCATCATACCACATAAGCTTAATAGATTATCAGATATTTTTTTTATTTGGCCATTTGAAAGTCTACAATGTTTTGGACCAGATTTTAAAAAAGTAAGTATGTGTCTTACTACACCCAGACAAACCATGTGCATGTAATCCAAAATAAAATCAGAAACACAAGATATTTTAAATTGAGCTGAAGGAGTAAGAGATTTCTGATGATCAGTGTACAAAAAGGAATTAAACTCTTCAGTTAATCTTGGAGCTGATGGGTTGTTATCAATAAAAACCACTCTATGTTCCTCATAAAATCCTTTAACTTGGTATTGTTCACAGGAGTAATATCCTGTATGACATTGTATACATTTAAGAAAAGAGCGAGAAGGTGCATCACATATTAATGCTTTAAGTGTAACATCAATTTTTTTATCATTATAGTATAAACCTTCACCACTTAACAATAAAAATTCTTTGAGAAAATCATTGAGAAAATCATCTAAGCAGTCTGGTTTACCATCACCACAGAAAAGTGCAATGATAAAAATGTAGTTCTCTATTAGACCAAGTATTGGCCATAATTGAAGATTAGAAGATTTGAAAAGAGGTAGCCCATCAACATTAATAGTAATAGATAACCCAGTACATTGAGAACCATTTTTTAAATTCAAAAAATTACTTATTCCATCAGCAATAGTAAAGTACACATAAGTTCCACCACACTTCCTATCTACTGTAACAACTTTAGAGGGTTTTAAAAGGGTTCTCTGAATGACCATGTTTTTTAAGAATACTCAAAAGCTCGTTTAATTTGTTTTGAGAAATTTTGCTTTTCAAAGACCACATTGCTAAATCTTCTGATAATGTTTCTGTTGTCATAAGTGGTGCTGCATTACAACATTCAAAATACTCATAATTGCAACTCGAAGACTTATTGTTTTCTCCACATTCTTTAAAACATTATTTAGGGCTTGACAAGGATTTTCAGGCTCAGCCTGAGAAGCATTAAACTCAGGATTCAAATTCCATGTACTATCATTAATATCTTCATCTTCAAATGTCATTATGAAATTCAATATACTTTTATTCAAGCGACGACGCTTCATTCGATTTTCAGTTTCCATAATGATACCTATATAAAACCTTTTGCTAGAATAATGATTTAGAGAATTAATATTGATCAAGATAAAACTTTATATCAAAAATTTCACATCTTTAAAACGAAGTTTATTCACTGCGAAAGTCTTTGTAAAAACGTCTTTAAAACGATTAGAAGACGTCTTTTTGTTTGCTAGAATTATTCGAAAAATAAAGACGTCTCACGGAGACCACTGATCTATATAATAACTGGATAGCGCATCTCCTAAGAAAATAGCGTAATTTTTGAAGCCAAAATATTTTCGCCAGCGCCATATTGGGAGGACCCACGGAGAAAAATTATTTAGTTAAAATATTGAAAGTTGAACAAGCTATTTCTTTATTTTGATGGTTTAACTTTATATTTTTTTATATTTAACATAGATTGAATGTAAGGAAAGTTATTATTATTTTTTTTTCAAATATTGATAATTATTTTTTAGTAAAATAATTACAATATTCATTATATAAATGTCTGGAGAAAATTCCAAAAAGCGAGGGACACAGTGTGTTGCATTTGGTTGCAATAAAAGAAAACATAGCGACAGTAAAAGAAGTGATAGCGATGGAATCTCTGATGATGAATCATCTTTAAAACGAAAGTTTCCTAGAACATTTCATAGGTGACTTTCTTAATTACTTTTAAAAATAAAAATATTTTAAAATTTATTGACCTCTGTTAGTTTGCTTGCAATGTGAAGAAATGGATTTAAATAATATCAGTTGTGCAAAAAGTATAAAAAACTTAATAAAATATCAAATGTTATTTTTCCTACTAATTTTATTCAGATTTCCTTCAAACACTGAAAAAAGAAAAGAATGGACCATCAAAATACACCGTCAAGAATGGAGTCCAAGTAGTAGCAGTTTGATATGTTCTGATCATTTTTTAGAAAAAGATATTGACAGAACCGGACAAACTGTTAGGTTAAAAGAAAATTCTTTTCCTAAAAGATTTAAAAAATTTCCAGACTACTTAAAAAAGGTATATAATCAATTATGTTTTAATGTATTGTACAGGTTTGTTTGATATGTACCCTTTAGTTCTAAGTTACCCTATGCAGTGTGCTAGAGGGTTTATAACACAACTGTATAGTAAGCAGCTAAAACATATAATAACCATTTTGCTATTGTATGCTTTTATTTTATAAATGCTGCATGAACTATTAGCTAAGCTCTGTGAGTAAACACAACTTAGAGGTTCCTTCTAGTTTGATATAAAATTTGAAAATTATACAAGTATATATATATATATATATATATATATATATATATATATATATATATATATATATATATATATATACATATATACATATATATACTTTATTTTTAATTTTTTATATATTATATATACATATATATATATTTTTTCTTTCAATATTAGAAAATGAAAGAGAGGAAAGTTCCTGTTACTAGATCAACTTTTGAAAGTTCTGTAAAAAGTGATTTTGAAACTAGTGTTATACCTATCTGCATGAAAGTTGGCTCCCCAAAAAAAATATTTAATTGCAGTTTAACTCCAGAAAAAAAAGAAGGTAAAAGCAGAACAGCAAAAATCTTGAAGAATGAAAAAAAAGATAACATCTCTTAAATCAGTTGTAAAAATATTAAGTAATAAACAAAAAATATCATCAAATTGTGAAGAAATGCTACTAAAAACATTTTCAGAAGTTCCGCAAGCTCTAACCAGAAGAATGATTATGCATAAAAATCATGGTAAAGGATTTAAGTATTCAGAAGAAATTAAATCTTTGCACTTACCCTGCAGTTTTATTCAAGTAAAGCTTATGATTATGTGCAAAAAACATTTAATTTTAATTTACCACACCAAGCACAATTTAGCAAATGGTATGGAAAAGTTTCAGCAGAACCAGGTTTTACAAAGCCAGCTTTTGCAGCACTTAAATACAATCTTATAGAAGCTGAAAAATTAGGATCTAAAGTCATTTGCTCACTTATGTTAGATGAAATGGCTATTAAAAAACACATATCATGGGATGGAAAAGCATTTAAGGAGTATATTGATCTTGGGAATGGCATACAAGATGATTCATCCCCGGTTGCAAAAGATGCCCTAGTTCTCATGGCTATTAGTATAAACAGCTCATGGAAAGTTCCATGCGGATATTTTTTTATAGATGGGTTAAATGGTGCTGAACGAGCAAACATTGTAAACTTATGTATCAAACGATTGACAGATGTTGGTGTTGAAGTCATATCACTAACATGTGATGGACCCTCATGTCACATTTCCATGTTATCAAACCTTGGTGTTTCAATTGATGTTTTAAAAATGAACACTTCTTTCACTCATCCTCTCAACTCTGATAAAAAAAGTTCATACTCTACTCGATATTTGTCACATGCTTAAGCTAATTCGGAATTGCTTCGCAGATAGTGATGTTTTGTTTGATAGCAAAAACAATGCAATATCATGGAAATATATAGTTTATCTTCAAAAACTGCAAGAAAATGAAGGATTACGTCTTGGAAAAAAATTAAGATTAGCACATATTAATTGGAGGCAACAAAAAATGAAAGTGAATCTTGCTGCTCAGGCAATTAGTTCAGGTGTAGCTAATGCAATAGAGTTCTGTTGCAAAGACCTTAAATTAATGCAGTTTCAAGGAAGTCATGCAACAGTTAAATTTATTAGAATATTTGATAGATTGTTTGACATTTTAAACTCAAGAAATCCTTTTGCTAAAGGTTATAAATCCGCACTAAAAATGAGTAATAAGCATATATGGGATAAATTTCTTAATGAAGCATATGAATATATATTTCAAACTTAAAAGACTCATCTCATAGATTATTGAATACAACAAAAAGAAAAACTGGGTTTATTTGATTTTTAATGGCTATAAAAAGTATTAAGTTAAAATATTTTGTAAAGTTTTATTTATATCTGAAAATTGTGTCTAAAGTTATATATATTGTATGTATTTTATATATATATATATATATATATATATATATATATATATATATATATATATATATATATATATATATATATATATATATATATATATTATATTTCATTCATACGTTTAGATATTTTATAACCTTGTTGAAATTCCTGAAGCACCTTTAAAATATTTTCTAACATGTAAGTTAAGTCAAGACCATCTGGAATTGTTTTTTGGTTCAATACGAGCGTCAGGAGGATTTAACAATAACCCAACAGCGCAACAATTCACAGCAGCATATAAACGACTTTTACTTCGGAGCCATATTGAAGGAGGATCAGGGAATTGTGAAAAATTACAAGCAGAAAATATTTTAAATGTTTTAGATATTTCAGTTATGATAAATAACAGCAGTTTGGATATTACAACAGTAAGCATAATCAGAAAATACAACTTATCTGAAAGAACATCTAAGACTACTGATCATGATTATTCTTTTATTACTAATATTTCATTGCTAACTGAGTATAAAAAAGCAGCTGTTTCTTATATATCTGGCTTCGTTGTTAAAATGGCAAAGAAGCAAATATTTTGTATGTTATGTTGTGATGCACTTGGTTCTAAAAAACATGCTCCAGAATCCAATTTTATTACTGTTTGTGAAGAAACTGAAAAAAATAATTTTATTACTGTTTGTGAAGAAACTGAAAAAAAAATTACAGGAATGCTAGCAACAATACCTGGAAAACTGCAACAGTTCAAAAATATCCCAGAAGCTATATCTATTTCAGTTTTAGAAAGTTTAGGATCTGTTATATTTAGAGACTTGCATGAACATATGTTTGATACTGGTATTAATGAAAACCATGTTTTTAAATTAATCAAAATAATTTCTCAATGTTATTGCAAAGTCAGACTTTATGATCTGGGAAAACAAGCCACTGAGAAAATGTCATCGAAAAATAAGTAAATTGGTATTATTTAATCATCAATAACTACAGCTTTTACAAACACAAAACTATTTTATATTGTAAATAGTAACGTAATAATTGAAAAGATTATTTACTTACTTTTAGGAGCATTATATTTTCAACTTGTACTTATAATCATAATTTTTAAATATCAACATAAGAATCTAGATAAATTATCTAAAGAATACGATCATTCGTTAGACATTTTACAATAGATTTTTACTAATTTGTTGATATTGCCTTTTTTGCTTCTAATTTCTAGGTACTTTCAATCCTTTTCTTTTTTTCTTCTTTCTTTTGGTTTCTTTTCTTAAAATTTCAAGCGCATCATAACAAATCGTGGGTCCTCACAATATGGCCGCCAAAATATTTTTTCGGCTTCAATTTCGATATTAGAGATGCGCTATCCAGTTATAATATAGATCAGTGAAGGAGACGAAGAATTTTTCACGATGATACAGTCTTTTAAAAGACGTCTTGAAGACGTCATTCGAAGACAAAACCATTTTAAGACCTGAATAAGACGGTCTTAAGACGTCTTATGTTTGCTGGGTAATTAACTTTAAGATTTTTTCTCATCCCTTTGCACCTTACAAAAGCCCTCACTTTATTAATTTTAGCAAAAGGTGTTTAAGTCCAATTTTATTTTTGTAAGCATAAAGATTTCTGCTCAGCGTAGTGTAAAAACACGCATACATGCATACTCTTGAGAGTTAAACCAATTAACAGGAAACAAAGATTACCGATGAGATCCCGAAGAAGTAAAAGAGCATAATCAAATAATGGAAAAAAATACTACCTGAACTAGTTTGAAAAGTTGTTTGAATAGAAATTGAAATTACTGTATTTAAGATATATCTCAAAATAATTTTGAAAATAAAACACACATTTCTTCTTGATTTACACAAAATGGGCTAGTTTTATAAAAATTTCCCACCCATTTGTTAAGACCCCCTCACTAAAAAATTTTTTAAAGAAAATTTTTACCCTCTTAGTTATTTAGACTCATACTTGTATTTAACACCCGAGAGAGTAATAATACACAACTGAAATAAAGAATTAACAGCTATATAGAAAAATTCTAAATCATCTTCTATTACATGTTACATGCCAATTTGTTTATTTCTTTATGAAAGAAGTTCATGAAAATGTGTACAATTTTGTAAAAAACTTGAAAACCAGTAAGATAGACTGTAACCTAATGCATGAACATAAAAGCATGAAGGGTTAACAAGAACTCTATACTTTCGATACCTCAATGGTAGATGGTAAAATATCTATCTATCTGATTTTGTATCATCATCAGAGGATCCAAAATCGAGAAAAAACTCCGTCGGAGTCGAGAAAAAATCGGAGCTTCGATAAAACTTTGTTATAAATTAAAAAATTAAACTATCTAGTTGATAATTAAACATTGTTCTTATATTTGATTTTTTTATTTTTATATATTTCGATTTATAATTTATAATAAATTTTTAAAAAAATTATATTTTTATATTCCTTAGTACTTAAATATTTTTCTTATCGCAATCTTTTAACGAACAAGTTTTATCTAATAAATGGCTTTCTAACCAGCATCGGTTAGGAAGAAGGCGCGAACTTTCAGTTAAATGCCCTTCCGCGGTGCTCTGTAATAAAGACTTCTTGGGGTACCTATAGTAAAAACTAAAAAAAGAATATTAAAAAAGTATTTATTCTGAAGATCTTTTAAAATAATATTTTAAAAAGATGAAAACATTTATCATTTCATCAGAAAGTGAACTACGAAACTTTGTGACAAATCTGGAAGACGAGGAGAAAACTCTTTCTGCTTCCGAGGAAGTTGCTTGAATTCTGACAACCTTCGCGACAACCTTTCGCGACAACCTTTTTTAGCGTATAGCAAATCACAAACACTCAAATGAATTGAATGATTCTGGCAGATTTGATGTGGAAACATAAACGTGGTACCCAATTTCACCATCCAGCTATAGCCATCCGTAGTTTTACCTGCAACATCTTCATCATCTATACCGAATTCTTTTAATTTTTGTATTATTAAAATGTTTAATGTTTCGGCAGAACTAGGAGACGGCAATTTCACCATTCCTAAACAATATGTTCGGTCGTGATGAACATTTAAATTGTAGTATCTTCTACCTCTATTGCTACACCATTCGTCACCTGTTAGTCCAAATTTTTCTCCTTTTGCTTTCAATGCAGCCAATTCAGCTATCATTAAACATTTGGCTTCAGCATGAAACATCTTAATTTTTTCTGAAATTGTGGACGCTGACTTGGGCAAACTATGCCCATAATTTTCAAAAAGCATTCTTAGTGTTTCAGATTGAGTTATGGACCTAATCGAGTATCCATCAAGAGCTGTCAACTTGGCAAGAAGATAGTTTAACGATATCTTAGTCAAAACTGGTCTGGAACTGGATGGTTTTAAATCTGTTTTCTCGCAACTTTTGATGTGACCAATTAGGCCGTTTGTGCTGCTTCCTGGACAAGCGATTCTTTTATGGCATTTTTTGCAATCTCCGTATTTATTATCATTTACTACAACTCTATCAAAGTATTTCCACGCTTCCGAAATCATTTTTCTCTATAAAAGAATATTAGACTTAAGGTGGAGAAAATTATTTTGATCATACGATATACGTTATTGTAAAAAAAAAGTATTATATGTTTAAAACTTACCTCGTTATTTTAAGACCAGTTTTTGTATATTGTAAATAATGATCTTGACTTTTTTTGTAAAGGTAAGCTATTAAATAGTTAAAATACATTAACTAATATCACACACGCATCATATTTTAAAAGTTACTGTTTACAATATCTTTGCTTAAAAATTAAAAAATTCTTGCTTTTTGACAAAAAAAGATATTTTATTATGCATTACATTTTATTATACCGCAACTGATTTTTGTGGATTTAAAAACTTCTATTATTAAAAAGATACTATTATAATCAAAAGAGTTTCTGAAATAGTACAATGGAAAAGTACGAGTATGTTCTATTATATGGTTTGGAATAGAATAAGCTTTTTTTTTGAGGTTTTTTCCACCACCACCACCTGTCCCACTGTGCATTACTAATTGCTTTGCGATGGAAATTTGTGTTGATATTGAACAAAGAGAACACTTATATTTTGAAAACAACATGAACTATTGTAAAAGCAGCGTGAAAATAAAATAAGAATTAAATTATTATACGAGTAAAAATTGATATTTTCTAAAAACCTCGTCGAAGTTCCGTCGAGGTTTCTCGATTTCTCTCGAACTCCGAAACTCCGAAAAACCGAGAAAAATCCGACGAGACGGAGTTCCGAATGGATCCATTGACGGTTGCTGATTTTTTGCACTCTAGTACTAAAAGAATTAAAATTAAGTATGTAAATGTTCAATATCAGTTGGGCTCAAATGACTGTGGGCTCTTTGCACTTGCTAGTGCTTGTGAACTTTGCTTTGGCAGTTACCCATCTGTTGTGAAATACATATAGGAAGGCATGAGAAAACACTTGTTAAAGTCATTTGAAAAGTTAGAGTTGACACAGTTTCCATCAAAGATGCGGAGAGTTTCACTGCATATTTCAGAAGTTGAGTTTTTAGATATATATTGCACTTGCAGAATGCCAAGCAATGATCAACCAATGATACAATGTGGATTATGCAAGGAATGGTTTCATGTAAAATGTGTTGAAGTGCCAAAAACAATAATGAACAATAATCTTTTTCGGTGTTGTGGTTGTAAATAGCTTTTTTAGTCTTCGATTTGTTTATAACACCTAATATTACAAATAGCTGTTATTCTTTGTTCTATGTTTGTTACATGTGTTTTATGTTATATTGTAATATAACATAAAACGCACACGTATACATACATACATACATACATACATACATACATACATACATACATACATACATACATACATACATACATACATACATACATACATACATACATACATACATACATACATACATACATACATACATACATACATACATACATACATACATACATACATACATACATACATACATACATACATACATACATACATACATACATACATACATACATACATACATACATACATACATACATACATACATACATACATACACACATATGCATGCATGCATGCATAAATATAGAAGGACACCTAATATATATATATATATATATATATATATATATATATATATATATATATATATATATATATATATATATATATATATATATATTAGATTTAAAAATATATATATATAGATATTCAGATTTAAAAACTTCTTTGTTTCCATAAAAGGATTGCCACTATTTTAAGCAATAAACGTTTTTCCGTTAAGTATCCAACTTTACATCAAACTATAACTGCATAATAACGGACTATCCAGCAGTGTTTCCAAGTCAGTCAGCTACCGTTATTCTATACAAAGCATTGACAGGCTATAAATATCTATTCAGCTTATTAACCACTCTCGAAAAAAGATATTTTGAGAAATAAAAATAGTGGGTAAAAAGCAACTTACTATGATCAATATACTATTTTATACTTACTACATGTTATAATTTTTTTAAACCTGTTAATTTATAACTTGAACTTTAAAAAAATCAAAAATAGCGAATTCAAAAAAGTAAAGCGCATAACAAAAAATATTCGTACGGATCAAAAATTTTATCGAAAGTTTGGTCCGTTTTCTAAACTCCGCATTATTTGCGCAATTAAAAAGAAATATTAACACGGATTGATTTTTTCTAAGTGGACCAAAATTATCGCAAAAGTTAATCCGGCCGGACCAAAAATTTCAACGATAATATTGGTCTGGGATAAAAATTTTCGCGGACCAAAATTCCAGCGACAGTTTTTTTCAGCGAAAACTGCATTTATGCTTTAGTTGATATTTCGTTCAAATGTCAAAAAAAAAGCAAAATACTTGGTATCGTGGGAAAGGTTTTTCAATGCACTTTTTGATGCAATTAAAATATATATTTTATAAGTAACCTCCAGGACAGACTTGGGGTTAGAATAAAGCCAATGTTTTCTGCAAAACATGTTCGGGCACAAAGGCTAGGGCTCATTTTTGCCTAAATTAAACTTCAGAAAATCGGTTGAGCTTTGATACATATAACCACATCGTAACAAAGTCTTTCAAGTTACCATGCAACTCACAAATTAAAAAAAAAAAACAACTTTTTCTGTTTTACAATAAGAAAACTTTGCTTTTTTTTATAACAAACGCTAAAGTGAAAAGGTTTGTCACGTACTTAATGTGAACATTTTGCAATCGTATTCACTAAAAAGTAATAAATATTTATAAATAAATTATGGTTCGGTTGCGTCAAAGACAAATATAATAAAAATAAGTCTCGGTTGTATTTTACTCGGTTATATTTCCTCAATATTCTCGGCTGTAGTTTTCGGTAAATTTATTATATGAATCAATTTCTCATAAGACGGTTTTGTCGCAACTAATGTTGCATGAAAATAAAGTTTGGACTATCTATAAAATTTTAACAAGTATGGTAAATTTTATCATTAGGGATGTAGGGGAATGGGGGCGCATTGATCGCCGTAGCAGTGTTTTGAAAATTGCGCAGAACCTGAAAGAGATGTAAAAACTTATTAACTACGAAACACATGTAGAACTATCTGGCTTTTGGAATATATAAATATTTTGATTTAAAAAAATGATAAACATCAATAATTTTAACTTTTAAACAACCCTCTCAAAAGATCAATGTACCCCAAACTATGGGGTACTATGATCTCCGACTTGGGGCACATTGATCTTATATGCGTAATATTATCTAAACGTTTAACACTTCTATAACTAAATCTTGTAAATAATTTAGTCAAAGGGTAATATTGTATAACATATAATACATCTAAATTTTTTAATTATTTTTTAAATATAGCAGTTAAACCCACTAGTCTAATTTTTAATTAAAAAATGTATAAATCACAGCAGCTATAAGCTACCCGCTTTATATACGTTTAAAACTTTACAACAACTTGAAATTTATAAGAACTGAAATATAAAGACTGAAATAAGAATACAACTTTTAAGTTTACAAGACTTGTTAAAAGTACAATATTTTGATTAAGAATATTTCATCATTTGTGAAAGTCAAGTTGTGAAGCAGCTTTTGGTTTACATTGTTTTTTATTCCTAAGCAAGTAATTCTTAGTTTCTTTCTTATCTTTTGTGGAGACTTTTTGTTGATTTTTGGTTTGCTTCAAAATTTTCTTTTCTTTTG
Organism: Hydra viridissima; assembly: GCF_058129835.1. NCBI lineage: Eukaryota > Metazoa > Cnidaria > Hydrozoa > Anthoathecata > Hydridae > Hydra > Hydra viridissima. The sequence continues at coordinate 15,764,538 of NW_028324303.1, forward strand.
ACAAACGAATTTCATTTCTGACAGGAGTATCAGTCAAGATCCTTGTTTTTAACTGCCTACTTTTAACTTTTTTTTTTCTGGCAGATGCTTTTGGGTAAGGTTTTAAAACCTCAGGTGAGATTATAGAAGCAACACTTGTTGACACTTTGTTTAAAATACTTGTTTCAATATTTACTATAGTTATTTCAGACTCTATGTGATTAACATGTGCTGGTAACATTTCAGATTCCATGTTGTTGACAGGAGTGATAGTAACTGTATCTGGAGCAGCTCTATCTGTAACTGATGATGGTAAATATTCGTCATCTTTGAAAATTTCAGAATTAAATGGCTCAATGCCAGCTACTCTAAATCCTGTCTGTATATTAGATGGTGAGAAAGCTTTTGTATACGGTTCTCGAACTATTGAAACAATATCATAAATGGTCATTGGTCTTGGGTTTGAAACCATCCAATTATCACATGCAGAATTGTAAAACCTTTTCAATGGTCCAAAAACAGTTCTATCTAATGGCTGCAATTTATGGCTGCAATGGGGAGGAAAACTTATCATTGTAATTCCGTGTTGAATTGCAAGCTCCAAGCCTTTAACAGAAATATGACTTTCATGACTGTCGAGAAGTAACAAAACTGGAGATTCCTGAGAACAGTTTGAATATTTAACAAAATGTTTAATCCATTCTATGAAAATTTCTGAGTTCATCCAACCAGAAGGATTTGCAAATCCCACACATCCAGGAGGTCCTTCCTTAATCATGTAATCATGAAACTTTACCCTAGGAAAAATAAATAATGGAGAAATGGAATTTCCAATAGCATTAGAGGCACAACATGCAGTTACCAATGTTCCTCGTTCTGCAGATGTGATTCTTCCAATTTGTTTGCTTCCTCTACCAGCTAAAACCTTTACCGGCTTTTGAACGGTTGTTAAACCAGTTTCATCAACATTATATATACAGTTAGGATTATATTTATATTGATTTCTTACCGTTTTAAGATTTTGAAAAAACTCTCTTACAGTGTGTTTGTTAAAAGCTGTTGATCGAGCGAAGCTCGTTGCTTCAGGTGTTCGTAGAGACAACTCTGGTTGTCTTTTCATAAAACCTTGCAACCAATCAATGCCTGCAATTTTATTTTTGATCCATGATGATGGGCATATCTTATTGTTTTTTAAAGCAAATTCATATGCCAATAATCGCATTGACCTAGTTGAAAGGCCATAGTTCATTTTTGATGCAATTAGTAAATAACTTGATAAACTTTTTTCATCTTCTGCTGTAAAAACTTGTCTATTGTTGTAGTTAGGCTTGAAAGCTTCATTTGGATTAAGCCTCTTTTTACGACAATATCTTTTTAAAGTCATTCTATCTATGTTAAACTGACGTGCTACAACATTCAGTTGTGTTCCTTCTAAAACTTTATTAACAGCTACTTTCATTGTTTCACTTGGTATAGCAACTTTATTTGTTTTTTTTATTTCTATTTCTAACCATTTTAAGATCTGTAAAAAAATATATCAATAAAAACATATGTTTTTAATAAATGCTAATATTTAACATAATAATATTATGTTAAATATTTTTAAATTATTATGTTAAATATTATTCTTTTGATATTATAAAATAATAGTATTATTATTACTAGCTTATAAAATAAGTAGATTTAAAAAATGAAATGCTAAAAGCTATTGTTTGTTTATATATAGTTTTTTTTTAAATCATAAATACAATTCCATTCGTTTAACTGTATTGCTTATAAACAAAAACATGGGGCACCTCGTCTTCTATGGGGCACTTTGATCCTCCGATCAATGGGCCCCGCATAGTCAAAGATCAATGTACCCCAATAGGTATAGGTAACATATTGATAGCAATATCTACTGTATAAATTGCAGCCAAATAAAAATTATATATTATATTATACACCTAACACTTACAAATTTAAAATAAAATTGTTGTTAACCCATACAGACATCTAAATAAAAATATATTTGAATTATAGTACGATTTAAAAAAATCACTTTTTATGACGAAAAACAATATTTTCTTTATTTTTTTTGACGCTGATAACCTTATGAAAAAATATTACGAATAATCAATTAGGGAAGCATAATGGTTAATTAAATTGCAACCTCACTTCTAGTAAGGCAAAAATGAACGAGTAAAAGCCAAAAGATCATACTGCCCCGGCGATCAATGCGCCCCCATCTCCCCTACAAAATAGATTTGGTTTTGCACAAATCTGCTTTTTAAATGTTTTTGGATATCATCAAGTAAGGAGGCATCCATAAAGTACGTACGCAGGTATGGGGGAGGGGGGGTTACCAAAAAACGTACAAATGCGTACAAGGGGAGGGGGGGGGGTTTCAAGACAGCGAGTACGTACGCGGTTTGACTATCTTTCTCTGGAGATATTTTTAAAACTTGATCCGTACAAAAAGCAATGAACTTTTCGAATGTAAAAAATCTTTTTTTTTTAATACGCAACCTGGTTTTTATCTTTTCAATTAAAACGTTACAACAAGTTAATTTTTTATTATTTTAAATTAATATTTTATTATTAACTTTTTATTAACAATGTACTACTTCAAATTATTGTTAAAGTTTTAATGTATTTTTTCTTATTATAAAAAACAATTATTTTTAAAAACAGCAATTTTAATGCTAATAGAAACCAACACCTTTTATTGCGAAATGTGATTGCAATTAATTTGAGTCAAGTTATTTTTTTTACGTTCTTCGCTTTAACGACACTGAATCTTATGATTAAATCGTTTATTTCCAAATAAACAAAAACTTTTATCTTTCCATTCAAATAACTGAATACGTTGCAACAAAAAAAAACTGCTTATTTCCAAGATGTCGAACGAATTTGTTGGGAACGAGAAAAAGTATCTTCAACTCCTTGAGTTATATAAGAAAGCATATTCAACACTTGAAAAACAAAAGCAGTATCAGCACGCACAGGAATTGTGGAAAATAGTAAAATATGATCAGTCTTTGTATGAAAAAAAAGTAAACGAATTAAAAGTGAAAGCAACAAAGTCAAAAGGATCAATCATGTCATTCTGGGGAAATGCTTTATCACCGCCTAGCAAAAAGAAAAAAGATATCCATCCAGTGCCGTCTTCGTCAAATAAAATACAAAGTTTTCCGAACGCAACAACGACAGAACCTGAAAGGATTGAACTTAGTAAGCCATTTTTTGTGATAATTTACAAACTTTTTCTCTCGTGATTTTCTATATATTGAATTCAACCGAATTGGTAATTAAACTACCTTGTACGACTATATTGCAATCGCATAGTTTTATTCATCATAACTGGAGATCTTGACCAATTTCTCTACATCCAATCTCTATAACTGTCAAGAATTTATAAAAGTTTATTTTTGGGTATTTCCTAATTTAGATTTAACATCAAGCGAGAAGGAAAGAGCAAATCCGGCGCAAGTTAAAAGTCGGAAGAAAATCTCAGATCTTGAATCACAGCTTTCATCCTTGATAATCTTACGCGATTCTGGTTTGTCTACTGTAACGAGGAAACAATTAGACAATGTGAAAGAAAGCATAAGAAGAGAAAAAACAAACTTGGACAGGTAAATGTTAAGAGATATATCGAATAGAGCTTAGAAGTATAGAAAGACGTCTTGGCCATAAAAACCAAACTTTTAAGCAGGCAGCAACTTTCAAAATTTTGTTTTTCAAATTGTCAATAAGAATTTCTAATTGAGTATTTACAAAGTTCGCAGAATCCAGGTAACCTTAAGTATAGAAAGTTTTATAACGGAATCAAAGATTTGTGTAATATTTTGTTTTCAGATTGATTCGTGAATCGGCACGACAAAGAAAACGGAGACAAAAACTTAAAGAGGGCATCGAAACAGTTTGTCAAAACAACCCTGAAGTATCAAGTGCTTTGAAACAGTTTATGCAAAACCATCCTGGACGACCACGGCTCGAAATTGATCAACCAGAACTTTTATCAACAATCATAAAGGTTGTGCAAAGTTCATCAGCAGCTGACGAGCGTCGAAGAACAGAATGTCTTCGCAGTGTCTCCACTTTGGATGATCTTCAGAAAGAGCTGACGAAAATAGGCTTCAACTTGAGTAGAAGTGGTTTGTACCTTCGTCTTTTACCACGACGTGAAAACACTTCTGAAGGAAAAAAGCATGTCAACACAGTTCCAGTGAAGCTACTACGTCCAGAAAATTCACTGCGAAAAAGAAATGATGATAGAATGTTTGCCAAATCTTTTATTGATGACATATTTGAAGTTTGCAAATTGTTTGGACCAAAAGCTGTGCTTTTCATGTCCAATGATGATAAAGCCAGGGTACCGTTGGGTCTTACTGCTGCAAGCCTTCAAGCGCCGTTGCTGATGCATATGGAATACAAGGTCAAACTTATGGATCATGACTTTGTCGTTGGCCCACAGCACAAGTTAATCCCATCGGTGTATGGCATATGCGAAGTTAACAATAATGGAAATGTATCCTACAGTGGAGACACTTTCATACGCATACGAAGTGGGAAACACGATATATCGAATGCTTTTACACATGCTTTTGATGTTAGGGAGCTTTTTGAAACCAAGTTGGTTAGACGTAAACCAATTATGTTAATGGAGACTGATGGAGCTCAAGATGAAGCACCACGCTTCCCTAAAACGTTAGCAACTGCTGTTGATCTCTTCCGCTTGCTGGATTTAGATGTCTTGCTTGATGGTGTGAATGCAGCTGGGCTTTCAGCCTTCAACCCCATTGAAAGAAGAATGGCACCTCTTTCTCGTGATTTGGCTGGAATAGTTCTTCCCCATGATTATTTTGGCAATCACCTTGATTCTTCTGGGAAGACAATTAACCAAGAACTGGAGGTAGAAAATTTTCAAAAAGCGGCTGACGTTTTATCCCAAGTTTGGGAGAAAACCGTCATCGACGGTTACCATGTTAATTGCCGGGCAGTACCAGTTGGAAAAGCATATAAACCGCCGAATCCTGATCCTGTTTGGGTAGAGAAACATTGCCAGCAATCGCGTTATTGTCTACAAATTGTGAAATGCCAGGACAAGTTATGTTGTTCATCGTTTGAAACAAATTGGCTGAATACCATCCCCCAACGTTTCATTCCATTTCCAGCCATCTACGAGTACTGCGAGAATGGTTACAAAGCGATGGAACCATCTCGATATTTTAAAAACGTATCAAACCATTCAAACTTTGCACCTCTGACGCATAGGCTTTTGCTACAAGACATACCTACAGAAGGCTTAAAGTACAAAATTATACCATTTGATCTGTATTGTCCTTCATTGGAAAAAAAGCTTCTAAACGGAATTTGCGACAAATGCAATAAATACTGGCCGAGCAAGGCAGCAATGAAACGGCACAAGAAAGCACACAACAAACAAAAGATAAAGATTGATATGGAGAGTGATTTAAGTGAAAGTGAAGAAGTCAGTGAGAAGATTACTAATGAAAGATTAGAAGCAGAGTTCATGCCTGTTTTCCATAACATTTTCAATTTATTTAAGTCACCATTTGTGGAAATATAAATAGCTAAATTAAAAATACTCGCAACAAGAATCCTTTCTAAATCATTTTTCTTTCCTTTCGTTAATAACTGCCCATTTTTTAGTTAAGTACAGAAAAATCTCTAACTAAAAATGTTGATCTTTTTTGTATTTAATGTTTTGAAAACTTTTTTTTTTTGGGTGGGTGGGTGGGGAGGTCATACTTTTTTAATAAATAACGCGTACGTACGCAGAGGGGGAGGGGGTGGTTAAAAGCGTACAAGTGCGTACAAGGGGGGAGGGGGGGTCCAAAAGCATTAGTTTTACTGCGTACGTAATTTATGGACGTCCCCTAATGACGCCCAATAATTTTTTCCACTCCGTTACCGTAACATAAATGTAACTACATCTGTGAATTATTATTATTTTTGTAACAAATTCTATTTTTGTAATGAAATATACTGGGTACTATAACTACAGCCTACATGTTAAGTATATTAGCCAAATTTATTGACATAATAAATTTAATTTATGTGACAATGTCTGCTCCGTTACTGACATTTGCTAATTATTTATTATTTAAAAGAAAAACAGTGAAAGTTACATTTTAAATTAAAGGGAAAATCTTAGTATACAAATAAATTCAGTACATTGTCTTTTAAAAAAAGGTAAAGCGTCTTTAAAAAAAGAAACTAACTCGACAAAAATCTTTTCGGATTTAAATTGTATAAATGCTGTCCACTCCGTTACTGGATCATTACCATACATCATTAATGTGAAGAAAGTCGTGGTCGCTCACAACATCATTTGCTTCAATCAACAAGATATTCAAATTTTCATCAAAATTAACCAGATCAATGATATTGCTGCTTAAATGTTGAAATTGGTCATCATTGACATCCATTGCATCGGCCGAAGTAATGCTTTTATCACTGTTAAAATTCTGAAATATTAAAAAGAAATTCACGGAAGTACTTAAAATAAATTTAATTATTATAGAAGCAAATAAATAAGCAAAATAATAAAATACACAAAAACTTTTTTACCGTGCTAGTGTTTTTGGAAAACATATCGCTTTAAATCGTAGCATGTGCAAACTGTACCCCTCTTACAGAAGCAACTTAAATCTCGATACAAAACATTAAATTTTCTGTCTGTGTGCAGCTGATGCAATTTCATAGTGCCTGTAATAGCCTTTAATGTTTTGGAACATTTTGAGTCAAAAGAAATAATTTTGGATCCCTCAATGTAGTAAAACTTTATTAATGAATGTCCATTGTTAAGAAAATTATATAAACTTTCTGCATGTGGAAGGTCACAACCCATATTAAGCAATTGATCTGCCTGACGTTTCACAGATCCTCCTATCGCATCTGGTGCTCCCTTGCCATGCCCACTTTCAAAAAAATTCCAACTGGCTAAATTAAATTTTAATTCGTATATCAATGTAGAGAATAAGAAGAAGTTTTTCTTATTCCTATATTGTGTGGTTGGTCCATCAGAAAAAAAAATGAATATCTGTAATTTGTGGGTTATCTATCTTGAGTTCAATTAGCACGGGTTCCAGATGTGCCCATATAAAAGGAGGATCGTGCCTCAAAGAGTCGGATATAGTTGTAAATGACTGATGTTTATCCATTTTATAAATTACTCCTGTATGCAATGTTGCTTGCTTGTTACTTGCTCCAAAATGTGAAGATTGAATTGCAGCAAAATTCTTGCACACATAGTTCTCAGAAAAATCTATATGTATAACAGCTTCGTTCACATTTACTGTTTCTTTTAATTGTTTGTACATTCTGAACTGGTGTCTTATTATAAAAACATGCTTGCATAGCTCGTTTCGAATTAAATCACAGAATTTTAATTTAAGATCTTTAAGTGTTCCACGCTTCACACTATCCTGATAACACTTGTTATTTTCTTTTCTCCCATCTTTTCACATTCCTATTTTTCTTTTTCCCACTGGAACCAAACTATAATACTTTCATCTTTTAGCAATCCTTTTTCTTGAAATTGAACTCGAGACTTAAAACAAATGTTACATTCTCTGAACATGAAACGCTTTCTGAATTTCAGCACGAGATTTCTTTGAAGTATTCATATTATATGCCTAGTTGTATTTCTTTTGGAAAAATAGTATAATAACTGTAATTGTTAATACACCAAAAGTTTATTTATTTATTATTATTAAAATACATTTTAAGATTTACATTTATTTTAAAAGCCAAACGTATTAGAGTCAAATGTAAATAAAAACCAAACAATAAATCCTTATACTAAAATACTTACAAATTACTCTTACAATAAATTAAAAGTAAAAGAACGCAGCGTATATATGGTAATCATATTTAACGCTGCAAGGTAATCATATTTTATCGCTGCAGTAAGTCCCTAATGGTTGACGTGTTTATTTAATGCAGAAAAATAGCTTTGCTTAAAGCTTTTGATTTTTTTTATATTCGTGATGTCAGCTCCGTTATGTTGTTGTCAACTCCGTTATTAAGAGGAAATCACGGAGTTGACAGTAACGGAGTAGACATAATTATACATAATCGATAATATCTCATTATTACTCATAGGAAAACATCTTTAAAATCTTTTATTGCTATATTGTCCAAAAGATTTGAAGAGTACTAAAACACGCCATATAAAAATTTGTAATTTTACGGAATAAAAAAGCGTAACGGAGTAGGCTTCGAATAAGAATATCATTTTTAAAATAAGGTAATTAGGCTCTCATTTTTATATAAATAATGCTTGCAGCACGATATAACTTTAAATGTTAATAAATTCCATAGAACTGGACTTTTTTTCATTATTTTAATTAGTAAATAAGTAAAAACTACAAACCTGTGACTATTTTAGAATGTAATAACGGATTGGACAAAAAATGTGGGGACAGCAAGTTTTTGACAAAAGCTACAACAGGATAAGGTGTAAATTAATACATGTATTAATATACCATATATTAGCATGTCTAAAGCACCAAATTAAGTCCCCGATTAGCCTTAATACAAAAGAAAAAAAAATTATTGAGTAAAACAATAGATGCAGGACATCTACGGAGTGGACATTTTTGATTAACAATTGTGCACACAAAATTTTAAATTTTAGTTGGAAATATCCGATAAAATGCTAGTTTATATTAACGATAACTATTACTACCCACGGTGCTGTTTTTTATGTTACTTGTACAAGAATTGCGTTTTTATAGCTGTAGGACAAAATTTCAGAAACGGAGTTGACGGAATGAGAGAATGACTCATATAAATTATCTTATGCGTCATTCGCAACAGAACTGTTATTTAAAAATTGCGGGATTTAAAATTTCAAAACAATATGTTATTTTACAAAAAAAGTTGAACGTTTTTTTTGAAATCTATGTTATTTTTTTTATGTACGATTAGTAAAATAAATGTTGATAGATTTTTAATACTACATATAGTCTTGTAATATCATATATAATAACATGTATTGTTACACTTATGTACTTTTATATAAATCTTTGTATAATACATATATAGAAAGATTTATTTTTTGAGTTTGATCCTTTATATATATTCTGTTAGTTATCAATTTAGGAATTGTTCAAAAGTTACATGTTAAGTTACAAGTCAAAACATATATAAGACTATATATAAATAGTTTACTCTTTAAAAATTGTGGATTTGTCTAACATCAACAATGTCTATTATTGATCCAACAACATGTGGGTTTGCCAAAGTGGTTGCATACGAACTTGTATTATCAGGAGTAACACTAAAAGAACAGATAGATTGTTACGCTTTGATATTTGACAAGCAATTAGAAAACTTTATTGCATCATCAGATGTTCATCGCCGCAACTTTCCTAAAATTAAAACTAAAATTCAATCTATAGCCAAATTAAACAAAACAAACAAGCATACAATATTAGAATTGTTTTCGAGCAATAGTTGGTATAAACTAGACGAAACAGAAAAATCCCAGCATTCATTTTCAAATTGCAAGGGTTGTATCAGAAATAAAATATATAAACACCTATTAACATTATTTCCAGTAAAATGCATCATGTATGGAAGAAAAGCAGCATTAGCACTTTATCATTCACATAAAGAAAAATCAAAAATGGTAGATAATGCCAAAATTCTTTTAAAAAAAAGCTGATAATGAGTTTAAAAAAAAATTCCCATTCACTCCAATTGAGTGTAGAGTGCCATCTATTCCGAAGAGCTACCTTATAGCCAAACCTCCAAAAAGTATAGTTCTGGCTCAAAAAAATTGTTATGTAAGATCATTCAAATCAAGTATAGACATTTACAGGATACAGCAGTCGATAGGTTGTTAATTGTTCTAAGACATGTACCAGAAAAAATCTGCGCGTGTTCTGATGTGGTGTTTACGAAAATCGTACATCATTTAAAATAGCTAATTGTTTTAAAATGTGATTGTATTAATGTTGTTCAAAATATAAACAACTCTGTTATTAAAACAATTAGCTTTAATTGAAATGTCATCAAATCAAGATAAGAAGCGAGAAAAAATTTTGCATTTTCTCGTTGAAAATCCTGGTGTATCAAACAAAACAATTTCTAAAGAGCTGCAGATTGCTTTGAGAACAGTGCAATCATAAGAAAATCAGGAAGTGGAAGAAAAAAATGTTTTGTTAGATGAGATCTTGGTAAAAAGGTAAAAGATGCCTAAGACAGAAAACCGGAGATTTCTGTTCGAACATTAGCGAATAAGTTTAAGACAAGTGCTTCCACTATACAAAGAGTAAAGAGAAATTGTGGTTATAAATTTTATAAAAAGAAAAAAGTTTCTCGTCGTGAAGAAAAGCAAGAAAATGTCTCAATTTGATGTTCAAAGCTGCTCTATAAAAAATTATATGCTAAAAAATCTTGTTTGATTATTGACGATGAAACTTATTGTGCTGCATATTTCCGATCTCTTCCAGGACACCAATATTATTCAGCAATTAATCGCAAGAAACTGAATTCCAAATATAAATGCATTGGAATGCAAAAATTTGCTAAAAAATTCTTAGTTTGGCAAGCAATTTGTGAATGTGGTGAAAGAAGCTCTTGTTTTGTGACTACGGGAACAATTAACACCAAAACATACATAAAAGAATGCCTCAAGAAACGTCTTTTGCCGTTTTTAAGAACACACGGGTAACCCGTTATTTTGGCCCGATTTAGCATCATGTCACTACTCTGGGACACATTTAAACTGGCTTAGAGAACATAAAGCAGATTTCGTTGAAAAACACTGCAATCCACCAAGTTGTCCCGAACTATGTCCAACCGAAAGATATTGGGCTCTTGTCAAACGAAAACTAAGGTTCAATGTAAAAGAAGCCAAAAACATTAAAGACTTCAAAAATAAATGGATGAGAGCTACCAAGAAAGTCCAGCCGAAGACTGTGCAAAAGCTGATGTCGAGTGTAAAACGCAAAATGCGTTCTCACGTACAAAACATTACAAACTTTCTTAAGTGAAATTTAAAAATATTAATATATGTATTTTCAAAATATACATAACATTCAATATCGAAATACAATAGTTAGATAAATATCCTTTATAATGTCCGCGCAGATTTTTTCTGGTATATGTCTTAAAACAAAATTGCAAATTTTTTATTAGTGTCATATTTCACAAAAAAAAAAAAAATTATATCCAAGATAATTTTATAGCTATAATAAAAGTTTTTTCAAATCTATTTTTTTATTTAGATTATTTGGAACAGAAATATCGTTTTCTAAACATAAAAAATTGAGACTAAGTCAAAGTTTTGAAACACTTGCACATGCAAAACAGCGAGCAAATGTGAAACAAAATACATCTAGAAAAAATCACATAGGTTCATATAGTTGGTTGGACAGTGACTGTTTAACTGAAGTTGAAAATTATGAAGTAGGAACATATATAAATTTTACTAAACTATCGCAAAAGTTTTAAATGGAAAATAATGCAGGTGTTTTACCTTTAAACATTGGTCAAGTAGTTAAAGAATTTCTTGAAAAAAATGGCATCGATTTGAACAAGTTTATATACAAGGGTAAAGGTAAGTCCATTTTAAGAAGATCTAAACGTAGGATTAATGGCACTAAAGTATCAATGCCAACAGAACCTACAAATACAAAAATTAAACAAGACATGAAGAAAAAAGTAAAATCTGGATATTACACAATAGGACACCTAATAACTCCACAAAAACTTGAAATAATGAAAATTAATGGCGATAATTCATATGCAAATAGCTTGACTGAGCTTTATGGAAGAAAAATCCCCTTAATTCAAATAAGAAAAAAGTTTGCAGAACAACATAAAAAGTTTTTTCGGTTGCATAGTATTGATGATTTTCAAGAGAAGATATAATTTTTGAACTAACTCATATTAATGAATGCTCAAATAGTAAGAACACAACAACAGAGTTATTGTTACAGAAATTGAAAACTTTTAATTGTAAGCGCCACCTTCAATTAAGGCATGATGGGTCTACAATTAATAACCATTTTCATGTTTTATTCATGGTCAACTGTTTATATGATCCAGCCATTTGTTTAAAAAATGATGAGTATTTTAAACAATATAAAGAACAAGTTATATCACCTCAGTTCAGTGAACATTGAGATCTTGATCACAAAATACCATATACCATACCATATATCAGTTGTTAATACCTAAATCTGTTCGATGATGATTGCGGCAACATTTTTATGATTTTAGATTAGATTTGGTATGATTTTTTTAAAAAGCCTTTTATAATATTTTTAAAAATTTTAATATCATTAAAACATTTGTAATTAAATCATTTTTGTATCGACTTTTTATTCCGAAGGAACTTTGTAACTATGTTATCAATTAACATGAAATATCGATGCATCAAACTAACAAGATCTTTTGAAAGAAAAAATTTAGAAATTTCTAAATAAGTATGACATGCAACTGAACGCCAGATATTTAGAACAAAATTTTTTTGCTCATTTAATACATAGTCATAAGAATAGATAGTCTGGAAACACGGACCGTTTCCATTGTTTTTCGATTTTAACTTGAAAACTGCACAACGACCCGGCGAACCTGCACAAGTTTAAAAAATGGCATCTTTTAACAGCGACTTCGAGACAAATAGTGATTTAGAATGTTTGTTTGACGTGGTTGAAGGAGGATTTTTTAACAATGACATTAACTTAGTTACAGATATAGATTCTATTGTTTCTGATATCGATATTTATAGAGAAAATGTCGAACAACATGCATGCATTCAGTGTCCCAAAGTTTAGAAGACAATTAGAGGTTTAAAGAGGCACATTGCATCGAAGCATATTTTAGAGAGTTTTGAAATAGGTTCTTCCAAAATGTATAATACATTGTCACCACTAAAGCTGAAAAGCATAGTTGAAGAATGTGCAAGTTTATTGCAAATAGACATGTGTCTGCCATTTGATATAAGAAAACAGTTCTCATGTGAGAAGTTTAGTTTTTCAATAGATGATGCTGAAAATCTTTGGCAAAAGTTAAAACTAATAATAGAAAAATTTAATGGCAATAGTGATTTATTTTATCAAGATTATTATGGATTGTTGAGCGAAAATCTACTAGCTTCACACTTCAGCGATCTAACTTTGAGTAATACACTACTCACTGAAATGTCTTCTCTTATAGTAAACAATCTTTCTCATATAAAACCAAATACTATTGAATCTGTAAATACAACTCAGGAAATAACTGATATAGAGAGAAAGAGTTTACAATATCTTATTGGATATATTTTTCAGAGAGTCTATACTAAATTTAAAAGTAGTGAAAATGTATGTAAGTATAGCCAACAGTGTGTTTCAATTTTACTGCGCTGCAGGGTTATGGAAGATGATACTCAGACACTTGTAAATATTAGAGATAGAGGGGGTTTGTGGAAAGTAAACAATGTAATTCAAGATCTTTTTCTGACATGCGAGAATATTTTTCGTAGAAAAACAACACAAGTTTTTTCAAAACTAGATCCTGAAGTTTTAATCGAGTCCATGTTGACAAACTATATTGTTTTATCTTTTTATAAACAAGTTTGCAACGATCCTGAATCAACTGAAGTTAGTAAGAATTTGCTAGAGCACTTAATTACATTATTTGTAAGAGTTTGTTCATTTTCTTATGCCAAAGACATTATTGAAAAACATAAGATAAGAAAGAAAACCTGCAAGACTCGTTCATTGCGCTGTGAAATAAAGAAAGCAAGTGAAGAAAATTAACATAAATATTGAACATAAAAGGCTATTTTCATAGCCACATATCTTTTTAAAACATTAATGGCATAAAACTACTTTAATTCTGTTTAAAATTTTATTTAATAGTTACTTAATTTATCAAGATAGTACTTCAATATATATATATATATATATATATATATATATATATATATATATATATATATATATATATATATATATATATATATATATATGATTTAGAGATAGATGAGGGTACATGCATAGAATGATTTAGGGAGAACCTGGAAGTAAGTTGATAACACATTGAACGGTTTGGGTTAGGGCAGGGATCAGCTTCTTTTCATTATTCTTCCTTTTCCTAAAAAAACACACTTAAGGTTTAACTTAGTTGGACTTGATGGGTGCCCACCAATTTATTTTGTTTAGAAATATTTTTTGAAGAAAAAAAATGCCTTTATGCTAATTCATTTATAGATACTCTCACCATTGTAAATGACAAATAATGCTTTTAAATCTTTGTGGTTATGAAAATAACCTTTTTTATTCAATTAATAAATGTGAAAAAGCAGAACTTAATGTTGGTTTTTAATTTGAATTAACTTTGAACTATTTTTTTTTCTTTTCGGTAAAGGATTATTTTCAATATCCATGATATTGTTAGTAGATTGAATGTTACCAGTAATTAGACGAACTGAAAACTGTGACTTGATTGTATTGTCATTGTAGCCAAAATCTTTGATAGATGGATTATCTTTTCTGCGACCAATTGCACGTTGTCTTCCAAAATAGTTTTCAAGGTCATCTTGGCAGAATCTTTCAGAAAATACAAATCGAACACCATTTTCAAGTAAAAATTTAACAACTTCTTTAAATGAATGCACTGTAATCTGCAAACCTTCATAAGTTTGAGAGGAAATAAACATTTTTGGTTTTGAACTCTCGTCAAAACTTCCTTCGCGTTGATCTATAGATTCTTTCCACAATTTAAAGTATAAGAGGAAGTTATCTAACCAAGCAAATCTTGAATCATCTACTGATTCATAAGGTTTTAAAAATGCTTTTCTTTTTGTTATATGCTCAACACTGTTCTTTACATTCAAACAATCAAAAAACCTATCCATCATTAAACAAAATTCTGCAGTTCCAGCAGCTTCTGGTGGTCCAAACTGCTTTAAAACATTTCCTACCGTTTCGCTCAATACTTGGGAGGCAAGACGTACCCTCATTACAGAATATGGTGTTAAGTTTACATGATCGCTTGTTAGTTTAGGAACAAGTTTTAAACCTCTTTCTAAATCAGAATTGTAAAATGTTGAAATATGATTCCAAAGAAGAAAAAATCCACTATTCCACATGTAGCGTGATTTACATCCTGAGCCAGAATTACTTAGGCAGTTTCGAGAAGTTTTGATTAGGTGAGGAACATCTGCAAAGAAAAATATATATTGCACTAAAAACTTATTTAGTAATATTATCATTACTAAATAAGTTTTTAGTGCAATATATAACTTTTTCCCCTGAGCCACCATCTAATTTCTTATGCATTTTAAAAAACTTCCTATTAGGAGATGCACCATCTGCAGTTGCAGCTATGACTTTCAAATTTATACTCTCCAGATAACGCACTGCTTTCCAAAATATTGACATAAGTTGTGTTGATGTTACTCCAGTTGTAGCAAATGTTGCTAGACTATAGGAAAGTGGGTTTACTATACTTTTAACATGAAAAACTAAAACATAAGAGGCTAGCTCTCTCACATTTTTAAGTGTTGCATAGTTAGTTTGAATATCTCCTAAATCTACAAATCCAATTAACTCACCAGAGTATTTATCCCAAACCAAATCTTCTTGAACTTTCATTTCATCAAACAGAATTGTAACAAATCGTTCAGAACTAGAGAAGTTAGAAGTTTTATTTGCAAGATCATTAATGACTTGAGGATTAAAACCTCTTGAAGGATGTATATAATTTTTGTAGTCTCTCAAGGTGCGTAAACTTGGAAGAACTAAAAATCCTGACCCAGTCTTACTATCAAAACGCAAATCAGAATATGCTGACAAAGATTTAGCTGCTAAATTGAGACAAAATTTTATTATCATTGGATGATACTTAACACTACAGGGACTAGAAGCTTTAATATAATTTTGCTGCTCATTCCAAAATAGTTTCATGAAGTCTGGAATATTTTTTTGATTAAAACCAGAGTACAATGTTTTAAGGTCTTGATCAAGTTCTAAATTAACTTTTTCACTTTCCATATTCAAAACTGTTCTCATATGTTCAATCTGATTTTCCAACTGTTTGCATTTTAAACCATGTTGTTGCAAACTTAATTTAATTCGTTCGGTGGAGGTAAATTTAAGTGGAGCATTCAGCTTTGCAAGTTGGTTTAAAGTTTTTTTTTTTTATTATTTACTTCATAATTAGTTTTAAGTTGCAAAGAACGGCATGAATAACAACAATTCTGGGATTTTATTAAAATATTACAATTAAGTGAACGATAAAACTCATTTTGATTTAATCTAGGTTTAAGAGGAAGTTGCTTAAAAAGTAAGTAGCTAAACTTTTTAGTTATAACATGTTTTTCAAATTTAAAGTTTTGGTTGATTAAGTCTAAACTTTTTACTTCAACACCAGGACAAAGAACAAGAGTTTCAATATGACTTATAAACTTTGATAAAGAAACATTTAAAAAAGATCCTTTATATTGAAGGTACAAAAGATGATCTATTGGTAACATCCAACCAAAAATTCTTATACAATAGTTTAGCAACTCGTCGACATAAATTTCATACTTTGGTAAAATATGTTCTGGAGAATTACAAGTAATTACTGCAAATTTATCATCCAAAGAAATTTTCCAACAATCACCAAGAGAGAGCTTTAATATACGTTTGGTAAAATCATCAAAAGATTTGTAACATGACGTTGTAGTTCGAGAAATTAACTCTTGCGTCACTAAAAACTCCTCACGTTTTGTAATGGATATTGAACTTCGCTGTGGTTGATTACTTTTCTTGGGGAGATTTAGAGTTGGCAATGCCCCATCCTTTAAAATATTTCGAGATGAGTAAACCCAAAATTGATCTTCAGTAAAGTGAAACTCATAAATATAAAGGTTGAAGGAATCAATTCGTTTTTTCAAAGAATCATCGATGAGTCTGTCTCTAGTAATTACGTTAACAAGCTCATTACTCCATTTCTTAATTGCATCATTAGTTGGAGTAGGAACTTTGAAAATGCTGATACCTTTGTGTCTTCTAGAAGTTGAACAACCAAATATTGCACAAATTTCACCAGGCATATCAAAAAAATCAATTTCAATAAAAACAGAAAGACAACTTA
Source organism: Hydra viridissima (assembly GCF_058129835.1). Lineage (NCBI taxonomy): Eukaryota > Metazoa > Cnidaria > Hydrozoa > Anthoathecata > Hydridae > Hydra > Hydra viridissima. The sequence goes on from NW_028324303.1 coordinate 15,781,611, forward strand.
AAAAAGTAATAGGCAATCGCTAACAACAACAATCTTTTTGTGCAGGTTCGGAAGTCCGGAAACGAGAAAAAACAGTGTGAAAGAGTTAAAACAATGCGCTTTTGTTCGCTTCCAAACTATATCTTTCTTATAACTATGGTTCAACTTATGTACTAACTTTTCTATATCAATTACTTTCTTCATACCACTTCTATCCATCAATTAATTAACATCTGTGAAACCAATCTTTGGGTCTACATCTCTTTGCAAAATATAATTTGCTTTTTGTATCACTCCAGTATATTTTTCAAATAGGGATTGTGACTTTGGTATCAGGATTTTTGCTGCAGTTTTATTACCAAATCTACTACCAGCGTCAACTCCAGAGTTTTACCAACGTCTAAAGCTTTTTTACCTAACTGTTAAGCAGCATATTTACCTGAAACAGCTGCAGATGAAATGCAAAAAAACCTTATATTACCAGAAGTATTAGAGGTCTAATTATTTGTAAACCTGGATGTGGCAAGAAAACATTATCACTTAATCTACTTATTAATTAAGGATAGCTTGATTATAATAGACTTACGGTTTTGGAAAAAGCCTTTTTCAGCCAGAGTATTGAAAAGCCTTTGAAAAAAAGTAACCAAATGAAACGCTACCAAGATTTTTCGAAAACAATGATACAATAATTCAGCTAGATGACTCTGTTTCTTCACCTATATAGGTAAAAGCAAAAGAAGATAACCAAATATGGGACATTGAATTTATTTTTTTGAGTCAGGCTGAGATTTATCATCAGAAAATCAATTTCTTGTCGTTTTTGACAATATGTTTTTAGAGAAACAGAATAGGTGTGAAGTTTATTACATTCGTGGAAGACATTGTAATGTGGATTGTAGCTACTTTTCACAAAAAAATTATAAACTTACAAAACAAACAATGCGTGAGAATGCAAACTTTATTTGGTCGTGATGATGTTGGATATTATAAATTTGTTTGCTTTAGTCCACAAAGAGATGAAGTTATTTCAGGAACTACTGGATATTCAATATCTATAGGAAGTGTTCCTGGATGTAATGGAGTACCAATAGTTGGATATCAGACTAAAGCAAATGCTGGAGCTCTAAATCAATGGATATGTCTATCTAAAATATGGAATGTTTCTGATGGATCTCTAGTTGGCTCAGTATAGTGTAATGGAAAACATTTTTGGAGTTTTACGGCACAATCATCTACTTGTAGTACACAACATTTGGTGACTTAAATCCAACAGGTGTTGTACCATTAGATGTATAACTATTTGCAATTTGTAAAGATTATTCCAATGGACACATTACAAGTACATCATAAAGCATTTTGTGCAAGATATTTTATTGATTGTCATCTAATTTCTATATAAAATAAAAAAGTGTCTGTGAGAAATAAAAAACACTTCTGGGGATAAATTTTTTATTTTACTGAGTGGACTGGACCATTTTCGACAAGCTTTTATCATCTTTTAGTTTGTTATTTACTAAAACAAAATACTGGAGTTTTCTTATATAAACAAGTTGTAAAAGTGTGATTAATAAATTATACTAAAAAAACTAATCATTTGAAGGCAGCTAATTTTAGGATAGAGTTACATTGTAGTTAATAAATGTTCTTTTAGCATATTTCTTATAAGAAATACTTAATTTTTATTTCATAAAAAGTCAAATATTACTTCAAGTTATTAAATTTTTTGCATTTGAATTATTTTCCAATGGATTTTTGTAGCTTGATTATTTTATGACATGTTAATAATTTGATTTCATAGTAATCACATTTATCTCGATATTTCATTTATCTTGATATTTCATTTATTATATTTGATATATCTAGATAGGAAGTGTAATTTTTGTCTACCCTTTATATGAGTTTCTCATGGTGGATAATACTCTTCAGATTCAAGTAAGCATAATTAAAAAACTTGTGAGTGTCTGCTGGAACATTCCCAGCAGGCAAAAAGATATCTAAAATTCATCTACTATACATCTGAAAACTGGTCTAAAAGATGTTTGAGTTCACGTCTGAATGAATGCTAAATAGACATCTATCTTACAGACGTTTAAAGTTTAATAAAATGGATGTTATTGCACATCTTTTATGCATCCAAAATGGTGCATCTTTTATGCATCCAAAATGGTGCACCTTTTATGGAATAAAATGCATCTTAAAGACATCAATAAGATAGACGTCTTTTTAGCGTTTATTCATGACGTGAATTCAGACGTCTTTTACAACAGTTTTTAGATGTATAATAAATGCATCTTAGATATCTTTTTGTCAACAGAGTTAAGTTTAAAAAGTCTTTAAAAAATCACACAAGTAAAGAATTAGTTAGATTCAAACTGTTGAAATTTATTTAGCAACACTAAAATACAATAAAAGTTTACAATAAAAAACTATAGTTCTGTATTAAGTCCACCAACTCACTGTTCCACCTCATCGGTATCTTAAATATGATATAACGCAATAGCTTGTAAATAAATACACTAATGCTTTAAAAGACATGTAGAATTATTAAAAAATCTGTTTATACAAAATATATAGAAACTTTCACTCGGCTTGTTGCTAAATTGCATAAAAACATCAAAGAAATAAGAAATGCCGAGATTTTCTGCTACAAATTAACGTTATTAACGCTGCTTTTTCCTGCTGCTGCTGTTTCCTATTTATTAACTTTATCATCTTCAATTATCTAAAGATATATATTGAAAATAAAACTAACTACAATAATAATGAATATAGTAATAATAATAGTAATGATAATAATAATAATAATAATAATAATAATAATAATAATAATAATAATAATAATAATAATAATAATAATAATAATAATAATAATAATAATAATAATAATAATAATAGTAACAATAATAATAGTAATAATAATAATAGTAACAATAATAATAAAAATGACAACAACAATAATAATAGTAATGATATTAACAATAATATTGATAACAATAATAATAATAATAATGATATTAATAATAACAATAGTAAATATAATAAAAGTAATAAAAGTAATAATAATAATAATAATAATAATAATAATAATAATAATAATAATAATAATAATAAAAATAATAATAAAAATAATAATAATAATAATAATAATAATAATAATAATAATAATAATAATAATAATAATAATAATAATAATAATAATAATAACAGTAATAATATTAGCAATAACAAAAAAAATAATAAGAAGAATAGCAATAATAGTTAATTTAAAAATATAATTTTATTGTTTTTTAATAAATGTGACTTAACAAAACTGTATCATAAATTTATCTGTATTTACCTTCCTCTCGCTGTCGTCTTTATTATTTTTCTCAATTGAAAGGTTATGTGCACAGCCAATCACTAAAGCAATTTCTAGTGTTATTATAAAACACCATGCATTATTATAAAAGTACAAGTTTATATTATAATTACATTTTAATCTAAAAATCAAAATATCAATTTAAGAATAATCTTTTTATCTTTCAGATCATGAAGTAATTTTATTAAAATATCATGCACAAAGACCATGAAAATATTTCGTCGTTATAACAGAAAGTAATTTACAACAGCATACAATTTTATTACTTAAAACTCATTAAAAATTATTATTATTATTATGACTTATGTTATTCAAAGGTCTGTATAAATTTAGCTACGTATAAACTTTTATTCCTTTCTAGAAACAAGTTTCTGCCGTTCTAGACGCACGTTTCTTTAATGGAGGTCATTTATAATGGTGGTTTTATAAAAACAATTTTTTTATGATTTTCTTTCAGTTAATGTTAATCTATAAAAGACATCTTAAATGCAACTATACTTAACCAAAAAGAAGATCAACCCAGCCGGCACAAAGCCGTTTAAAAGATGTATTTTATAGGCATTTTTTTGGTTTTGAAGGCCTCTCCGTAGACGTCTAAAACGTGAGACGATTAGACGCCTAATTAGAGTTTTATTTAAGAAGTCTTGGTATTGCGTCTTTTAGAGCTCTTTTTCTTAGCTTGCCTTTAACCTTTTTTTTTTATGATCCTTTTTTATAACTATTATTAACTCAATGTTAAGGATAGGAGATTAATAATAAGTTTAATTATTAATTGTCCTTTAATAATTATACAAGTTAATAATAGTTAATGCATAGGAATATTTCATAAAATACCTTCTTTGTGAATGTTATCATCTATTTGGAAAATAATAGTAATACACACATTTATTCATGTCATATATATTTTTTTGTAAAATACAAATAGTTTACATCCGTAATACATACTAAAATTCAAAGAGAAATGTGTTATTTTAACTATTCATTATTAGTAGAAAAATAGGACTAACACGGAACTTTATTTGTTCTTATATCAGTTAGATTATAGAGTTTCTTAAATAAAACTTTTAAATGGAAATGCAAAAGCATAAATATCAAGCATACTTATTTAAAACATGAACAAGAAATATTTTTTTTATCCTACAAATACAGTGGTTCTTTTAATAACGGAAATTTTTACAGCATATGCAAAATATGTAAACACTTTTAGTAAGTAAGAACAATTCAAACCTATAATTAAAAAAAAAACAAAACAACTATATTTAAAGATAGTTAATAGTTACAAGATTGAATAATAAAAAGCATTCTTAAACACAATAAAAACAACCAACAACAACACTAATACAAAGAATTTAAAAAGTTTAACAAAAGCAATAAACAATAAAAGTAATAATCAATTACAAAAATGATAAGGGATAAAAGGAATTTTTTAATATAACAACATTAACTTAAAAGTATAACAAAGATAATAAACAACAACAATAGTTTAAATTGTTTCAAAATATAATAGAAATTTTAACTAGCATCATCAACAACATCAACAACAACAGCAGCAACAACAACAACAACAACAACAACAACCACAACAACCACAACAACAACAACAACAACCACAATAACAAAAACCCTGCCTGAAAAAAAAAAACATAAAAGAAAAAAAAAAAAAAAAAATGAAGTTTTAAAAACTGAAATAGATTTTGAAAATAATACAGAAGAACAACTAAAAATTATAGAGAAAAATTTAAAGCTTGATGAAATTGTTAACAATAATAAAAGATATAGATAAAAAAAAAATTAAAACAATAATGATAACAAAAAAATGTCAGAATGTTGTGCATCTCGTTTCCATAGACGAAAATAAATGTATCTTTCCAGCCTTACATGAAGGTAGAGATGGAAGAGAGGGAATAATCTGGAGGAGAGGGATTATTGATTTGAATTAGGAGTTGAGACTGGCATCTAGGTGGTTGAAAAAGAAAAAAAAAAAAAAAAAGCATAGCGGTTGCCTATGTGAATAAAGGAACAGAAATTTTAAAAAAATGACACTTTAAAAACTTAAACAGATGATGAAAATAATATAGAAGAACAACTAAAAAAACAATAATAAAAAAAAAATAAATAAAAGTTTAAGCTTGATAGAAACATTAACAATGAAAAGTAATTATAAGTAATAAAAGATAGATAATAAAAAAACAAAAAAACTTTAAGATAAAACAATAATTAAGATAATAAAAAAGTGTCAGAATGTTGTGGATCTTGCTCCATAGGGGAAAAATAAATGTATCATTCTGGCCTCATTTGTGGCAAGGAGGCAGGGGAGGAGGAGAGAGGATAATCTGGATGAGAGGGATTGTTGATTTGAATGAGAAGTTGAAAACAGCGCTTTGTTGCTACAAAAATAACAAGTCGCAGCAGCTCTATGTATTAACAAAGTAACAGAACAATCAAGTGTAGTTTATAAATATAAATCAAAACTATGTAAATGTAATTAAACTGACAAACAACAGTAACTATAAATAATAGCAAGAGGTTTAAAATGTGATAAAAGTAATAAACAACAATAATAATTAATACAAAAAAAGCATCATAAAAATGATAAAAATGACAATAATAAACAGCAAGAAAGGTTTTTACAAACAAAAAAAATCTCAAATATTAGCAATATAAAGTAATCAAAATTTATTTTTAAATTCAATAAACATAGAAATATAATAAAAAGAACAACAACAATAAGTGATAAAGAAGTAGTTAAAAAAAACTTTAAAACTTAACATTAATGATTAAAAACAAAAACATTAATACAAAGATTTTAAAATTATATCAAAAGCAATAAAAAATGAAGTTAACAAGCAATAGCAATAATAAGTAAGAAAAAGAACTTAAAAATATAAACTAGTTAATTTTAAAATGTGATAAAAATAACAAACAATAACAATTAAAAAACAAAACTTAATTTCTTTGAAAGTAAAAATAATAAATAACAACAACAATTACACAAGAAAATAAAACTGCAACAAAAGCAATAAACAATTAAAATAATAAACAATAGCAAATGAAGTGCTGCCAGCAAAAACTGCTTAAGTCCATTAAAAAAACAAAAACAAAAAACAAAAAAAGGAAATAACTATGTCACTTCAATAATGAACTAATAAACTTTTGTGTGTACCAGCTATTTTGAACAAAAAAAATATCTGAGCTGCATTGAAAATTGGATCAATTTCAATTAGGGAATTTACAAGTGAAAAATAGATCTAATATTTTTGTCAAATACAAACAAGCTATCATGGCATTCAAAAGAAGAAAAAGAGTTGAAGAAAACTGGTTCAGAAATACAGAAAAAAAAAAAAATGTGAAGAAAAACTGTTCTATAATTGTAATGATTAACAGTTATTAAAATGGAAACTTTTAATTGGTAAAAACAACAATGCTACTGTATTAATTTGTTTAAACAAAGGATCAACACTTGTGATAATTGTAGCATGCTATTGATTAATCTTTCATTATTAATCTTTAGTGTTTGTAATGCCTATACATTTGTTTTGTTGTAGTTGTAACTACCATTAGCGGTCATTATAACTATATGATATTTCATTGTATTATCGTTTATTTTATTAAATTACAAATTGTTTCATCCCTTACTTGAACTATGTTTGAAAAAAGATTAACATTTTAGCATAGAAAGTACTAGTTACTGTTTAATTTACTTATAGTTACATTATAAATGACTTTAACTTAAGCAAATATGTAAAACATAATAGTTCATAGATATATAATAAAATTTCAATTTAGGAATTAAGTTTGTTCGTCTATTTTTAAAGACATATTTTCAATTAAAAAATTGTTAAATGTATGTTTACATGTAATGATTATAAAACTAAAGTAATATTTTAAGTTACCTTAAAGAAATCATTAATTAATAATGTTTCAATTTAGTCTAGCCTAGCTTTTTAAATTTAGTCTCTAAGTTGTAATAAACTTGCATTTTAAACTCTATTTAATGTATAAGTTAATAGCAAATTTGTTATAAATTAATGATAACTTTTTCAAATTTATATTTAGATTACTCTTTTTAATGCTAGTTTTTGAAAGGAGGTATACTTTTAGCAAAAAACTTCACATTCCAACATGATATGCATATCTGAAAAGCACAGGTTTTCTATAATGAAAAAAAAAAAAAAATGAGTCGGACAAATAAGAGGACAGTCTTGTATTATGTACGGATTATCAGAAAGTAACTAACTACAAGTAAACAACTAATGTTAGTGGAGTGTATTACAAAAGACACATGGGTACACAATTTTGGTACCATTAACCTTGTTTCTTAAAAAACAACCTTCTATTGTAATGTAGAAAATGCTGCAGATTAAGAACCCAATGAAGTGATAACATTTTTAGATGATTATATTAAAGAAAACAAGAATGATAGAAAAGAGAAGATAACTCTGTTTGCCTACAAGTGCAACAGTCAAAACAAAATATATCTTTTGCATTGTTTGGTTAACCTTTGTGTAATGGAGCTTTTCAAAGGAATAGTGATTAATTACCCTATTTCATAACGCTTATTAACTGATGCTTTGCAAGAATTGAAAAAAGAAGAAAAAATTGGAGAAATAAGCAAACCATATGAATGGGTTAATATAATGAAATCTTGTAACAAAAAGAATCCATGCAAAGTTATCTTTGTTTTATTTTTTAAAAATAAACTGAGATATTTTCTTTTTTCTTTTTAATTCAACATTTTGAAAGTTTTAATACTTAAAATATAGAAATGATATTTTTGTGCTTATCCTTTCTTTTTTTTTTTAACAAAAGTATTTGTTTAATAATTTATTTTTTAAAATAAACAATCAATACTATTGGTTCTTGCATTGAAATTCTGCATATCTGTGTTATCTTCTCTTTTTATATCTTTTTTACTATCTTTAGAAAAACAAAATGGATTTATGAATTTCTTGACAAGAAAGTTTAAAAAATAAACAAAGCAGTGTTTTAGTTTATTACAAGTAATCTTAAAATGATTACATCTCAAAATCAAAATAGTGTGACTAATGCAGTTTGTGCAGGCAGCATTTTAATTATAAATACAAAAAAGAGTTTAAAAATAAACAGTAAAAATGATAAACAGTTAAAAAAAAATCCAATAATAAAAATAACAAAATTAAAAATAATTTTAAAAGAACAAATAATTCAGTTCTTTATTTCTTTGGTAAAAACATTACAAACTATACATTGCATTGGCTATCATTTCAGTTGTTTCTTAGTTTAAAATAAAAGTATAATTACCAATTACAATTCTCCCAACATCAGACTGTTGATCAAAGTAAACCTTTTATTGGTTTTTTGTACCATCTTTTCGACCTGGCGCATTCTTTAGCTTAACCATTACACGTTCTCTCATACTGGACTTTCATACCAGGAAATGTTATTTTCACAGCATCTTTAAGTAAATTAGATAAACAATTAAAGAAAGCAAAATATCTAAACTAATTTCAGTTACTCTTAACTTCTTGTAAATAATTTACCCACAAAATACTGCATTAGCTAATTTTCTAGATGTTTCTCAAACACACACACACACAAAAGCATATTTACCAATTACAACCAGAGGATCCAAAATCGAGAAAAACAGGAGTCGAGAAAATCGAGAAAAAACTCCGTCGGAGTCGAGAAAAAATCAGAGCTTCAATAAAACTTTGTTATAAATTAAAAAATTAAACTATCTAGTTGATAATTAAACATTGTTCTTATATTTGATTTTTTTATTTTTATATATTTCGATTTATAATTTATAATAAATTTTTAAAAAAATTATATTTTTATATTCCTTAGTACTTAAATATTTTTCTTATCGCAATCTTTTAACGAACAAGTTTTATCTAATAAATGGCTTTCTAACCAGCATCGGTTAGGAAGAAGGCGCGAACTTTCAGTTAAATGCCCTTCCGCGGTGCTCTGTAATAAAGACTTCTTGGGGTACCTATAGTAAAAACTAAAAAAAGAATATTAAAAAAGTATTTATTCTGAAGATCTTTTAAAATAATATTTTAGAAAGATGAAAACATTTATCATTTCATCAGAAAGTGAACTACGAAACTTTGTGACAAATCTGGAAGGCGAGGAGAAAACTCTTTCTGCTTCCAAGGAAGTTGCTTGAATTCTGTGGATGGCTAGTTCAAGTTTCAAAACTGCTTCTGATTTCACACCAGTTACTTTGTATTCTTTTAACTGATCGGTGAAGGTCTTGACTTTTTTTGGCTTTTTAGCTGTTGATTGATTTTGATATAAAACTTCTTGAATTTCGACAAAAAAAGATGTCGATTGTGATGGCTCTTCTTGTTTGCTTTTAGCACGATCATCTGATTTTGTTTGGAGACTATTTTCTTTTGTTGCAAATAGTTGATCAAATAATTTTGCAGCATAAACTTAAATATCTTTTTTGGAAGCGTAAAAATATGTGTGGTTTTTATTTTTAAAAAAATTGGGATTGTGCAAATAACGACTTAATGATACCAACATGTTTTTACGATTTTCGTATCTGGAGATTAACGCCTCTGCAAAATTAGAACTGATGTCAGTTTCTACAACCTTCAATTTCCTTACTAACGTTTCCATAATGATGTCACACTCCAAAATTGTTGTATTTGGTTTTTCCAATCGAACTGCAGCGTCAGCAATGACTTCCAATAAGTCAGACAGCAATTTTAAGAAATCCAAGTCAATATCATCTAACATGTTTAAGCAGTTTAGTTCTTCGAGTGTTTTTTTTACAGCTTCTAAGCAGTCCAAAAATCTTTTGATCATCTGAATTAAGAGCGTACATGCTTAACAACTACGTACATTAACCCTTTCCTGCCTTACGGTACTTAGAAGTACCACCACATTTTTCGTCTAATAACTTAACACAAAGTTCCTGACGGTACTTTTAAGCCTAGGTCTTGGAAATAGTACTTCTAGGTAAAATAAAAATCTTAAAATAATCTGAGCGTTTCCTTTTAACTACCTTATTATAATAATAAAGTTAAAAAGCGGAAATTTTCAAAAATCACTACCCCGGCAGGAAAGGGTTAAGAACCTGCACACATTAGCACCTACATACATTAAAACCCACACGCATACATTAACACCTACACACACGCTAATTGCATCTTGAAGACGTGATTCACAACATATTGTAAATAATGATCTTGACTTTTTTTTGTAAAGGTAAGCTACTAAATAATTAAAATACATTAACTAATATCACACACGCATCATATTTTAAAAGTTACTGTTTACAATATCTTTGCTTAAAAATTAAAAAATTCTTGCTTTTTGACAAAAAAAGATATTTTATTATGCATTACATTTTATTATACCGCAACTGATTTTTGTGGATTTAAAAACTTCTATTATTAAAAAGATACTATTATAATCAAAAGAGTTTCTGAAATAGTACAATGGAAAAGTACGAGTATGTTCTATTATATGGTTTGGAATAGAATAAGCTTTTTTTTTGAGGTTTTTTCCACCACCACCACCTGTCCCACTGTGCATTACTAATTGCTTTGCGATGGAAATTTGTGTTGATATTGAACAAAGAGAAAACTTATATTTTGAAAACAACATGAACTATTGTAAAAGCAGCGTAGAAATAAAATAAGAATTAAATTATTTTACGAGTAAAAATTGATATTTTCTAAAAACCTCGTCGAAGTTCCGTCGAGGTTTCTCGATTTCTCTCGAACTCCGAAACTCCGAAAAACCGAGAAAAATCCGACGAGACAGAGTTCCGAATGGATCCATTGATTACAACTCTCCATAACCCAGACTTTTCTAATGCTAACTTTCTGCCACCGCCTTTCATGTTCATTTTACATTGCAGTTTCACAGAAAACATTCTGTCAATAATTTTTGAAGTTGCATCTTTGACATCTACACCCCCAATTTGAGAGAGCTGTTCTACCTGTATACAAAGACCAACTGCAAATTAGGAACTATCTTTTTAAAAAAAGTAGATTTTCTGTCCAATAATTGTTCAAAAAACAACAGTATTGAAATTACCAAATTTTTTCTGTAGTTTTCATCCTTCAGTTGCTCTTCTGCTGCCTCAAACTCTTCTATGCTCAAAAGAGCTGAGATTTGTTTGGCGTCATTATGGACAGCTCTTCTTTCGCATAGCTCATTCATGAATACTGGAATCTCTCCCAAATTGTTAAGAACAGCTTTTTGAAACTCTGTTAGAATAAATTGAAAAACATTGAGTAGAAGTCACCTGAACAGAACATGCTCCAAACAATTCTTTATTGCAACTCTCAAGCTCAATCATATTTAAAATAAACCGCTTAAGTCAAAACAATTTTTCTTACATGCAGTTTCAAGAGGAAAACCTTGGGAGGAGCTGCATGCAACAGGTTGAGGTGTCCTTAACATGAAATAAAATATCACATCACTGCATTGTTTAATCATGCAGAGTTCAATGTGAGAAAACTAAGTTAAATCACCTGTTGGTCACAGGGGATCTAGACTGAGAGCGTGTTGCTTCTCTGAAACTTTGCGATGATTGACTGACTTTTGAGGATGATGGGACAAAAGAAGATGGTGGTGTTGGAAATGGTGTTAACTTGGTTTTGTGAGGAGCAGAAGCTGGTATCAATGGAATGTCTGAAAAAAAAAAAAAAAAAACAACCCATGTATTTGTATTGAATGACATGCATTTGATGTAAAACTTTTATAAAAAAAACCAACAAAGCATGCAGTTTCTTACCTAATGTTTCATTTGAGGTCAATGTATTGTCAACAACAAAACCATGTTCATCTTCCGAAGCAGACAAGTCTGATAGTTTACATACTTCAATGTCATCTTTAACAAAAGTAGACATTTATTTTTTAAAAAAAAACAAAAAAAAAAACAAAAAACAAAAAAAAACAAACACATAGCTTATTTAAAATCTTACTCACACAAATACAATAAAAGCAATAGCAACTTGAAAAAATGATAAAAGACCTACCATCCTCACATTTCATTTTTATAAGTCTAAACTCTTTCCAGTGTGAACTTGGTGAAAGATTGTATCTCTCAGCCCGTAATACATCTACACCACTTGGCCAATAAACAACCTTTTTTTCTGTATCAATCCATTTTCTTAAAATTACTCCTATTTCTGTTTTGCTCTTCTCTTGCCATACCGCACAAGCCCACTTTTTCATTGGTACTGGTTCCATCTTTTGTCAAACCTTTTTACTAAGTTTTGTTAATCAATCTAAAGCAACCGATTTTAAGATGAGAACAGCTCCAATCAAAGGACAATATTAAATTGATTATTATGATCACAAGTAATGCAACTGTTAATGTAATTCAGAAATATTATAAATCTATTCTAAAACATTTTTGAAATACTAAAATGATCAATAAACTGTTGTTATGAAAAACATTACAATGTAACCTAATTCTCAAATTCCCATATTGAAGAAGAATAAAAATTGAGCAAAATGAAATTGGTTAAGGGTGTTGTATTGTGCTAAAATAAGCAAATTGATTTCGAAAAACTTTAATTCTGCAGTTAAAAACTAAACAAATAAAAAAAAAACTAAAAAATAAAAAACAAATAAAACTAAACAAATAAAAAAAAAATAAATTAATAAAAAACAAAGAAAACTAAATAAATAAAAAACAAATAAAGAAACAACAACAACTAATGTACAAAAAAAAAATTATTTTTGCTCTGATTCATGCAAAAGAGGAAAATATACAAAACCATTATTGAAAGGCAATACTGAAACCTTCTTTACTCTAACAAGTTCAGTCTTAAGAACCAGAACCCTTTTGGATGTAAATGCCACTTCGTCAAACTTCTCAACAAAACCAATGTCAAAGATTTTAGAATCCACTGGGCTGGTATAAAAACTTTTAGTATATTTCACCTTTAAACAATTGCACAAGTAGTTATCATCTGCAAGATTTTCGACAATCACAAAAAAATAGTTCTGATGTAGAAAACAAGAATCTCTAAAAAATTACAGACAGGTTTGTACGCTTTGAAGTTTTAAATACAGTTCTGACATTTTGCAATTCAAACTGATGCTTTGCAACTTGTGATATTGGGTTGTTGCAGCTTCAAACTTCTTTCTTCAATGTTTGCAGAAAATTTTCAAAAGGGAAAACGGACATTTCATTGAGTGAACAGTTTGGAACATCTGAGAGATGAACCAAACTATGAATGTTATAAACCACAAAGGTTTCACCATAAAACGTTGCAGCATTTTCTACAAAAAACTTAAGCAAGTCCCTAGCATAAGATAAGTATTGACGCCTGAACTCGTTATTAGAACTCAACAAAATAGAAATAGAAGCATGAAGCAAAAGAAAATGTTGATACATGTCGCTTTGAAGCACAGCTTTCAACACCAGAGGACCAGTATAAAGTAAAAACTACCTGAACTCTGTCGCTTTCCATCTGTCTAGCTCAGACAATGAACTTGGTTGGCGAGCAAAGTCAGGAAGGTAACTTGCCATTTAAAGATAACAGTCTGTTAGAAACATCGCTTATTAAAAAGTTTGACAGCCTGCATACTCTTGGACCCTGAACTAAAAAAGTCAAAATTCTTTTTGTTGCTCCTAGACAAACTAGATGCATGTAATCTAAAACAAAGTCATTGGTCAAAGATGCACCTAAACTTGAGAGAGAGGATGCACCAATTTGATGACCATTTAAATACAACAGCTGATCAAAATATGCATTAGACCTTAACAGATATGAACTTTGGGGCTTGAACACCACGCGATGAGCAACATCTCACAACGCTCACAAGCGTGCTTTGAGGTGTGTCCAACAACTTGTTTCAAAAACGCTCTAGCTGGAGCATCACAGATAAAAACACCAAGACCAAACTTTAACTTTGTTTTGTTGAAGGTTATACCAGCTACACAGAGGTGCTTGACTTCTAGAACAAAGTCCTTCAAAAAATCATCTACAGGATGGGGCTTAGATTTTCCACAGTATAGTGCAACAATTAAAACATTAGAGTGAAACATGCCCAAAATAGGCCAGATTTGTACAAGTGATGATTTAAACAAAGGCAAACCATCTATGCTGACATTTAACTTAATCTCAGTAACATCAATCACATCCATTTCTTTTAAACATTGAATCAAACCTTCCTGAATTCCAAAGAAAGCATAGGAGCCACCGCAGATTTCTTGAGTACAGATTCGTCTGGGAGTCTTTAACAACGTTCTAGCATCCTTTTGTAAATTCTCATAACCATGTCTATTGAGAACTGAAAGCAGATCATTGATTCAATGATCTGCTTTCAGTTCTCAATAGATCCCGTGTCAGCAGATCATTGATTCAATGATCTGCTTTCAGTTCTCAATAGATCCCGATCCAGTTCACAATGTATCCCGTGAGTCCTTCAATCATTGAAGGACTCACGGGATACATTGTGCTTAACTGCCCACCTAGCTAATTCTATGTTTAGAGGTGATGTCTTCGAACGATTAGCACTGCTAACAACTTCGCTGTAAGCTAAAACGTCTTCAACGTGAAGATCAAGTTTGTCTGGTACTGTAACATCACCACTAAAAGGTTCAGTCGAAGTTAGCATCTTGGCAATCTCGGACTGGATTCTCCTATACTTTTTACGGCGCTACTCCACTTTCTCCCCCCCCCCCCCCCCTAATTTTATGATTGAAATAGTAGCTGAAATGGTAGCTGATTATTTATCCGAGTTTATGTGGATGCAGAGATTTTCCGAACATCGGTTTTTTCACTTTTGGGATCAAGTTTTAACAGCATATCCTGTTTGATATCCTGTGTGCATCAAACGTAACATACATTATAATTCATGCTTAAGGTTGTGTAAATCAAAAAACGGCTATTTTCATAGCCACACAAAATTATTAAGAACATTTTTTGCAAAGAACGTTAAGAAAGCCCTTTTTCTTTACTCTATGAAAGTTTGTCTTTCCAATTAATTTTTTAATCGTTTTATAATTTTATAACTCGATCGTCTGCCTGATAGCTCTGGAAAGAACTTACGCGTCTATATTAAACCAGAAACAATTTCTTATAGTAAAAACCAGGCTGGCAATGTTTTGCGGTTAAAAACAATATCAACCGTAAAGTTAGTGAATTCAAGATGGCGAATATTAGCGATTTGTGGTATATTTTTGTACTTTCAACTTCAGATTAGAGCACTTTCCGTTATTTTTGAGACCCATGTTTTTATACGATTCTTAATCAGCATAAAATTCTCTATCAGAATCAATCATAAAATTAGGGGGGGGGGGGGAAGTGGAGTAGCGCCCTTTTTACTATATACTCTTGCTCTTTCGTTCATTTCAGTGCTATAAACATAATGATGATAGTAAAAGTAAAAAAAAAAACAAACAAACAAACAAACTTTAAACTTACAAAAAAGCCGGGGAGGAAGAGATGGTGAAAGCTCTAGACCTGCGGAAGGCATTCTTATTCGTTACATTTAAAAATTCTCTTTCATTAAATACGTAACACAACATTACCGAATAATTTTCATAAAATAAACACAAACATTATGAGAAAATTAATAA